>NC_052050.1:3825068-4131068 GCF_903992535.2 Arvicola amphibius
GATGACTGATTCTCCAGCTGAAATGATCTCACGTCAATTAGGGGTGGCCCTAAGGGTGAGCCAGATCAAGGGTCCTGCCACCTCCTCCTCTGAATGGTATTTTAAAACAGAGGCTGAGTTGAGTGGCAGATGGTGGATCATGGTGGATCCCTGTTGCCTATGACACGCCATTGAGGGTCTCTCTCTGGACCAGGCACATCCTGCAATCCTGACCCCTCACCTCCAGCCTGTAGGGCCCTGCATTGTCTAACGACACCAGTTCGGGATGTGTGGGTGGTAGACGACCTTCTGTCCTTTCCAGGGGTACTGGAGAAGCCTCTGGAAAAGAAGTCAGGGAGGAACTATGGCCCCCCGGGCACCAAGAAACTAATCTACTTCATCGATGACATGAACATGCCTGAGGTGGACAAGTACGGCACGGTGGCCCCACACACCCTGATCCGCCAGCACATGGACCACGGGCACTGGTGAGCTGGGCAGCCACGTATGGGAGAGGAGAAGGTTGGGGCTAGCCGTGAGACCATGGGATCACGGGGTCATGGGGCAGGGTCAGAGCAGTGGAAAGATCATTCGGTTTCTGCTCTGTTGCCACCCCACAAACATGTCAGCAACTGTGGCCAAGATCCCCCACAAGGGAGAACAGATGGGTCCCCACTCAAGAAGGTACCTACCTGCTGTGCTGGGCCAAGGGAGCACTCTGAGAAAAAACCTGGATCCATCACAGAGGAACCCCTAGTGGGTCACAGATGCCCCCGGGAGAGCTGGGAGGCGGATGCCATTGGGACCGCTGAGGGACTTCTCGGGGAGAGCAGCCTTGGCTGAGAGAAGGCCATGCGCAAGGGGCCTGTGACAGAAGCGAACGCGGCTCAAGGATGGACTGAAGAAGGAAAGGAGGAGGGTGCACATGGCACCTTCCGCCTGACATGGGGCACTTACCTCTTCAAATCGGGAAGCAGCCCAGGCCAGAGCTGGGAGTACTTGAGATAAAAACAAACAAAAACCAGAAGCCAGTCAGTAGGTTCCCAGAGCCCCCCTCAGGACTGCCCAGAAACTGGGTGGGGGTCATGCTCAAGGGGGCCGGGCTGCCTGTTTGAGGTTACAGTCCTAACACTCACCCCACAGCCCTCCTTTCCCCCACGGGCAGCACCGACCCATGGGGTCCAGGAAAGAAGAGCTCAGAGTCCCTGAGCTGTGGGCATAGCCACCTACTGAGAGAGGGTGATAGCACAGCCCAGGGGTGTCTGCACGCATGGTGGCCCTCACGGCAAGTGCTGTTGAGTTAGTGAAGGAGAAGGCAGCAGTGAGGTGGTGGGGTGCTCCCCTTCTTCCGGGGGCTCCCCTGTGGCAGCCTGACCCCCACCTGGACCTCTGCAGAGCTCTCCACCAAACACTGGAAGACCCCCTTGCTCTCTCCGCCAGAGAGGCTCTCCTGGATCTCCAGATACAGCTCAGCCCATGCTCACCTTCAGGTTTTCTCTGAAGAAGCCTGAGGATGGGGAGGAGTGGCTCCATTTGGGTTTTCAAAAGGCCCCAGCAGGATGGCGCGCCAGAGCTTGCCACCAAGGCCAACAACTGGAATCGGATCCCAGGGGAAGCAGAAAACCATCTCCTGCAGCTTGTTCTCTGCCACCCCCACATACACACACAGTGTGGCAGAACCTCCCTACAGATGAGGTCTAGGTGGCCAGCAACGGCCGGGACAAAGGGATCCTATTGCAGTCACGTCAGGAAAAGGCACTTTTGGTGCCTGATCCAGATAAGGCAGGGACACCGGCTCTGAGGGAGGTCGGACAGAGAAGGGCTTCCCAGACAAAACTTTGGAAAGCCAAGCTGGGGGCAGAAAAGCTGCTCCCATGACCGACATCGGACTTGTGGGAATCTCGTTCAACAAAAGCGTAGGCCGACATAATAGTTAGCACACGGGGTGGGGGTGGGGAGGAATCCCTGACAGTGTGCTCAGTTCATGGAGAGGCAGAGGAGCCGTCTGGAGAAAACAAGCAATTCCGGGCTCTACGAAGGGGTAGCAGCCACAGCAGGGGTCGGGGGGAATGGGAGACACACAAAGAGGTTCAGCTTCGCATGAGGATAATGATATCACAGAGCACTCAGCTCCCCTAATAGTGAGAGGCTAGGGGCATGGCTTGGAGGGTGGGGTGCTGGCCTAGCATGCAGGGGACTCTGGGTTCAGTTTCCAGCAGTGGATAAACCAAGCGTGTCCTAACGGTGTCCGCTTGTAATCCCAGCACCTGGGAGGTAGGAGCAGGAGGATCACAAGTTCAGGGTCACCCTTGGCTACCCAGGGAGTTAGAGACCAGCTGAGGATCCGCCCGAGACCCTGTCTCAAAAAAAGAAACCAAGTTGAGTGACCCATACTGAGCATGTATGTGGTGGCAAGTGCCTTTGATCCCAGCTTCAGGAAGCTGAGACAGGAGGATTACCACCAGTCCAAAGGCAGCCTGGGCTACCTAGTAAGACCCTTTCTCAAAACATGTGCGCAGTGCATACACGCACACACATGCACACACACAAAGGTACTCGTGGGGCAGGAAGCACCGATGGGTGTCCTTATGGTTATGCTTGACACGCGGACTCCTGCATCCTGGCGGTGATGCCGAGAGAAGGCAGGAGCAGCAAGGTGCCCAGTGGTCATCCAGTCTGAGAGGGCCCACTCCCTCCCCCTGAGAGCTGGACTGGAGCTCAGGGCCATTCCCAAGCTCCCCTCAAGGCTCAGCAAGCAGTCAGCTCCCCTCACCTGATGCTGCCCCCTAGTGGTCTTCCTTAGGCACGCACAGGGTGATACTGGGGAGGGGGGCTTCTCTGGGCCTGAGTGCAATGTTCCTACTACCCTCCCCCACAGGTACGACAGGCAGAAACTGACGCTGAAGGACGTCCACAACTGTCAGTATGTGGCTTGCATGAACCCTACGTCTGGCTCCTTCACCATTGACCCCAGACTCCAGGTAGGCAGAGGTCCAGCACCTTCTGCCAAGTGCTGAAGGCTGAGGCAGCTCTGGCCCTGGTTTGAGGCGTTAGCGCTCGGGCTGCCAAGCTCCACAGATCTCACTAGCCTTGCAGTATCAGGAAATTGAGGGGAGCAGGAAGGACAAGAGGCCAGACAGCCCTCCTCATGACCCCGGAAGGCTGCCAGATGTGCCAGGTGTGGCGGTGCACATCTGTAATCCCAGCCCTTGGGATGTGGAAGAATTATGAGTTCAAGGCCAGGTGGGCTCCATTGCCAGCAGTGTCTCCGAACACCAAAGGCTGGGGTTGCAGCTCTGAGGAGCACTTGACTAACAGAGCACAGGGCGCAGGATCCCAGCTGCACCTGAATTTCAGATAATTTACAAATACCTTTTTTCTTTTTAAAGATTGATTTATTGTGTATACAGTGTTCCACCTGCATGTGTGCTTGCAGGCCAGAAGAGGGCGCCAGATCTCATTACGGATGGTTGTGAGCTGCCACGTGGTTGCTGGGAATTGAACTCAGGATCTTTGGAAGAGCATCCAGTGCTCTTAACCTCTGAGCCGTCTCTCCAGCCCACAGATACCTTTTTATGTATGACACTGGAGACAGTGTCATAACCCCAAAGTTATTGTGAGGGTGTCAGGGGCCCAGTTTTAGCAGGGTATCATGTATTACATCTGCAGCTGTGCCCAGGCCAACCTTTTCAAATAACCAGAGTCACAGGGACCCAGGATATCCCCACAGACCAGAGCCACAGGAACCTGGGAGACACCCCCAGACCTGGTGCCCTCCATGCTGTGCCTCTGGGAATATTTTTCAGGACGATGTGTATGGCTGCTTCACATAGAGCGGGTGTCTCATGTGATTCTCCATGCGTCTTTACTATGCACCCCCCCAAAAAAAAATTAGACAGTGGCACCAGGGCCCACTCTCCCCAGAGGGTGAACCATGGCCTCAAGCTCGTAACTCAGCTCCCTAGCAGAAGCCTGTGCTTGTCTGTGCAGCGCCATTTCTGTGTGTTCGCCGTGAGCTTCCCCGGGCAGGACGCCCTCATCACCATCTACAACACGATTCTGGCACAGCATCTGTCCTACCGCTCAACACCCATGGTGATCCAGAGACTGAGCAACCATCTGGTGACTGCGGCCCTGGGTAAGCCCAGACCGCCTCCTCCCCAGCCAGCCGGCGAGACCTATGGCTTCGTGGGCTGGCGGGTCTTCCCATCCCCGCCCCCTGTAAATATTTTATCTATCCTTTGGAATCGATCTTTTTTTTTTTTTAAACGGTGCTACGTTGCAGCTCGGAGAGAGGTGAAATCCGATTGCCTGGGGGTGGGGGAGAATGGGGGGAGAGGAGGGGCAGTTGACAATAGCCGCGAGCGCCCGCCCTCCTCAGAGAGCTGCGCGTATTTCTTGGTTAAATCATTGCACAGTCCATTTGCCTTAGGAACTTTAAGCCCTGCGCTTCCTGAGGCCATTAAGAGTCGGTAAGAATCGATGTGCCTCTCTCCTGCAACAGCCTTGCACCAGAAAATTGCGGCGACGTTCCTTCCCACAGCCATTAAGTTTCACTACATCTTCAACCTCAGGGACCTCTCCAACATTTTCCAGGTACTGCTCTGGAGCTGTGTGTCACGTTGCCCGTGGCCACGTCCCTGGTCCATGGGGGCTCTCCTCCTCTGCGGTGCTCAGGAGGAAAAGGGAAATGGGCGTGGGCTGATGACAATGGTGACACTAGGATGGTGGGTGATGGTGATGGTGGCCATGGTGATGGTGGCCATGGTGATGGTGGCCATGGTGATGGTGGCCATGGTGATGGTGGCCATGGTGATGGTGGCGGTGGCCATGGTGATGGGGATGGCGGCCATGGTGATGGTGGCCATGATGATGGTGGCCATAGTGATGGTGGCCATGGGGATGGTGGCCATGGTGATGGTGGCGGCAGCCACGGAGGTGATGATGATGATGATGATAATGATGATGATGGTATCATATCGGTCACGTGATGGCAGGGATTTGATGGTGGTGGTGGTGGTGGTGGTGGTGACAGGCTGAAGATTACGAAGGATGTCATGATGAAGGTGATGTCGTAGTCCCTCATTTAGTGACTGCTCAGCCTGAACCAGGCATTAGACTTAGCCATTTATACACCCGCTGTCCCCTGAGCTCATGCCCTCCGTCTGACAGATGGGAAATTTAAAGCTCAAGGCTAAATTGTGCTGGTTCCGTCCCACTCCAACCATCGGCTCAAAAGTCACAGCCCTGCAGAGGCCTCTGCACACCCGTGTCCCTCCCGCTGTCCTGTGTGGCACTCACAGCACAGTGTGCCGTGTCCTGTTCTCTGCTCAAATCTCGCCAGCGGGACGCAAGCCCCATAAACACAGGGACTGTCTTGCTACCATGATGGTCCTACAGCCCAGGGTGGGGGCTTGGCAAACATCTGCGGAACCTATCGAGGCTTGCCAGTATCCTCCCCTCCCGGGCTGGACTCACACTGCCTGAACCTGAGCTGTGGCCTTTGAAAGCCTGGCCTTGTCAATGTGGGCACCACCACCACCTTGAATGCGCCCAGTCACAATCTGCCTCCCTGTCCTTCCTCTCTACAATGCTCCTCATTAGAAAATAGACCCCTAACCCTGTCCTGGGAGGAGACTCCCCAGGCCTCCCAGGACACAGACACACACTTCAGCATCTAAACTGTGTCTGTGACCCCCACAGTGAGTGGATTTCCTGGTCCCAAGCAGAAGCCAGGAAGCAGCTAAGTGGATCGCTCCCTAGGGACGTAGGCACTTCCCCCACATTCCTTCCAAAGATGGTGCTTGACTTGCCCTCACAGCACAGGTGGAGCTGCTGGCTGTCCAGAGAGGGGGCAGAGCTGGCCGCTCACCGTGTGTCTGGGGCAGGGCATCCCCGGCCAGAGTGGGGGCAGAGCTGGCCCCGCACGGTGTGTCTGGGGCAGGGCATCCCCATCCAGAGTGGGGGCAGAGCTGGCCCCGCACGGTGTGTCTGGGGCAGGGCATCCCCATCCAGAGTGGGGGCAGAGCTGACCATGCACTGTGTGTCTGGGGCAGGGCATCCCCGTCCAGAGTGGGGCAGAGCTGACCATGCACTGTGTGTCTGGGGCAGGGCATCTTATTCTCCACAGCAGAGATTCTGAAAACCCCACTGGACCTTGTCCGCCTTTGGCTGCATGAGGCTGAGCGGGTGTATGGGGACAAGATGGTTGATGAGAAAGACCAGGAGTCCTTGCGCAGAGTCAGCATCGCATCCACCAAGAAATACTTTGATGTAAGTCGAGCCGCCGGATTCCCTTGATGTGCCCACATCCAGTTCAGTGTCCAGGGCTAAGGATGCCCACAGCATCCTCTGGGAAGACCCTTTGTTGGAGACAGGGAGACCCATGTAAGGACCCCAACATGTGGCAATGGGTCCAGTAAGAATAAGCCAGAGCTGGAGAGATGGCTCAGCAGTTCTCCCAGAGGACCTGGGTTCAATTTCTAGCACCCACATGACAGCTCACAAACTCTAATAAGGAGGGAGGGAGGCAGGCAGGAAGGGAAGGAGGGAGAGAGGGAGAGAGAGGGAGGGAGGCAAGGAGGCAGGTAGGGAGAGAGGGAGGGAGGCAAGGAGGCAGGTAGGGAGAGAGGGAGGGAGGCAAGGAGGCAGGTAGGGAGAGAGGGAGGGAGGCAAGGAGGAAGGGAGAGATGGGAAGGGGGAGAGGAATGAGGGGGGCGGGGAGGGAGAGGATGAATTAGCCATTCGGAGAGTGGCTTCCTGCCCTCCACCTGTATTGGGGCACAGCTGCCTCAGTCCTTGTCACCCCCTGGCATGTCCCGTATGTTTTTGTACCATCCATTCTTCTCCGCGGACCACCCTACGGGGATGGAGCATCCAGTAGTCTGTAAGGGCTGACACAGTCATGGTTTGAATCACTAGAGACATGCCTGGCCTCCTACAGGCCTCATGGGCCCCCCTCGGTAGGTGTGGTGACCATTGTCTGGCAACTGTACGTCCTTGATGGAGCAGGAGCAAAGCATCTTGTCTCTTGGCCCCAGGATCTCGGGGAGGAACACTTATTCGCCAAGCCCAACATCTTCTGCCACTTTGCCCAAGGGATCGGTGATCCCAAATACTGCCCCGTCACGGACGTGGCTCACCTGAACAAACTCCTCATGGACGTCCTGGACAGCTACAACGAAGTCAATGCAGTCATGAACCTGGTGGGTACACTCGTGATGGCCTGGCGACAAGGGCCCGGGACATAGATGCTCCTCCTGGGTCGCTGTACCTCCTGGGTCGCTGTGCCGCGGGATTCCTTATCCACACAGAGACCTTCTGAGGTCCCTGGTGGGTGCCCCAAACTGCTGTGTTGTCTGTCCTAAGTGTAATTTACAAACAAAGCCACCTTTGAAACCACAGTGCAACAGGGGCACGAGCCATTAGCACCTACCAGGGATTAGTGAGAGCCTGTGCTCTCCTTGGGGTTGGCCCCTGCAGGTGACTTCCTCTGAGCCACAAGTGGTCATGTGACCTTGGCGAGAGCCTGTGCCCTGCCTTCCACAGGGGTAACACAGGGGTGACCCCTCTGACCTCCCTCTCCCAGGTGCTGTTTGAGGATGCAGTGGCGCACATCTGTAAGATCAACCGTATCCTGGAGTCTCCTCGGGGAAACGCCCTGTTGGTGGGCGTGGGCGGCAGTGGGAAGCAAAGCCTGTCCCGCCTGGCTGCCTACATCAGCGCCCTGGACGTCTTCCAGATCACCCTCAAGAAAGGCTATGGGGTCCCAGACCTCAAGGTGAGGGCTCCAAGGGAGGCGGGGCAAGGGCCCACTATGCCCCTTCCCAAAGAGAGGCCAACCAGGAGAGACACCAGATGTCACCCGTGACTCGATCCTGTCAGAAAAGGCCAGGACACACGTGACTGATGCACTAGGCCCTGTGACAAGATGGAAAAGTGTGACTCAGTTTACCTCGGTGTGGGAGGGCAGAGTGGAGATGACACACAGAAGTGCAGAGGTCAGATTCCCACCTTGGTCACAGGGTGTACTCAGCTGTCCCCAGTTCTACAGGCTAAAGCATTCAGAGCCGCTGCTCGGCTTCTCACTGCATGCCAGACCCTGACGCGGCGGACCGCTCAGCCTGAATTGACCGAGTCCACATTAGTGAAGTAGGCCTGCCATGCCCCAGGCGTGCCGCTGGGCCTTCCATTGATTTCTCCTTCCCGAAAGTTGGCCCCCTGGGAGCGTGTGTGTGTGCCAGTCAAACACTATTAAGCCAGAACAAGTTATCGGAGTGCCGGGGAAGGAACCTGAAATTGATCAGCATACACGACACAGTCATATCTGTGTTCATTCTGGAGCTGCCTCTGCGCGGGGCCTGGGAGATGCCAGACCTGCCCAGGGAATCCCTGGGGAGTCCTCGCCGTGGCAAATGCTGCAGTGCCTGGCCTGGTTGCACAGGTCTGGAGCTTGGAGAGCCCGGCACCTGGAATCTGGGGTGCAGGTGAAGATCTGAAGCGCACAGGAGGCTCTGGTAGGGGGTGTAGGCCGGGAACCATCTCCTCCGGGCCAGCCTCCTATTTCCTGGACTCTGTGGTCGATTCCATTTGCAGAACTAGCCAGCTCTAGCTTCAAATCCTAGTATGAAGGGACAGAGCCTCCCGCAGGAGGCTTTTCTGCACCGCAGCAGCACGCATGCAAGCAGTTGTCCTCGGTGACATCACCACAGCAACTTAAGTGCTGCTTGGACCCACCCCCGCCCTCCCACCCCCAGGAGCCACCTGTTTTCCAAGGTTTTGTCCCATCCATCAGCCAACTCATGTTCTGTCCCTGTGGGGACTTTATTACTGAGTCTTCGCTTTAGAGCCGACAGTGGGTGTCCAGTATTTTACTTGAGGTCACCAGCCACCGCAGTACTGTAATTATGGTCTAGAAATCAGTTACCCCGCACCCGTAATAAGCTAGCTTCCTCCCTCTCTAGACCCAGTTCTAAGAGTGAAGGAAAAGCTGGGTAAGGGACCCCACATCGTAAGAGGGGAGTGGTCTCCCGAGCTGTTAAGCTGTCTTACAACAGCATCACGGTGCTGGTGTGAGCGGGCGTGAGCTGGCATGAGATGGGGTGAGTTGACGTGAGCAAGCATGAGCGAGTATGAGTGGGCATGAGTTGGTGTGAGCAGGTGTTAGCAGGTGTGAGCGGGCGTGAGCTGGCGTGAGCAAGTGTGAGTGGGTGTGAGCAGGTGTGAGCGGGTTTGGGGGGGTGTCGAGCGGCCATGAGCTGGCACCATGCTTTCATGATGCTTTACAACAGTCCTTTAAAGTGAGTCCCGGAAGTGGCAGGCACCTGCCAGAGGCTAAAGATGGAGGAGATTTAGGAGTGTGCTTGGAAGCACTTCACATAGAAGCCGCTGGTCTTTGTCCCAAGAGGATGTACAAGCCAGGAAGGGACAAGCCCACCACATCTTAGAGCAGAGGGGAGTCACAGTAGACAGGCGCAGTGTGTGGCCCGTAGGGAAGATGTGGCTGGCGCACAGGAGATGGCCGGTAAACATGGTCCCCCTGGGGCTTGTAAGGGCCGCAGGGAATGAGAGAGAGGTGGACTCAGAGCAGAGTGTCGTGATGGTGGCCCAGGACAAGACACTGGACAGAGAGCAGAGATGGGGTGGGGGGGCAGGCTCAGCTTCAGGTCAGTGTCCTTGGCTGCAGGGGTTCCACGGAGTTTGGAATACAGCAGTTGTCCAGGGCCCTGGGAGATAGGGTGTCCTAAAAGATGTAGATGAGAGGGTTTCCTCACACAAGGGAACCGCCTAGCGCTGTCTCCAGGCTTACGTGGCCCAACAGCTTTTCCAGAAGCTACCATCTTGACCTTAGCACTCAGTTGGGGGGGGGGGGCGCTTGCTTTGTCCGCTCACCCAGATCCATAGCCCTCACTTGAACTTGCCTGGCAGTCTGACCAGAGGCTGTGAAGGCAGCCCTGCCAGTGGCTCCTTCTGTGTGCTGTGTCCTTCCTGCTTCCTGTGGTGACCGTGGATTCACTGAGCCACAGTGCTGGAGGCACAGAGAGTGTCCCTGCTCTGACCTCCCTGGCTGTCACAGCAGCCCCTCCCCCCCAGGCTATTCCCGAGGTCACTGCTATGGAGAAACCCCTGCAACATTGGCTTTTGTAGTGTGGAGCTGCTGGCGGCTTCCCGCCGCCCTGCTCTCGGCCACCAGCTAGCTTAAAACCCAAAATAACATCACACAACCTGTATTCTTTTAAACACTGCCTGGCCCATTATTTTCAGCCTCTTTCTCACATCTTGACTAACCCATATCTAATAATCTGTGTAACACCACAAATGGTGTCTTACTGGGAAAGATTCAGCATGTCTGAACGGCTGGCTCCATTGCATCTCGCATCTCTCTGAGGAGAGGCACGGCGGTCTGACTAAGGAGAGGCGTAGCATCTGACTGAGCCATCTACCT
Organism: Arvicola amphibius; assembly: GCF_903992535.2. Taxonomy (NCBI): domain Eukaryota; kingdom Metazoa; phylum Chordata; class Mammalia; order Rodentia; family Cricetidae; genus Arvicola; species Arvicola amphibius. Next base: position 3,835,492 of record NC_052050.1, read on the forward strand.
CACTTCCTTCTTCCTGTTCTGTCTACTCCACCCACCTAAGGGCTGGCCAAGGCAGTTACTTTATTAATTAACCAATGAAATCATCAGATAGATAGAAGACACACCTACATCAGGCTTTTCCAAATTCAGAGGGGTTTTTTTTCCCCTTCACTTTCAAAAAAAAAAAATTAGGTTGCCTAAAATATGGAGTTTGAGACTTGCTTTTGACCACCAATCAACCCCAAAAGAGGAGCCTTGGAATGTTTCCTTAAACTGGGAGACTTGGGCTCCCATGCAATGGGTGAGCTAACCCACTAGGTGGGGGGACTTTCATGAACATCTGTGAAACCTTTCAGAGAACTACAGAGCCTTAGAGAATTGGTAGGCTTTACTAAGGAAATTAGGCCAGGCGTGGTGGCTCCTACCTCTAACCCTGATACCAGAGGGCAAGAAACAGAAGGTCTGGGAGTTCCACGCTATAGGGAGACCCAATTGCAAAAAAAAAAAAAAAAAAAAAAAAACCCACATAGACAAGCAAACAAAAAACCCTGGCTGTAGCTCAGTGGTGTGTCATCTACCAGACACATACAACACCCCAAGGCCCCTTGGTCCCATATCCAGCACGGTAAGGAAGAGAGGAGGGTGGGCTGCTGAGGTTTACCGACTTGACACAGCTGTGTAATTTTGGAAGAGAGAGCCTCAGGTGAGAAAGGGCTCTATCAGGTTGCCCGTGGTGTGTGTTCTTGATTGACCATAGATTCAGGAAGGCTGAGCTCACTGGGGGCAATGCCTCTACCCCCACCCTCCATCCCCCCACCCCCACAGTGGTGATTTTCAGTGCTGTAAGAAAGCAAGCTGAGCCGGGCAGTGGTGGTGGCACACACCTTTAATCCCAGCGCTTAGGAGGCAGAGGCAGGCTGATCTCTGAGTTTGAGGCCAGCCTGGTCTCCATAGTGAGTTCTAGGTCAGCCAGGGCTACATAGTGAGACCCTGCCGAAATCTCAGTGGAGACCTCCAATTGCCGCGCCCCGCGCCCCCGTGTCTGCACTTGGTGTGCTTGAACCCAGTTACCGAGTTTCGGGCAAGGGGCAGGAGGTTAAAATACACAGACACAGATAGACAGAGACACGGGTCATCCTTGAATTCCCCAAGAATGCCCCCTTTATTGTGTTCAGGGGCAGATTATATAGAGATAGCCACGCCCCAGCCAAACCCACCAGAAACCACTCTCCTGCCATCAGGAACTCCTGAAGGTCTCGTGCTCAGAGCAGCTGTAGGCACTCGGATCAGGGGATTACAAGAAATTCAGGATCTGGGGTCTCACTGCTCCCAAAAAGACCCTGTTGAAAGAAAGAAAAAAGTGTGGTTGTCTGAAAGAAAATAGCCCACAAAGAGAGTGGTACCTATGAGGAGGCGTGGCTTTGTTGAGGAAGTGCGTCACTGTAGGGGCGGGCTTTGAGTTCTGTGTTCAAGCTACTCCCAGTGTCATCATTCACTTCCTGTTGCCTGCAAGATGAAGGACACTCGCCTGCTTCTCCAGCACAGTGCCTGCCTGGCTGCCCGCCCACCTGCCTGCTACCATGTTGCACCGTGATGATAATGGACAAAACTGACACTGTAAGCCAGCCCAATTAAATGTTTTTCCTTTGCAAGAATTTCCAAGGTCCGTTGTGTCTCTTCACAGCGACAGCAACCCTGACTGAGGCAGCAGGCAGGCAGGCAGGCAGGCAGGCAGGCAGGCAAGCAAGCAGGCAGGCGGAGCAAGCCACAAGGAGCAAGCTGGTAAGCATCATTCCTCCATGACTGTGCCTACAGCTCCTGGCCCTAGCTTCCTTTGGTGATGCAGTTTAAACTGAGAGCTGCAAGCGACGACAAACCCTTTCTTACCAAATCTGCTTTTTTTTTTGAAAGATCTTTCCCACGTAGACCAAGCTGAGATTTACCTGCCTCTGGCTCCTTAGTGCTGGAATTATTAGTGTGTGCCATGTTGCTTTTGGTCATGATGTCTTATCCCAGCCACAGAAATCTTAACTAGGACAGAAATTAGTTCCAGGCTGTAGGTATTGCTGTAACAGGCCTGGCCTATGTGGTGGGGGTGGGTTGTGGTGGACTTGAACTTGGGGCTGGAGAGGCCGTTAAGTGTTGAGAGCTCCGTGAGCAGTTCTGCAGGATCTTGGAAGATGAGCATCCTGAGAACAGTGCAGACGATGGAGGCCTGACTTGGGACATTTCAGAGGGAAGGTTGAGAGTTCCTTAAAGACTTTACCAGGGCCCTTTGTGTGATAGTTTGAACTAAGGATCTGTCAGCCTGTGGTGACGAATCAACTATGATTAACAAGAGCCCAGGACTACGGAGGTGAAACCCTCACCAGGTGGTTGATGTGAAGTGAAACCTTGGCCGGGGTGGTCACTGCTGCTCAGCCAAAGCTGAAGAAGCAGCCGTGATTAAGGAGAGCCCAGAATCACTGAGGTGATGTCTTTGCAGTGATTCCTTAGGCTCAGCATACAGATGCCATGGTTCAGAGGGGCTACAGCTGTGTCTCATGCTGGAAGCCAGACTTGGTAGTGTTAAGAGCCAGCCAGGTGGCGCTGGTTTTGAAGGCATGGGGAGGACATGGAGAACAGCTGAAGCTTGACACTGTGCAGCAGGGCTGGAGTCCCCGAGGAGAGCTCAGAGAGACTGGTTATTTCTCTAAACCCTCCTGGGGATATGGAAGGAGATTGCTGTAGTCAGGCCACTCTGGGGACTGGCCGCTCTTCCCAGCATTAGATCTGGATGTGAATTAGTTTTATTGGGGCCTTCCTAGTTGAGGATTAGTAACCTTCCACCTAGAATGCGCCCACCCAGCCATCACCAGGAAGCAGGGCTGATGGCTGCCCAGAGCTTAGCAGTGTCCCCTTGAGATCTCAGGCTCCTGCCGGCACCTGGAGAGTTGGCCCCGCCTGTGCCTTTGCTGCGTGAGTGAGGCCGTTCACTCCACTGTCCTTGTTCCGTCCAGCTTGACCTGGCCACCCAGTACATCAAGGCCGCTGTGAAGAATGTGCCCTCTGTGTTCCTGATGACGGACTCCCAAGTGGCCGAGGAGCAGTTCCTGGTCCTGATCAATGACCTGCTGGCCTCTGGGGAGATCCCGGGGCTGTTTGGGGAAGATGACCTGGAAAACATCATCTCCTCCATGCGACCGCAGGTGAAGTCCCTCGGCATGACCGACACCCGAGAGGCCTGCTGGAAATTCTTCATCGAGAAAGTGCGCAGGCAGCTGAAGGTAGGATTCCACCTGGACAGTTGCTTAGGGGCTCAGCCCTCTTCCCCCTGAGACCTGGGTGTTTCTCTGTAGACTTGGGACTCTTTCTTCCCAGGACGTGAACGCCAACTGGGAAAGAGTGGTGGCATTGGGAGCTAGGGCCGAGTTCATGTCTTGTGGCAGCAGAGGTACCTGGGGGCCAGAGGGAGCCTTGTGTAAACACAGACTTCACAGATGTCAGTGTAAATAGACTGAATGCCTTGAGGGGCTGGAGAGCCGGCTCAGCAATTAAGAGCCCTGGCTGTTCTTCCAGAAGATCTGAGTTCAATTCCCAGAATCCACATGATGGCTCACAACTGTCTGCAACTCCAGCTCCAGGGCATCCAGATCTTCCTTCTGGCCTCTGCAGGCACTTGTTCTCCCTCCCTCCCTCCCTCTCTCATAAATAATAATTTTTTAAAAATTAAAGGGCACACCTTGAGGGGTGGGAAGATGGCTAGGGTAGGTGAAATCGCTTGCCACATGAACCTAGTGACCTGAGTTCAATTCTTAGAACCAACAGGAAGGTAGGAGAGGATCAGATGCACGAAGTTGTCCCCTGATATGCAGCCCATCATATACAAACATATGTGTAGTTAGCATTTTCTCTGCCCCGCCAGCCAGCTCCCAGATAAACACGCAGAGATTTATCATAAGCACGAATGCTTGGCCTTGGCTGAGGCTTGTCCCATTAGCTCTTTTAACTTAATTTAACCTGCTTCTATTCATCAGCACTTTTTCTTTCATCCTGTGTTCTGCTTTCCTGCTTCCTCTGTATCTGGCTGGCTGGCCAACCCCTGGCATGTCCCTGGTGTGTCTTTTTTTTTTCCTCTTCTGCAGAGCCTAAATTCCTCCTCCTACTTATCTCCTTGCCCGGAAGTCACCTATACCTCCTCCCTTGCTATTGACCATTCAGCTTTTTATTAGACTAATTGGGTGCCTTAGACGGGCAAGATAAAACAGCAACACGTCTTTGCATAGTTACACAAATGCAACACGTCTTTGCATAGTTACACAAATGCAACACGTTTTTGCATAGTTATACAAATATTCAGCAACATTTCCCCTTAAATAAAAAGGTGTTAGCTTTTTTGAAAGATTTATTTGTGAATGAGTTTTCTGTCTGCCTGTGCACCTTTATGTTGGAAGAGAGCATAGATCTATAGATGGTTGTGAGCCACCATGTAATTTCTAGGAATCAAGCTCAGGTCCTCTAGAAGAGCAGCCAGTGCTCTTAACCTCTGAGCCATCTCTCCATCCCCAAAAGGTTTTAGCTTTAACATAGTGAGTCTATATACAATAAGAACAATTATCAAGTAAGAATTATATTTATACTATCAAGTCCATTTTCATCAGGCAAATTTAGAGAAAATGTTCTTTTATCTATCCTGTCCTGGTGTCTTTTTTCTTCCCCAAGCTTAAATTTCTCCTCCTACTTATTCTCCCTGCATGGAAGTCCTGCTTATGCCCTCCCTTGCTATTGGCTATTCAGCTTTTTATTAGACCTGTCAGGTTCCTTAGGCAGGCAAGGTAAAACAGAAACACATCTTTACATTTAATTAAACAAATGCAACATATCTTTACATAGTTAAACTAATATCCTGCAACATAAACAAATGCAATATATTTTTGCATAGCTAAACAAATGTTCTGTAACATATGCACAATAATAAATAAAAATTTTAGAGCAAAAAGCAACCCTTGACCTCAAACATTACCTGGAGAAAAGCAAGCTAAACTCACTAATACCAAAGGCACCTGAGAACTTTTGACTGCTCCTCAGAGTTCAGCTGGAGTGAGCCAACCCCACTGCCACACTGAGTATCTGTGGTCATGTACTCCCCACTGATGTAGTAAGACAGTGTCCCCTGTGTCCCTCTCTGGCTCACACAGTCCTGTTAGCAGATGTTGCTGGTGGGACTTGAGCTCCTGATGGCTGTAGCCTGCCCTCACTACCTGTTAAGGCCCAGGCATCATCTCTAGAGAGAGCAGGAAGTCAAGATATTCTACTGGTCTGCATAACCCCTTCCATCCCATCACTGTGCCCCTGAAAGTCAAGGTCAGAGTGATCAGAGGGGAGCCTGAGACTCCCTGAGAAGTAAAGTCCCCATCCATCAGGAAAACCTGGGACATTTCTCTACAGCTCCCCTTCATTTTCCAGGGAAGCCCAGGAAACCAGGGCCCCATTTGGAAGTCAGCCTTCAGGGCCTGCAGGACATGTTACATACCTAGCTGGATTCAGAAGAAATCACCACCTCCCAGCTGTCTGTCCTCATCTGCCTAGAGCAGGGCCCGTTCCCCACCCCTTTCTCATCCAGCCTTGTACTTCACAGCACCACGTAGAGCTGTGAAACTGCACACTGGTTCACTGAGGTACCCAGCCACACTCTCAGGGCTCTGCAGAAGTGACCCCCGACACATGGATACTGAGACCTGGAGAGCACCGTGCTTCCGGAGGGGCCATCTGCCAAAATGACATGTCTAACCTCAGCAACGACAACCCCCCCCCCAACAGATGTTTGCTTTGTCCCACATCCAGGTGATTCTGTGTTTCTCCCCCGTGGGCTCCGTCCTGCGTGTGCGAGCCCGGAAGTTCCCTGCCGTGGTCAACTGCACAGCCATTAACTGGTTCCACGAGTGGCCAGAAGACGCCCTGGTATCCGTGAGTGCTCGCTTCCTGCAGGAGACAGAGGGCATCCAGGTGAGGCAGCGTGCACCCAGATGCTGGCTTCAGTCCCTGACATGGGTGTCCCTTCAAAGCAGGAATGACCCCGGGTGCAGGCCAGAACTGCAGCATAGGCAAGCACCTTTTCAAATCAACCAAGATTGAAACAGAGGCCTCTGGACTATTTGTGGGGCAGAGGTTCCAAGAGTTTGTCCTCAGGAAAGATGACAAATGCCAGGGAGTCCCCAAGCTCAGGGATCCAGTGTAGGAAATGCCCGGCAATGCTTGCTGATATAACTAGTATAGGAAAGCTTTTCTCTTGTGAGATGGAGACAGGAGGGTCAGGAGTTTTAAGGGCCAGCCTCAGCTAGGCATCAAGTCTGAGCCCAGCCTGGGCTACATGTCTCATATAACAAAAACAAAACCCCCAAATCTCAGCTCTGCTCTTTCCCAGTATACAAGCGTGTGAATGCATGAGAATGTGTGTACACGGGTGTCAAAATGATAGGCTCTGCTGGTCCCAGACACTAGATCACTGGTTACAAAGTTACTAACGATAAGCTCTGCTGGTCTCAGACGTTAGATCACTCATTACAAAGTTACTAATGATTGGATCTGCTGGTCCCAGACACTAGATCACTCGTTACAAAGTTACTAACGATAAGCTCTGCTGGTCGCAGCCTCTTGATCACTTGTTACAAAGTTACTAATGATAGGCTCGTCTGTTAGATAAAGTCACCTGACACTTTGCCAAACTGAAAGGTCATTGCTCTCCTGGAGCATCTCTTTTTAGCTCTTTCTCTCTTCTTTTCCTTAAAATAATTAATTAGCTTTGTGCATGTGCATGCATGTGTGTGCATGCATGTATGTGTATGTATATATGCATGTGAGTATGCATGTGTGCATGTCAGTGTTTGAGCACACGTGTTTGGGGGTGGCACACACATGCCACAGAGCAGGTATGGAGGTCAGAGGAAACTTGAAGGTGAGCCCCAGAGGACTGAATTCAGTCTTTCTATTAGCTTTACCTACTGAACCATATTTACAACCTTCTCTCTCTCTCTCTCTCTCTCTCTCTCTCTCTCTCTCTCTCTCTCTCTCTCTCTCTCTTTCTCTCTCTCTGTGTGTGTGTGTGTGTGTGTGTATACGCATGCACATGTGTAAGCCAGAGGACTACCTTGGGTGCCATCCTCAGGAACATGATCTACTTCCTTTGAGAAAAGGTCTCTCACTGCCTTTGAGCTTGCTGATCAGCTAGAGCAGCGGTTCTCAACCTGTGGGTCGCAACTCCTTTGGGGTTGCCTAAGATCACTGGAGATATCAGATATTTATAACAATAGCAAAATTACAGTTATGAAGTAGCAACAAAAGTAATTTTCTGGTTGGGGTCACCACCACGAGGAACTGTATTAAAGGGACACAGAATTAGGAAGGTTGAGAACCACTGCTCTAGAGTCTGGCTGGCCAGCAAGCCCCAGGGATGTTCCTGTCTCCGTCTCCCCAGGCCTGGGGTGATGGATGTTCCTGTCTCCGTCTCCCCGGGCCTGGGATGACAAACGTGAGCCACCACACTGGGATTTAACGTGGGTTCTGGGGCTCGATCGAACTCAACTCCTCATGTTTGCGATCACTTCACTGACGAGCATCTCCTCAGCCCCTCTCTTGTATCTCTTGACACCTGAGACAGGTCAGGCCTTGGCACGTCTTGTCCAGGATCTGAATGTATATGCTGGAGCCTGCAGTGGCCCCTCTCCTAGGCCCTGCAGGGTGAGGTTGGGGCCCCGGGAGGAGTGGGTGTGTTGTCTGGGCCCCCAATAACCAGCTCCGCCCATCTCGTCCATCCCGGCTTTGCAGCCTGAGGTGAAGACCTCCATCAGTCTCTTCATGGCCTACGTGCACACCACCGTCAACGAGATGTCCAAGGTGTACCTGGCGACGGAGAGGCGCTACAACTACACCACACCCAAGACCTTCCTGGAGCAGATCAAACTCTACCAGAACCTGCTAGCCAAGAAGAGGATGGAGCTGGTTGCCAAAATTGAACGGCTGGAGAATGGGCTCATGAAGCTGCAGAGCACGGCTTCTCAGGTAGGAGTCAAGTGTCTGGGCTGCATGCTGCAGGGCCTTCTCACTGTAATGGGCTCCCAAGGCGGCGACAGCCACACATGGGATATAGTCATATGTGGGGCTGAGCATCCCAGGCCGTGGATGAGCCTGACTCCAGTCTGAGAAGCAGAGAACAGGGATGTAATCTAATCCAAAACGGCGGTGTGAAATGCTTCAACGGTATCAGCACTGAAGCGGGCACCCCGCATGTGTGATGGATGTGTCTTAGGGTTTTTATTGTTGTGAAGAGATACCGTGACCACGGCAACTCTGTTCTCAAACAGTTGAGGTGGTGGCTTCCAGTTTTCAAGGTTTAGTCCATTCTCATCATGACAGAGCATCGCAGTGTGCAGGCAGATGTGGAGCCAGCTGCAGCTCCACCAGAAGGCAGCAGGGAGTTGACTGTCACACCAAGTGAAACTTGAGAAAAGAGACCTCAAAACCTACCCCCACAGCGATATGTTTCCCCAACAAGGCCACACCTCCTAATAGTGCTCCCTTTGGGGAGCATTTTCTTTCAGACCACCACATGAAGGCGTTGTGCTTGTATCCAGGGAAGCCTGCATCTCAGTTCAAGGCGGCCCATGAAAATGCAGCTGTTTCTGCATGCCGCTCATACCCGAGGCCCGCTCACAGGCTTCCTACAAACCTTTCTTTCATGTTGAGTTGATTTTCGAGGTTCCTGCCTGGAGTTCAGTTACTGCACCTCCACAGCCTCCTGCCCACGGTTCCCAGGGGGCCCAGCCTCCTCTTCCCTATGACGCTGGGCCGAGTTGGGTCTCTCCACCAGCTTTCTGGAGGTTTTGATCCCCAGTCTCCATTTCTTTCCCACCCTTCCATAAACTTGCTGGACTGCAAACTCCCTACCCCACTCCCACCCCAAAACCTTCAACAATTTCTCAACTGGAAATTTTTATTAAGGGGACATTTTGTAGTTCTTCCTGGCCTGGAAACTCACTGCATAGACCAGGCTAACCTTAGACTTTTGGCAGTTCCCCTGCTTCTGCCTCCCAAGTGCTTGGCTCACACACTTGTTCACCTGCCAGCACCCAGTTCAGTTGACATTTTTAAAATCTGGTCACCTTAACTCCTAGCACACTAGGAATGTGTCTTAGATATGTGGCTTCGTGTATACACTTGGTGCTTGGTATAAACTTTCCTTTGATGTATTCAAAAGACTCCAGAGTCGCCTGGAGTCCGGAGCCATCAAGGCTGTTCTCCTAAATCTGAGGTGGCCACCAACCGTGGCCAGCAGCGTGTACTGTCCTCAGCAGGCTCCTGCCCTCTCCCGCCTCCTCCCTCCCCCAGGTGGATGACCTCAAGGCCAAGCTGGCGGTTCAGGAGGCCGAGCTAAAACAGAAGAACGAGAACGCAGACAAGCTGATCCAGGTGGTGGGCGTGGAGACTGAGAAGGTCAGCAAGGAGAAGGCCATCGCGGACGAGGAGGAAATCAAAGTCGAGGTCATCAACAAGGTGGGTCTCGGGGCCTCCCTGATGGGTCGGATGCCACCCACAGACAGGACTCGAGTTGAGACATTTGTACAAGGACAAACCTCCCAACCCAAGGTGCCAGGGAAAGGAGCCCACCCTCGTGTAGGCTGGGTTCTAAGAGAAAGCTCACAGCCAGCCAGGCTCCTTACAGAGAGCCTCTCCGTTGAGCATCACCAGAAGCTGGGGCTGCCCAGTCCAGCCTGGCTCTGCCCGATAGCACCACCTCACCTGCTTTGTTGTACCATTGTTTTATGCGTGGTTCTGGTTTTGGTGGACCTGGAGACTGAGCCCATGCTAACCGAGCAGCAGAGCTGATCCATGGAGTCTCCTCCCCAACCCTCTTCTGATTCTGTATTCTGAGGCAGGCTCTCACTAAGTTGCCCGTGCTGGCCTTGAGCGTACAGCATGCCTGCCTCAGCATCTCAAGTAGCTGACAGTGCAGACCTGTGTCACTGGGCCTGGCTCGCCTCTGCATCTTAATGGAATGCTGTGTCCCGTGAGTGTGTGAGGGTCAAGGTGGCACCACCCAATTACCCGTCCCTGTACTGTGGCTTCTGCTCTGGGCTCCCTCGTGCAGCCAGTGGTCAGGTAGAAACAGTTGCTTAGGGGAGTGTCCTCAAGCCCATATCTGGACAGTGGATAAATTAAGTCCCCACAGTTACCTCCCACTCTCTCTGGAAGGCAGCCAGGAGCCTTTCACACCCCTAGCTTCTCCCCTAGACCAGCCAGGTAGGGCCTGAGTAGTTCCCACCTAGTGCTGGGCAGGGAGGAGACCCAGGCTGGGCTGGCCAGGAACTGGGTCCCTGTTCCCCTTTTAACCTGCAGAGCCACAAGTCTGTGAGGGAGATAGGGAAACTGAGGCTCAGGGTGGTCCATAACTTTCCTTGGCTCTTGAACTAGCATTTGGCATAGTACCCAATGTTTGGACATAGGCTCCAAGGCCAAAGACCTTGTTGACCCTATTTCTTGATGACAACATGTAACTAATGTCCTAGCACCTTCCACTCCCTAGCCCTCCATCCACAAATGCCCCACATGGGGAGCTTTAGAAAAAACTAGGGGTTACCCCCCCACACACACACACACCACTGATCTTTGCCCCGTTAGCCCTTTTCCTTAATTATGCCCCATGGATGTCCTTAAAGGATCCTCAGGGAGAAAGGACTGCCTTCCCCTGGGGCCCAGCAACACGCGCAAGGCCTGGCGACTGCTCCCCACTCCTGCCACCCAGCTGCTGCTCCTGAGCAGAGACACCAAGTCACTCTGCCCTCTGAACTTAGAAAAAGTCTAAGGGTCCTTTGCAACTGAGAAAGCAGAGGCGTGCCCACACGAGCGGGTGAATGCTCGCAGGCACGAATGACTTAGCACTGACACTCATAAGTGAGAGAACACTGCCCACTAGTGCTCCCACAAGTTGAACGCTCGCTCACTCACGTGAATGAGAGGGACAGGTGACGTGTTCTGAGATGCCCTGTTCTGGAAGGATCAAAGTGACGAGGGAGAGGGAAGTTGGAGCTGATAGAGGGGTCCAATCCCCCACTGAGCATCCCATGTCTCTCTGCACATGGTAGGTCTCATCTGAGGGCAAGAGGCAGGGACTGAGGAGACCAGGCCGGGGAGGCGGGTCTTGCGAGTGCGCACACAGAGACACCAGTGATGGGGATATCCAGCAAAGACAATAGATATGTGGTGTCTGCTGGCAGGAGCTCAACCACTGGGGCTTGGCTGTAGCTTGGAGGAACGTTCACCTCATTCTCCCATCCCCCTGCCCTACCCTTCTCGGATGAGTGTGTGAGAGGCTGGCTGGATGAATGGATGGGTGTGGCCAAGTGGGCGGTTAGGTAGGTAGGCAGGTGTGGGGGTGGATGGGTGGGTGGGTGGGTGGGTGGATGGATGGATGGGTGGGTGGGTGGATGGGTGGACAGATGGACGGGTGGACGGGTAGATGGGTGGATAGATGGGTGGATGGATGGATGGGTGGGTGGGTGGGTCGAAGGACAAGTGGATAGATGGACAGATGGATGAATAGATGGGTGGGTGGGTGGATGGGTGGACAGGTGGATGGACATGTGGACGGGTGGGTGGATGGGTGGGTGGATGGATGGTGGATGGATGGATGGATGGATGGACGGACGGATGGGTGGATGGGTGGATGCGTGAGTGGGTCGAAGGACAAGTGGATGGATGGATGGACAGATGGACGGAAGGGTGGGTGGACGGATGGGTAGACAGGTGGAAGGATGTGTGGATGGGTGGATGGGTGGATGGACATGTGGACGGGTGGGTGGATGGGTGGGTGGATGGATGGGTAGACAGGTGGATGGATGGACGGGTGGACGGGTGGATGGATGGGTGGATATATAGATGGATGTTTGAACAGCCTACACTGAACTTCCCTGCTTGTAAACCTTCTAGAATGTCACTGAGAAACAGAAGGCCTGTGAAACAGACCTGGCTAAGGCGGAGCCAGCCCTATTGGCTGCACAGGAGGCCCTGGATACCTTGAACAAGGTGACACAGGGAGTGGAAAGGAAGTAAAAGGAGCACGGGTGGCCAAGTGGGGTCCGCAGTGACACTCGGTGTGTCGTCTCCGTAGAACAACCTGACCGAGCTGAAGTCCTTCGGCTCCCCACCGGATGCTGTGGTCAATGTCACAGCTGCTGTCATGATCCTGACAGCACCTGGGGGCAAGATCCCCAAGGACAAGAGCTGGAAGGCTGCGAAGATCATGATGGGCAAGGTGGACACCTTCCTAGACTCCCTGAAGAGGTTCGACAAGGAGCACATCCCCGAGGCCTGTCTGAAGGCCTTCAAGTGAGCCTGGGGCAGGGTCGGGCTGCACCTGTGCGCTGGAGCTAGGGTGGGACCCTCAAAGCAAAGGGGTCCCTTCTCCAGGGAGGCCTGCCACCTCTGTCTCCCCCATGGGGACAGAACTGGGGCAGACAGGAAGACCTACAACTGTACATTTAAATCACAGCTTCTCCGTGTACAGCTGACAGGCAGACAAGGGACAACCCGGGGCCACAGAACCAGGGAGAAGCCAGCCCTGCCCAGAGGTCTATCCCTGCCAGAGCAGCTGGCCACACACACACATACACACACACACACACGCATGACACACAGGCTCCTCCGAAAGTGCACTATGAGCGTGTCCTGTCCTGCACTTCCTCTCAGTGCTATGACAGACAGGTACCTAAGCTCAGTCTTCTTACCTATAAATGGTATCATTGGCAAGTTAGAACGAGATCAGATGCATGAGGCACCAGGGACAAAGGAGAAAAAATGTACCCCAAATTCTGTTTGTCAAGCCAATTTTTTAAAATTTGCATTTATATAAACTGGGGAGAGGGGAGGGAGAAAAGAGAGCATGCAGGCGTATGGGTGCCACCGCACACACGTGGAGGTCAGAGGTTAGCACACATGTGGAGGCCAGAGGTTAACTCTGAGTCAATTCCCTCCTATCAGCTTGTGAGGCAGGCAGGTCTGTCTCTTGTTTCTGCTGCTCTGCATACTCCAGACCATCCAGCCCACGAGCCTCGAAGATTCCCCTGTCTCTGACACCCGTGTTATTAGTGGGAGGGCTGGGGCTGCAGGCGCCTGCAACCACATCTGGGATTGTGCCACATCTGGTCTTCACATACACTCTACAGATCAAACTCGGTTGTCTGGCAAGTGATTTTACCTGGTGAGACATTGCCCCAATGAGAGAGGCCAAACTTTTACGCCGCTTTTTCTTCTTTTTTGTGCCGGTTAAAGTACTCGGCAAAGCGAGGGCACTAGAGCGGCCACTCCACAGGGAAGGCACTCACTGCACAAATGTGCAGACCTGAGTTTGATCCCAGAGCCTAAATAGAAAGCCTTGTGTGGTGGTGCACGCTTGTAATTCCCACATTGGGGAGGCATAGACGGGAGGATTCCTGGACTCACCAATCAGCCGGCCTGGCTGACGGAGGAGCTCGGAGTGATTAGAGGCTCTGTCTCAGAAACAAGGAGGATGGTGACTGACTGAGGTGCCACCCCTGAGGTTGACCTCTGACCTGTACGCACACGCAGATACACAAAATGTCCATATCACAAGAGCACCTACATACACCACAAGGATTAAAAGAAAGAAGGAATATTGATGTTTCCCGGTGCTGCTGCGCTGACCATGGCTGGCGTAGCCTGAGACGCAGAGCCAGCCATGGGGACCGGGGACTAGGGCTCCTGTCCTGTCACAGCCCTGCTCGACGGCCGTGATTTCCTTCCAGGCCCTACCAAGGCAACCCCACCTTCGACCCCGAGTTCATCCGCTCCAAGTCCACGGCCGCTGCTGGCCTGTGCTCCTGGTGCATCAACATTGTGCGCTTCTATGAGGTCTACTGCGATGTGGCCCCCAAGAGGCAAGCCCTGGAGGAGGCCAATGCCGAGCTGGCCGAGGCTCAGGAGAAGCTGTCCCGGATCAAAAACAAGATTGCGGTAAGTGCCCTCGAGCCCGTAGCCCTGTTAGACACCGCGCCACCCACTCCCTGCCAGTCAGGTTTCTGCTTAAAACACACTGGCACGGCCTGCAGTCGTGAGAAACCGCAGACGGTGGTACCACGGAGCATGCCAGGGGGGTTTCAGGGATGCTTGGGCCGTCAGGCCCTGAGCTTGGGGGAGCTGGGGACATCTCCCAACTTGGTTTTTCAGGAACTCAATGCCAACCTGAGCAACCTGACCTCAGCATTTGAGAAAGCAACAGCTGAGAAAATCAAGTGCCAGCAGGAGGCCGATGCTACCAACAGGGTGATCTCCTTGGCTAACAGGTAGTCCTTGCTGTGGCCACACCTCCTATCTCCCAGATCCGCGCCCCCCACACACACACAAATGTCTCAGAAGACAGAATTCCCAGTTAACTCATGCTTGCCCACAACACAGTCCAGAGCCACCTGCTCTCAGGCAGCACGTTTCCTTGGTATCCCTGGAGACTGACGTCCCGACCTCCCGGGAACACCAAACCCCACCTCAGCTGAACTGATCTTCAGGCAGCTGAACTGATCCCAGACAGCTACGGTGGACAGCTGCACACACGGCCCACATTCACACTTGGACCAGAGGAGAACTTCACTAAAGCTCTCCCCTCACCTGCGAAGGCTGTGCTGTGCCACTCCCCTGGGGCTGTGCCCATGCTGACAGCACACACTCACTCAGGACATCCCCTGCCCCCTACAGCTGACATCTCCCCTCACCCCGCCCCCATACTCTGGGACTAGGAGTCAAATGGTCTGCTCTGTTCGGGACCGGCAGGCGCAGGCACAATGTTTCTCCCACAGACAGTAGCTCTGGCTGCTTGACCACGAGCCACTCCCACTGGAAGGCGCAGCAGCGTCACGTTCCCATGTAGTCTGTGGAGAGCTACCGTCAGGCTACCTTGCTGCTCCACTCCCCAGAAACCCAGGGTGGTTCCGCTGTTGGTGAGACCAGGTCTCATGTAGCCTAGGCTAGCCTCAAACTTCCGTGTGTCAGAGGATGACCTTGAACTTCTTCTGATGCCCCTGCCTCTAATCCCCCAGTGCTGGCTACAGGCATATGCCACCATATTTGATTTATGCAGTCCTAGGGCCTTGTGTGTGCTAGGCCACTTTTCTCCCCATCGAGCCACAGCCACGGATCTGTTATTTTGCTTTGAGACAGCCTTGTAGCCAAGGCTGGCCTTGAACTTGCAGTGATCCTCCTGACTTTCCCTCCCAAAGGCTGGGATTACAGGTGTTTACCCACCATGCCCGGCTCTGGATGCACCCTGTACAGGCCCGCCACCATGCAAGCCCTTAGCGACCGCACATGGTTCACAGCCTCCATGGTGGACAGCCCGGTTTGAGCGACAAGAGGCTGCTCTCTGGCTACCTGCTTTCTTATTTTCTCCCAACCTGGGGGCTGGCAGCCATTGATCAGTCAGTGGTCAACATGATTCAGGAGCTGGCGGGGAAGGGGATAGGGAGTCCCAGGTCACCTTAGCTGATGGCTCAGGTGCACCCCCACCATCTGTTCGAGAGGGGAAGCAAGGCCACCGGGCATGGCACCTACACACAGCATTAACTTGGGGTAGCACTTGGAGACCCACAGGGCACCAGTTACGACTAGGTACCAGTCCCCCAGCTGGTAACCTAGGCAGCACCACATACCCCACCCCTACAAGGCCAGCAGCCATCTGGATGATACATGGTCCTGTAGTCACCACGTTCTTAGCCAGACTCCGGTGCCTGCAGGCCAAGTGTGCCAGCGGGGCACAGTGGCATTGGCATGGTGAACAGGATGCAGTCACAAATGGCCTGAGCAGGGCATGAGGGCATCCCTAAGTAGCACCAAAAACATGCTGTTTTTGTTTTCTGTGAATTCCCTGAGCCGAACAAGCACCCGTAACTTTGTAAGCGATCACCCGCGACATTGTATGGGCTCCGTTTGTCCCAGGTCACTTTGACAGTTTGTCTGCTGACTGACAGGCCATTAGATAGGCACCCTAGCCGCCTCTCAGCCCCGGCCCCATGCTCTCCAGCTCACTCAGGCACTCCCCCTGTTCCTGGACTCTTGCAGGCTTGTGGGAGGCCTGGCTTCGGAAAATGTGCGCTGGGCTGAGTCAGTAGAGAACTTCAGGTGTCAGGGGGTCACCCTGTGTGGAGACGTCCTGCTCATCTCTGCCTTTGTCTCCTACGTGGGCTACTTCACCAAGAAGTACCGGAATGAGCTGATGGAAAAATTCTGGATCCCTTACATAAATAAATTAAAGGTAAGAAGTACAGTGGTGGTTATGACTCAAGGAGACTCCGGGGATCCCCCAGGGCAGCCACAGCCGTACTGCATCCTCACTGGGGTTCAGCCAGCCTCGTTTGCTGGGATTGACATCACTTCTGGCATGCCACAAGGCTGCTTCTACAAGCAGTGTTGAGGGCCGCCTTCTCCACGGGCTTGCTCTTCAGAGCATGTGGCCAGTACCAACTTCAGAACATGGGCAGAAAGTGAGCAGGGGAGAGACAGCTCAGTCAGTAAAGCGTTTGTTGCAGAGACATGGAGACCTGAGTCTATATCCCTGACACCCACAGTTTAAGAAAAAAAAAAAAAAAAAAAAAAAAAAACCAGGCCTGGCAGCAAGCACTTGTAACCCCATGTGCTGGCATGGGGTGTGGGGAGAAAACGTTCCTGGGGCTTGCTGGCCATCCAGACTCACCAAAGAAGTGAGCTCCAGGTTCGGTAAAAGCCCCTATCTCAAAACATAAGCCACAGTGTGCCTGGAGAGACGGCTCCATGGTTGAGAGCACTTGCTACTCTCACAGAGGACCTGGGTTTGGTTCTTAGCACCCACATGGCGGCTCACAACCACCTACAACTCCAGTTCCAGGGGATCTCATGTCGTCTTCTGTCCTCTGAGGTCACATACCTACACATGGTGCATATCGACAAACAGGCAATGCATTATACACATAAAATACACATAATATATACTATACACATAAAATAGTGAATTAAAACATAAGGCAAAGGGTTGGCAATGTGGCTTAGTGGGTAAGGCAACCTGCTGCCAACCTAATGATCTAGATTTGATCCTGGCACTCAGAAGATGGAAGGAGAGAGCCAACGCCTGCAAGTTGTCCTCTGACTTCTGTCTGCAAGCGCACAGCTGTGCCCAAACCACACACACACACACAGAGAGAGAGAGAGAGAGAGAGAGAGAGAACCCGCAAAAAACAAAGGTTCCCTCCCTTGGCAGGTCCCAATCCCCATCACAGAAGGCCTGGATCCCTTGACCCTGCTAACAGACGATGCAGACGTGGCCTCCTGGAACAACCAGGGTTTGCCCAGTGACCGCATGTCCACTGAAAACGCCACCATCTTATGCAACACGGAGCGCTGGCCGCTAATTGTGGATGCCCAGCTTCAAGGCATCAAGTGGATCAAAAACAAATATGGCAGCGAGCTGAAGGCCATCCGCCTGGGGCAGAAGAGGTGCGGTTGGGGCCAGGTGGTGCTGGGCAGGGCCGGGCAGGGTTAGGCAGCAGGCGGCACTGCCCGGGTCTGTATGCACACGCGCACCTCAGGCCTTATGAGTGGCTTGTGAGAGGCCTTGTGATGGTTGCACACTCGGGACAACTGGGAGATGGCCAGGTCCTATGCGTGCACACAGGGCCTTTTGTGTTTACTGAATAGCTGGGGACCAGGAAGCAGTCCCGGGCTTGCTTTCACACGCAGCCTGAGCCGTGAGCATCTGCTGGCTGACTCAGTAGTCTGCTAACACAAATACGAACATGCAAACACAAACACCAGCCGAACAACAGAGAGTCAAACCAGGATCTTCTCCTGCCTCCACTTCACAGGGAGGGGAACTGGACCTGGCCTTTCGTGTCCTCCTGGCCATTATCTGTCGGGGAGGCTCCAGGCTCTCATCTCGTGTGTGGTTTACATTCTGCTCCCACAAGGGAAGCAGAAACCATAAGCACCAGGGTGACAGTGGCTGCCAGGCAGAAGCTTCCTGGAGCCCTAGAACAGGCTCTGGCGGAGCAGGGAAGATGTTAGGCTCTGCGTCCTGAAAATCCCTCCCGCTCCCACACAAAGGTTCCAACCCCCAATATGCAAGCCCACACAGATGACTGAGGAAGGAGGAATTGGGCTGGACTCCCTGGCAACCCCCCTGGACACCTCCTTTCCTCAGGGCCAGGGCTACCTCTTGAGGCAGACACTGCTTCCTATGATCCGCAAGCCATGTCTTGTCTTCCTGTTCTGTGCCCAGCTATCTGGACATCATTGAGCAGGCCATCTCAGAGGGTGACATCCTACTCATTGAGAACATCGGCGAGACCGTAGACCCTGTGCTGGACCCATTGCTGGGCAGGAACACAATTAAAAAGGGGAGGTAAGGCATATGACCCCCATGACCCAGCCCAAAGTGAACCTCTCCTGGGGTGGCCCCAGCCGGGAGCACGGTAAAGGGCCCCTCTTTACTAAAGGCTTCAAAGGCTGACAGGACCCAATGCTTGAGGGGACCAGAAAGGCTGGCTCTGCCCCAGGGGGAGGGACCAGCTGATGCGTGGAGTCCATATTGCCTTTATCTCTTTTCGTATATGTTTGAAAATCGTGAGACTTACAGTCCTTTCAAAAACTTCTTCCACAGTTAAATCCCTGCCCCCCATTACCCTCTCTTGTCCCACTCCCCCTTAATGGTTTTCTCTTCCCAACATGTTCCCCTTCTGCTTTCACATCCTCTGTGTGTGTACGTGTTCGTGTGTGCGCGCGTGTGCATGTGCCTATTATGTGTACGGATGTTATGCCTGTATGAATGTCTGTGTACTACATGTGTGCCTAGTGCCTGAGGAGGCCATAGGAGGTGTCAGGTTCTCTGGTTGTGAGCCACCATGTGGTTGCTGGGAATCGAACCCGGGTCCTCTAGAAGGGCAGCCAGGGCTCTTAACCGCTGAGCCATCTCTCCAGCCCCGTTTTAATGGCCCCCTGAGTTCAATGATGGTTGCATGCATGAGCATGACCGTGGGGCTATTAATGGAGCACTGGCAACTGAGCAGTGACCCAGTGGCCATGCCACTGAAGGAAGTTACCCTCCTCCCCTAGAAGCTGTTGGCTGCAGTGGCATCATGAGTTCTCCTCTCCTTTTCAAACTTTTTTAATTTTCAAAATATTTTACTTGCATTTATTTACTTTGTGTGTGTGTGTGTGCACGCCCCAGGATATGTAGATCAAAGGCCACTTATGGTAGTTAGCTCCTATCATGTAGGTCCCAGGGATTGAACTCAGGGTGCCAAGCTTGGCAGCTAGCCCTTTTACCTACTGAGCCATCTGGGTGCCCCCCCTCCTTTTTTTTAGCTTGGTTTGGTTTGGGTTTGGGTTTTTTGGTTGTCTTCTTCTTCTTCTTTTTCTTCTTCTTTTTCTTCTTCTTCTTCTTCTTCCTCCCCTCCTCCCCTCCTCCTCCTCCTCCCCTCCTCCTCCTCCTCCCCTCCTCCGCCCCTCCTCCTCCTCCTCCCCTCCTCCTCCTCCCCCCCTCCTCCTCCCTCCTCCTCGTCTCCTCCTCTTCCTCCTCCTCCCCCCCCTCCTCCTCTCCTCCTCCTCCTCCTCTCCTCTCCTCCTCCTCCTCCTCTCCTCCTCCTCCTCCTCCTCCTCCTCCTCCTCCTCCTCCTCCCCTCCTCCTCTTCCTCCTCCTCACCCCCTCCTCCTCTCCTCCTCCTCCCCCCCCTCCTCCTCTCCTCCTCCTCCTCCTTCCCTCCTCCCCCTCCCCCTTTCCTCCTCATCCTCCTCCTCTCCTCCTCCTTCTCCTCCTCCTCCTCCTCTCCTCCTCCTCCTCCTCCTCCTCCTCCTCCCCTCCTCCCGTCCTCCTCCTCCCCTCCTCCCGTCCTCCTCCTCCTTCCCTCCTCCCCTCCTCCTCTTCCTCCTCCTCCTCCTTCTTGTTCTTCCTCTCTCTCTCTCTCTCTCTCTCTCTCTCTCTCTCTCTCTCTCTCTCTTTTGTTTCTCAAGACAGGATTTTTTGGAGCCTGTCCTGGAACTAGCTCTTGTAGACCAGGCTGGCCTAGAACTTACAGAGATCTGTCTGCTTCTGCCTCCCGAGTGCCGGGATTAAAGTCATGCCCTCCCCCCACGTTTAATTCTAAGAAACATGATTGTAGTAAAGTAAGCATTTCAAGGGCGCTGCACACATTTACCGTGTTATCCAACTATCGCCCGTGCCTCCCACAAGGAAACCCCACACCCCCTACCCACACCCACTCAGGCATCTCTTCATCTCCGTGGCTTTGCCACTCTGGACGTGCATCGTGCAGTATGTGTCGTTTCGGGCCTGGTTCTCTCCAGTTGGCATCCCCTTGTCAAGGGTCATCCACGTTGTAGCCGCGGTCAGTGTCACAGTTCTTTCCACAGCAGTGGAGTAATCTCCCGGAGTAATGTCGCTGTGTTTACAGCACAAAGAGAGCAAACCAACTCGGGGCTCTGGTGCACAGGAGCCCAGGGCAGGAATGATGGGAACACTTCCATGTCTCGGGCTCTGACAAGGACCCGACATGAATGCTGATACCCAGGGACTGCAGGGGGCTTGCACCAAGAAAGTGAGCTCGACCAGGAAAGGGGAGCAGAGCCTGGGAGGGGGTGACCCTCAGTGGGACAGCAGCTCCAGGGGTGCTTGGCAGAGGTGTTCCGCACTGACCGTGGGAGAGCTGGCTGCTCTTCCATGCAGGCGCTTGGCTAAGCGCGAGCTGCAGCCAGCTTTATGAACAAACTCCCCTGGGCAGACCAAGTGCCCACTAGAGGAAAGGCTAGACATGGCCTCTGGTGGCCACTGGCCTCCCCAGAGTGTGGGGGGAGAGGTGGGTGGCCTACCAGGTGAGGGTGCCTCACCCTGCTTCTGCTCCTCACCTGCCAGGTTCATTAAGATCGGTGACAAGGAGGTGGAGTACCACCCCAGTTTCCGCCTGATCCTTCACACCAAGTACTTCAACCCCCACTACAAACCCGAGATGCAGGCTCAGTGCACGCTCATCAACTTCCTGGTCACCAGGGACGGGCTCGAGGACCAGCTCCTGGCCGCCGTGGTGGCCAAAGAGCGCCCGGACCTCGAACAGCTCAAGGTGACTGCCTCTGACAGACATGGGCATGCGGGGGTCACTCACGGGGTCACCTGGTTTGGGGGCTTGTCTCTAAGCTCCCTCAGCTCCGCCAGCACCAGTGCTTCCTCTTCCCCAGCATTCTCGTCATTCAGCCCCTAACTCAGTTTACACCAGCAGCCAGAACGCTTACACCAGGGCTCTGCGCCCTAAAGATCAAAGAGGGTCCCCAGAACCCAGGTTGTGCCTGGCTGTGCAGAGCATTTGTCCAGCATGTGTGAAACTCTTAGCTCACCCCTCAGCATCACAGAGAAAGGAAACATAGGGTTCTGGGGCTGGAGATAGGACTCACTCAGTAAACTGTTTTCAGCAAAGGCATGAGGATCTGAGTTACACACACATGCACGCACACATGCCCACACACGCGTGCGCACACACACACATACGCACACATACACACACACGCACACACGCATACACACACGCACACACACACACACACACACACACGCACCCGCCAACACAGAAAAGGCTGCCATGTACTTGTAATCCCAGGACTGGGGAAGCAGAGATGGAAGGGTCTCAGGGAGTCTTTGGTCAGACAGCCTAGCCTAAAGGGTGAGCCCCAGAGAATCCATCTTAAATAACAAGGTAAACTGAGACAGGCGGTGTTAGTGCAAGCCTTTAATCCCAGCACTCAGGAGGCAGAAGCAGGCAGATCTCTGAGCTGGAGGCCAGCCTGGTCTACAGAACAAGTTCCAAGACAGGTATCAAAGCTACAGAGAAACCCCGTCTCAAAAAACAAAACAAATAAAAAAGAATAAACCCAAGGTAAACTGAGTCTGGGGCTCTGGCTTTCCCACACACATGTACACACAAAGAAGGCTAAGCAGAGCCAACTGTGTACCAGCCGCCTGCCCAACTCTGCCTCGGCCACACCTGGTTCTCCATCTCCACGGCAAGAGGCCTGACAGATGTCTGAAGAGCAGGCACTTCCACGGGTGGCCTGCCTGCTGGGTGGCATCTGTCCTCTGCCTCCCCTCCAGAGAGTCCTGGCAGCAGAAGTGAGACCAGGCCCCAGCTAATGTCGCTCTGCCCCCCCGCCCCGGGCCCTGCCACCCCTGTAGGCAAGCCTCACCAAATCTCAGAACGAGTTCAAGATCGTACTGAAAGAGCTAGAAGATTCTCTCCTGGCCCGGCTGTCGGCTGCCTCGGGGAACTTTCTGGGAGACACTGCCTTGGTGGAAAACCTGGAGACCACCAAGCACACGGCCAATGAGATTGAGGAGAAGGTAGGACCCACCTCTCAGGCCACCCAGCACACAGAAGGCTCGCAGTCTGGGTGTCTGTGAGAGTTTGTCGTGACCTAGAGCTACCTGAGAAGAAACTCACAGTGAGGAATTATCTAGACCAGGTGGGCCTGTTGGGCATGTCGGTGGGGGACAGTCTTGACTTTTAATTGATGTGAGACGACCCAGCCCACTGTGGGCGGCACTATTCCCTAGCCAGGGAGTCCCAAAGAGTCTAAGAAAGCTCGCTGAGTATCAGCACACACTTGCAAGCCTGCACCTCTCCCTGCTCTTGATTTTGAATGCGATGCTCTAAGTTCCTGCCTTGGCTTCTCTACAATAACAGGCTGTAGTCTGGAACCGTGAGCCAAATAAACCCCTTCCTCCCACTATGTTTGCCAAGATATTTTATCACAGTAACAGACTGGGAGAGCCTCAAGGGGGCTTCAGAGGAATGAAGGGCTGGGACTGGGCGGGGCCCTCCTGTGGGCAGCTTGTCTTCCGGGTCGTTCCCTCCAAGTCCCTTTCTTCTGTTCTGAGGTCCAAGAGGCAAAAATCACAGAAGCAAAGATCAATGAGGCACGAGAGAACTACCGGCCAGCGGCAGCGCGGGCCTCCCTGCTGTACTTCATCCTCAACGACCTCAACAAGATCAACCCCATCTACCAGTTCTCACTCAAGGTCAGCCACGCTGGGCGCAGGTCCAGGGCCCGCCTGTGGGTCCTCCTCCCCACCTTCCCCCAGTGCAGCCTCAGAACCCCCATGTTCACGCTGGCCACTCCCCAGGCCTTCAACGTGGTGTTCGAGAAAGCCATCCAGGACACCACGCCTGCCGACGAGGTGAAGCAACGCGTGATCAATCTGACAGACGAGATCACCTACTCTGTGTACATGTACACGGCGCGTGGGCTCTTTGAGCGGGACAAGCTCATCTTCCTGGCTCAAGTCACCTTCCAGGTATCACATTGTCTTTGTGCTCAAACTGCAGCCGGTGTTCCTGCAGCTGGGGAATCCCCAGGCTTGTGCTGGGAGAGCAGATTCTCAGGACCCCTATCCAGGTCCCACGCATGCACACCGGCTCACACAGATAGCTAAGTAGCCGAGGAGGACCTTGCATTTCCAATCCTCCTGCCTTTATTTCCCTAGTGCTGGTATTACCCTTGTGCACTGCCATACCCGGACTCAAACCCAGGGCTTCCTACATGCCAGGCAAATGCTCTACGGACTGAGTCGCATCCCCAGCCTCGAAACCAGCTTCCAACCAGCTTTCCAGGCATCTGGTGGGGGCCGTTCCGGGAGCTAGATTCGGGAGACACCAGGGAAGTATAGCAGATGTTTCAATGGGATACAAGTGAGGGGAAGTTAGAGAGACTTGTACAAAGAAATATCATAACAGTATATCAGTGCTGAGTAAATGGTCTCTAACCCAGCGAGGATGCTGAATACATCCTCAGCAATGAGTGGAAGAGCTTGTCAAGGTGGCTCCGTGAATGAGGGCACTTGCTGCAAAGCTCCAGGACCACATGGTAGAAGCGGGGAGCCAGCTCCCACCAGTTGTCCTCTGGCCTCCACACATGCATCGCCGTGCACACGTGCATGGTTGCACACATGTGCATCGCTACACACACATGCATCGCTACACACACATGAAGAAAGAAATACAGGAGCTGGGGAAATGACTCAGTCCAGCCTCATTTTCAAGCCCTAGCTCCCAGTGAGAAATTCCTGCCTCAAAAAATTAGGTGGGCTGGGCGGTGGTGGCGCATGCCTTTAATCCCAGCACTCGGGAGGCAGAGGCAGGTGGACCTCTGAGTTTGAGGCCAGCCTGGTCTACAAGAGCTAGTTCCAGGACAGGCTCTAGAAACTACAGGGAAACCCTGTCTCGAAAAACAAAAAAAAAAAAAAAAAAAAAAAAATTAGGTGGGCAGCACCTGAGAAATGAGCCCAGGGTTCACATGTGGCCTCCACTTGCATACAATGCACACATGCACACAGGAGCACGTGGGTCCACACATATGCAAGCAACCACACACACATGCAAAGACTCGTTCCAAGGAAGGATGTTTGCATAGGTGCGCCGGAAGTCCTGCTGAGGTACTGGAAGGTTTGTGTTCTGTTCAGTGGGCTAAACAGCCCATCTTAGTAGGGCCTGTGGCGTGAGCTCAGACACTGGGCACTCAGAAGGCTGAGGCAGGAGGAGTGCATGAGCCAGGGAGTCAGCATCAGCTGTAAATATAGCTAGGTCCCTGTCGGGAAGGAAGGAAGGACAGAGCAAGATGGACAATGGCCTTGGTCCCTTTTGAAAGCACTACATGATAGAACTTTGTCTCTTGGTTCTGGGGACCGGGAGGACCACGGTCCAGGTGTAACATTTGGTGTCAGCTTCCTGCTGGCCGGAGAGAACAGGACAGGGTGGACTGGGACCCTTCATAACAGACCATCTCAACAAGAGATGGTACACTTTGCACTGCCTCCACATCTTGGTTGCCCGTCACCTGACCTTGCATCCCAGAAACTGCCGACCTGGGGGTCAGGATCCCACTGTAGGCCAGGTGTGATGCTGCGCCCCTTTAATTCCATTGTTTAGGAGGCAGAAGCAGGGAGAGCTCTGTGGGTTCATACAGCCTGCTCTATATAGGCTCCAGGTCAGCAAGGGCTGCACAGTGGGACCTTACACACACACACAGATTCCGATAATGCAGGCTGCTTATGGAGACGCCTGAACTGCAGCATGCACACACACACAGAGGTCCCGATAATGCAGGCTGCTTATGGAGATGCCTGAACTGCAGCATGCACACACACACACACACACACACACACACACACAGAGGTCCCGATAATGCAGGCTGCTTATGGAGACACCTGAACTGCTGCACAGCCACCGACAGTACACATGTCTGTAGCCTGGGACCTTCTCAGTAGATAGGGACTTTTCTTTTAGGTTGGTGGGAATGTTGCAGAACTAAAGTTGTGACTGCACACCCTTGTGGGTGGATCTATGCCCCTTGCCTGATGGGCTTTAGTGTGAGTAAAACGTGTTTTACATGTTTCACCCAAGAAAAAACAACACCAACAACACGGGGTTGGGGATTATTTAGCTCAGTGGTAGACCAAGCCCTGGGTTTGGTCCTCAGCTCAAAAAGGCCCCCACAAAAACAAAGAAGCGTTTGAGCCCCACAGCCCCCTCGGCCCACAGGTCCTGTCCATGAAGAAGGAGCTGAATGCGCTGGAGCTGGACTTCCTCCTGCGGTTCCCCTTCAAGGCGGGCGTCATGTCCCCTGTGGATTTCCTGCAGCATCAGAGCTGGGGCGGGATCAAGGTGGGTCCTCGCACTCAGTACTGAACCCCTCCCAACCAGTCTGGAGGATGCCTGCGCCCCATCATGGTGACAGAGCCAGAAAGTGGGAGCCGGGATGGCTGCGGCTTGGATACAGCCGCACTTGCATTGAATGTGACATTATTGGTCTCTGCTGACCTGCTTAGGTCCAGAGGAGAGCTGCGTCCGTCCGTAGGGACCTGCAGCAAGTCCCAGGCCATCCTGTGCCCAGCATCCCTATGCCCTGCCCTGTTCTAGGTCTGGTCACTCCTCAGGTTCCCAGATTCATTGCCAAGAGCCCTCAGGTCCCAGGTGTCAAGTTTCAATCCAAACTGGAAGGCAGTGGCCTGAGGTGGGACTGCCGTGACATTACCCTCATTAGAGGGGAGGGCTACTGTGAGCCACCAGGCCACTTGCCCCCATGGAAGCTTGTCCTACCCTTGACAGGGAGAATAGTTGAGACCCTAATGACAGGCCACTCTGTCACCCTGCCCAGAGCACCGCATCTGCCTGAGACCTCTCCCCAGGGCCCGCTGAGGGCCATCTGGAGAAGGTTACCCCCCTCCCGCCGACCCCCCACCGAGTCAGGCCGTGGGTGGTCCCTGAAGCGACACTTCTGGCTCAGGCGCTGTCAGAGATGGACGAGTTCAAGAACCTGGACAGTGACATCGAGGGCTCCGCCAAGCGGTGGAAGAAGCTGGTGGAGTCGGAAGCCCCGGAGAAGGAGATCTTTCCCAAGGAGTGGAAGAACAAGACAGCGCTGCAGAAGCTGTGCATGGTGCGCTGCATGAGGCCGGACCGCATGACCTACGCTGTCAAGTGAGCACTGCTCAGCCCCCAGTCTACAGGGAATGGAGCTGAGGGAGGGAGGCCCCTTTGCTGGCACAGCTGGGAGAGGTGCTCTGACCCGGGGACCTAAGTTCCTTTATGTTTTGGATGTGGTCTTAAGCATCCCAGGCTGACCCTCAACTCAAACTTATGTATCCAAGGACTTTGAACTTCTGATCCCCCTGCCTCTGCTTCCAGAGTGCTGGGATTGCAGCTATATGGAACCCCAGGCCCTGTTCATGCTTGGCAAGCACTCTAGGGCCTGAATCACCTTCTCAGCCCTGATCCTAGGTTCATGTTGATTCTTGGTGTCTCGGGGTGTGATTGGCAGGACTGCTGGCCCTACTGGCCTGTGTAGAGGGATAGATAGACCCTGTGACAGGGACGGAAAAGCAGAGTTTCCCTCACTAGCTCTAAGGTTGAAAGAGAGGGAAAAGAAAGGCCATCAGCACTGGGGGAACTCTCTGCGTCTAAATTGTCAACTGGGTGCCAATCATAAACGAAGAGTTCTAATTTGAGACCTGAGCCCTCCTGGGGAGCAGGTAAAGGAAGAGAGGGACTGAGCAGAGAGGACCCAGGGCCCAGACTTAGAGTAGGATGGGCTGGCTTGTGCCCCTTCCATCTATCCATGCAGCCTAGACACAGCCAGGTCTCCTCAAACCCACTCACACCCCACAGAGCACAGAGCTCCCCTCTGACAAAGCAGGGGCCTTGATGCAGATTCACCCCGTATCTGAGGACCTCTCCTGTTCCATTTTTCTCGGTTGGAAGAGGATAGGGCCAGGATTGGTGGGGAGGGAAGGGACAGAGTGAAAGACCAAATGTCAATATAGCTGAGCTGGTGGGAATTGGGGGAGGATGTTGGACAAGCAATGGCACCTGACCATCTCAGGGGCGCAGTAAGACTTTTTTTAAAAATATTTATTTATGTATTATGTATACAATATTCTGTGTGTATGCCTGCAAGGCCAGAAGAGGGCACCAAGACCCCATTACAGATGGTTGTGAGCCACCATGTGGTTGCTGGAAATTGAACTCAGGACCTTTGGAAGAGCAGGCAATGCTCTTAACCTCTGAGCCATCTCTCCAGCCCCGCAGTAAGACTCTTAAAGCCTCTCAGACCCCCAGGGCCTTCCCATCGTCTCCTGCCTGTGTCTGGGAGCCAGTCCACAGCACAGGAATATAGCCATGGTCCTGCTTTCAAAGCCAGTGCTGGGCAGTCAGCATCTCATCAGCTCAGGAGACTTGGACTATGACAGAGGGAAACAGGCAGATACTGGGATCCGAAGGTCACCCCAAGCACCCGATGGCATGAGAGGACCACCCAAGGGACCCAGGAGTCCTAGGGCTGGGTTAGAAAGAGGGAATCTGGACTCTAAAGCTGTCTTCTGCACAGAGCTTGCTCCTCCCCTCAATATCCCACATGGGCCTCGGAGGCCCTTGGCATCCTAGGCAGCATCCTTCATGCCATTCCCTGGGCCTCTGGGATTGAAGGGGGAGCACACTGTTGAGGAAGATGGAAATCCAGCTCAATTGGTAGAGGCTCGCCTAGCATGCACAAAGTCCTGGGGTCACCTCCCAGCACTGCACAACCGGTGCATGGTAACACTCAGAAACCTGCAGCCCCAGGACTGGGAACAAGGAGGCAGGAGGAGGGTCATAGTCATACAGCAAATACCTAGTCAGCCCGGGCTGCTGGACTACTCCAGACCCTGTCCAAAAAAAGAAAACCTCAAGCTGCCACTTCCTTCCCCTTGATGTCTTGAGAGGAAGTCCACCCAGAATGGCCCACCCACCTGGACCAAAGCCACCCACACCCACACACCCCTAGCCCTGGTCCCGGGCAGGCCCCAGCTGCCTGTGGCCCCACAGAGCGTGTTCCCTCAGGAACTTCGTGGAAGAAAAGATGGGCAGTAAGTTTGTGGAAGGCCGGAGCGTGGAGTTCTCCAAGTCCTACAAGGAGAGCAGCCCCTCCACGCCAATCTTCTTCATTCTGTCCCCCGGGGTCGACCCCCTCAAAGACGTGGAGGCCCTGGGTAAGTACAGCCACAGAAGTGGACCCCCGTGGAAACGCAATACAAAACCACAGGGAGAGAGACCCCAGACCTCCATGGGCACCACTAAATCAAAACCAGAAACTCGCGGGGGTGCTGCTGGGGTGGAGGAACAGCACGCCTACCAGTGGAATGCAGAGTGGGCAGCAGAGAGGCCACTCTGCACCCAAAGTCACCACGGCATCTTCCAGTCTGAGACCCAGAAAGGAGGTCCTCCAGGAAGCCTCCGCCCAAAACTCTGGCTAGTTCTGTCAGCTTGGCACAAGCTAAAATCATATGGGATGAGGGAACCTCAATTGAGAAAATGCCCCCACCAGATTGGCCTGTGGGCAAGCCTGTGGGGCATTTTCTTGGTTGGTGATTGATGTGGGAGAATCCAGCCCACCTTGGGCAGGGCTGTCCTAAACTGGTGGTCCCGGGCGCTGTAAGAAAGTGAGCTGGGCCAGCCAGTGAGCAGCACTGTGTTGAGCTCCTGCCCTGACTGCCCTTCATGACGAACTGTGACTGGGAAGTGAAGCCAAGTAAACCCTCTCCTCCCCAAGATGCCTCTGTTCATGCTATGGCAAACAGAAACCCAGCTAAGACACCTTCCCACTTGTACTCTCTCCCAACAACCAAAACTAGAAACAGCCCGGCCTGGGTTACTTTTATCACAGTTGGGACCAAAAATAAAACAAAACACAAAAGCCCGATAACGGTAACCTAAGAAGGATTTATTTGGTACAGTGTGAGTGTTCCGTCTCTTGAGGTGGGGAAGGCACCATGGCAGGGGCCCGAGATGGCTGGTCACATTATAACATATGATTATAACATCTGAAGTTAGGGGTTCTGCCTAGTTCCCCTTGGGCCCCAGCCCATAGGACGGTACATTCACGTTCAGGGTGTGCCGTCCTCCGTTTTTGAAACCTCCTCATAGAGATATCTAGAAGGGAGTTTCTATGGCAAATCTATACCCAGTCATGCTGACAACCAAAATTACCCATCACACACACACACACACACACACACACACGTGCTATGGGCTGTTACTCTGCCATGAACCAAGCCCATACTACTTCATGGATAAAACTTGGAAGCATGGGGCTCACGCAGGCCAGTGGTGAAGCCACCAGGGAAGGTCAGAGTGTGTGATCTCATTTACATGAAATGCCCAGGACAGGCTGATCCACAGGGCTGTCGGGCAAGGGAGTGGAGACAGAGTCACACTGTTCAAGGTCATGAGACCTTCTGGAGTGGTGATGGTGGTACCAGAAGGGCAGCTGCACAGCATGACCCATTTCCCGAATGTCCCCAGGCCACACCTTTCCAGATGGCTGAAGCACGGCCTCGTTCCGGGATGTGTGTTTCCCCCGGCGATAAACAAGACGGGAGGCATATGGTGTTCCTGGCTGTGGACCGCAGAGCCTGAACCACTGTTCTGAATCACCCCTGTGCTTTTCCTGTTTTTCCCCTCTTTAGGGAAAAAACTGGGATTTACCATAGACAATGGGAAACTCCATAACGTGTCCCTGGGTCAAGGACAAGAAGTGGTGGCCGAGAATGCGTTGGACGTGGCTGCCGAGAAAGGACATTGGGTCATTCTGCAGGTGAGGACTCCTCTGCCACCAGGGCCATGTCAATGGGCATGGAACAGACCCTCCCCGTGCTTGGGGTACCACCCCCACCCTTCCTCAGCATGGAGCCCCTCTACAGCCCTCCCTAGCTCCAGGAGGAGTGCTGGGGGCCATGTTGTCTAGACTGTGAGATCAGGGGGACAAAGTTCATCCCATGGCTAGTTACAGGGCGGATTCCTCATCAGAGCAAACGGGGTTGGGATAGGGCAGCCACATTACTGGGTGTTTCTCAGGGTGCTGGTGGGGGCTCAGTGGGGGTCCATC
This sequence comes from Arvicola amphibius, assembly GCF_903992535.2. Taxonomy (NCBI): domain Eukaryota; kingdom Metazoa; phylum Chordata; class Mammalia; order Rodentia; family Cricetidae; genus Arvicola; species Arvicola amphibius. The sequence continues at coordinate 3,865,933 of NC_052050.1, forward strand.
CGGGCCTGAGTCAGGGCTCCTTGCTGCAGAACATCCACCTGGTGGCAAGATGGCTGAGCACCCTGGACAAGAAGGTGGAACGCTACAGCTCGGGCAGCCACGAGGACTACCGCGTGTTCATCAGCGCAGAGCCGGCCCCCACCCCGGAGTCGCACATCATCCCCCAAGGCATCCTGGAGAACGCCATCAAAATCACCAATGAGCCCCCCACGGGCATGTATGCCAACCTGCACAAAGCATTGGACCTTTTCACTCAGGTAGGGGGAGTGAGACTGGGTGGCTCGCCATGGCCAGGCTAAGGAAACAGACCCAGCAGGCCAAGACTTACCTCTAAGTTCCAGAGGTTTTTCTGTACTGGCCTCCTATCCACATCACACCAGCACACACACACACACACACACGTCACATTAAAGTACATCCCCCAAAGGCTGGGCAAACTCACCAACCCCCAAAATCAGACGCAGCACGGCTTCTGATCAGCCTCAGGACCCTGTCAGTTGGCAGGGGTGCCCGTTGTTACTGAGGCTGCTGAGGCCCCGTCCCATCCTAGGTCCCAGTACTTCCCTGACTCCATCCTTAGGAGATGTGAATCTTATTTGGGGTCACCAAGCCTCGCTGGTGGGGTCAATGGGTGACTGACAGGTGGTCGTGACACTGTTCCCAATGGAAGTCTGATACTGCCCTAAACAAGGCAGCAGGTGATCAGGCCCTTCTCCACTGACAGGTACCATGGCTTCTTGTACCCCCCAGAGAGGAAGGCAGATGCAGGGCCTTGCCTGGCACCCTAGGGCTTCAGGGGGTACCAGGCCTGTCTAGGAGGGTTTCTACCGCCCCCCCCCCCACACCCTCTGCACACGGGGCTCCTCCTCTGACCCAGCCTCCCAGTCCTCAATGACTCTGTAGCCTTCCCACGTGTCAGCCCAGGGCCGCTGCTCCTGCAAGCCCCTTAGCACCTCGCTGCCCGCAACGGTTTCTGCTGTAACCTCCAGTGTCACACACCTGCTTCTCCAGGCTGCAGCCTAAACCTCTGAGGCTTTGGAACCCTGCATCCTCCTCACACACACCTACCCAGAGAGGACATTAGGAACACAGAGTTTCCGTGTCTCCCTTTAATACACAAACTATGAGTCCTCCATAACCCATGCCTACACCGCCATCCAAGTGTGACTGTCACAGCCGAAGGTCAGGAGCACACAGCAGTCGCGGGGACAACGGAAGGGCAGCCCGTGACTTGGCTGGCAGACGATAGTCTGGTGATGGGTGTGGGTGTAGACCTTGGACACAGGAAGCGCATGGAGCAATGGTGGAGGCTACCTCAGTGCACAGGGTCGTGGTGCACGCTGCAAGCCACACACAAACCTGAGGCCCACCCCACCTTTTGTGTTTCCTTCTTACATTTGCAGAAGTCTGTGGGTGACAGATGCGTAGAACACCACGTGCAGGGCCAGGGGTCCTTCACCTCCAGCCTGCCTGCAGCCTCTCAGGTGCTGGCACTGTAGGTGCACTCCAGTGCGCAGCCAACTTCTTTTTAATAAGTAGGGGTACCCCAAAGTCATGATGAAAAACTCGAGTGGAGGACCAGTGAGGTTACTCAGCAAGTAAGAGTTTGTCACCAAGCACGCCAACTTGAGTTTCATCCCCAGAACCCACACATAAGCAAGCAGGATGCAGAGAACCGACTCTGACCTACACACTCACATGTGCACACACACACCACGGCGCACACATTCACAGTAAATTAATGTTGAAGTTTAAATGTATATTAAGGGTGGGTGTGCACGCCTGTAACCTTAGCACCCACAAGACCGAGCTAGGATTGTGAGTTCCAGCCAAGCCTAATATGTAGCAAGACCCAGAGGCAAAAAAAAAAAAAAAAGAAAACAGGCTATTATATAGAAAACACAAACCAGGAACACATGTAGATTTCCTGGGGAATAACCCTGCATTACCTTCCCTGGGTCTTCAGATGAGCGTCCCCGTGGTTGCTGTGAGGAATTGGCGTGATCTGACCAGCCATGGGCTTTAGCCACCCCACACCAGCTCTCAGAGGCAGAGCCGAGGATCTCTGTGCAGAGCCATCCCTACTGGCTCCCTCTTGTTTCCCCTCCCACACATAGGACACCCTGGAGATGTGCACCAAGGAGATCGAGTTCAAGTGCATCCTCTTTGCCTTGTGCTACTTCCATGCCGTTGTGGCCGAAAGGCGCAAGTTCGGTGCCCAGGGCTGGAACCGGTCATACCCCTTCAACAATGGGGACCTCACCATCTCCATCAATGTGCTCTACAATTACCTGGAGGCCAACCCCAAGGTAAGCACGGTACTCCCAGTGTCACCCCACCCCACCCCCTGAGTCTTCCTCCCCTGCCGGCTGTCTGGACCTCCAGTTCTTGTCGTCACGGTCAAAACATTGGGGAAAGCACACAAACCTGGCAAAGTGTTCATAGAGAAGCGAAGATGCCGTGGTGTACTGATCAAACACGCTGCCAGCGAGCAGCGAGCTGCAGGCTCCATGAGTTAGAGTGCCCGGGGCCCCACATTCTTGTCCCAGGCCCTCCTTGGTGCCATCCAGGAAGGGAGGAGCTGGTGCTAATGGCATTTTGATGGACAGCTTGGGTCATGGCTGTGATGCATCTTATCGTAACCTTATACGTGCCCAGTCACACAGAGTTGTAAGATGTTAAGTAGAGGGCTGGAGACACGGCTCAGCAGCTAAAAGCACTTGCTGCTCTTTTGAAGGATCCGAGTTCAGTTCCCAGGACCCACGACAGGGTGGCTCACGGTCACCTAAAACTCCCGCACCGGGTGATCTGGCCTCTGCAGGCACCTGCATGCGTGTGCGCTCACCCACATGAGTGCATACACATTTTTTATATTTGTTAGTTTGTTTATTTATCGGCTTTTTGATATAGGGCTTCTCTGTGTAGCCCTGGCTGCCGTGGAACTCACTCTGTAGACCAAGCTGACCTCAAACTTACAGATCCACCTGCCTCTCCCTCCCGAGTGCTGGGAATTAAAGGTTTGTGCCATCACCGCCTAGCACACATTTTTTTTTCTTTTTTAAGATGGTAAATAAAATCTTTTCCCTAGAAGTTCACTCAGAGGACAGACACAGTTAGCTATACCACGTATGCACCCAAAACTAGGTCAGGTCTGATGGGCCCCAAAGATCCCTGAGAAAAGACAGGGTGCTTCTTTGTGTTCTCAGCAAACACGCAAGGAGCTGCAGGCGGTGGGTGGATGCTGATCTCAGGTGGGTGTGGAGGTGCATGTCCATAATCCCAGCTCACCAAACACACAAGAGGCTGCAGATGGCAGGTGGATGCTGATCTCAGGTGGGCGTGGAGGTGCAACCCATAATCCCAGCACTCAGAAAGGTTGAAGCTGGAGCATCTCTAGTTTGAGGCTAGCGTGGGTGATTTAGCAAGGTATGCGGCTGAGTGGTCCAAGGCCCTGGATCTCAACCTGTAGAAGCTCTGGCAGGCAGGGTGCAGTGCAGGGGTCTGACTACACACAGGAGGGGCTGTGCTGGTAAAACGTGGGGCCACATGTGACCTGGAGCCTGAGCACAGGTTTGGGACCAGACTGTGGAGTTTGGATGCCAGCTCCAGTGTCCACTAAATTCCTATTTATTCCCTCCCTAAGTTTCAGTCCCTCAGTTGGGTCTGGCAGCCACATCTGCTAAGTCTCTCTGAGGCTTGGCCGTTAGATCCAGCAGCAGTCCCCGCCTCCCATGGTTACCAGTACCTGCCACCCTGGAAGTGGGCTCTGACCCAGCATTCTCTCAAGAAAAGGCCAGAAGGGTACATGCACCCAGACCTTATGCTTCTCTACTGTGCTCTTGGCACCCGAATTCAATAGCAACAGAGACCATGGCCCCCAAGAGAAGAAGACACCAAGCTCCTCCTCACAGGCTGACGGTCAAGCGCACCAAGCCGTGCATCATACTGATCAGCAAGTGAACTTGGTCTGCAGGAAATGTGGCCGGATCCCAGCCCTGCTCTGGGGTGACACACAGTGCCGAGCCTGTGGGGAGTGGGCTTGAATTTCCACGTAGACCAGGATCTCTCAGGCAAGCCATTCAGCCCCCTCTGAGCCTGCTTCTTCACTGACAGCACAGGGATGGCAGCCTGTATCAGCGCTTCAGAGGTCAGCTGAGGACAAACGGAAGGCATCCTGGATCAGATGCGGGTCTCAGGAGTCCCCTCCTGCCTGCCATCTCCTTAAAGAAAACCCAACAAACGCCATGGTGGTGCATGCCTATAATCCCAGCACCTAGGAGGTCCAAGGAGGTCTGGAGCGCACGGGGTGCAAGGTCACCACCCTCAGCTACATAGCAAGTCTAAGGTCAGCCTGGGATACGTGAGACCCGAGAGAGGAGAGGCCATGGTCAAAGGCAAGTGAAACACTAAGCCCAGGGTCAGGAGAGAAGATGCTCCCTGTGGGCAGCCTAAGAACATCTGGCCAGAGGCTCCGGGGCCCCCTCACTCCCCCTCCATGCAGAGGTCCTGCCTGGTACTAAGCAATCTCCAGCAGCGATGGCATCGTCGGTCACCATCTTACACAGCTGTCCTTGCTAGTGTCCCTCTGAGGACCACTCCAGTGATTCTGCAGGCAGGTGGGAGCACTCGCCACACCTTCCCCTGCAAAAGACACCACCACGAAGCTTCCGTGATGGAGACGGGGTACTATGATGCTGCCTGGACCACAGTCACAGCAACCCACCTCGGCCTGGCTGGAGCAGGAAGGCAAACTGGGGAGATGCCATGCCTGCAGGGACACAGTCCCTCCCTGTAGGTGATGAGACTGTCCCTGGCTGCCACTTCACGCGTGACACTCCTAAGCAAACGCAAACAGAAGATGCCAGCAGAGAGCCCCTGGGGAGACGACCGGGATGGGTGGTCTTGTCAGAATTGTGTGAGGACCTTCAGTCAGCCACACAAGCATGTGGGTTCAATCTGCTGAGAATACCATGTCCTATGGTGACCGGAGTGTCTTGGCAAGCATGGTGTTCTGCCCAGCCTGTACTGGCCGACCTTCCTCCATCAGAGCCCAAGCTTCGGGAGGCCCCGGTGGAAGCCCTGAACCTCTCCCTCGACACATGGGTCTATGTGATGCGAAGCAACCTCTGGTAGTAGTGTCTCAAGTGGCTGCCATCTCATCCCTCATGCCTGCCCTAAGGACAGTCCCAGGGCTTGCACAGCAGGTGGAAGAAGCCACCTGGCCCTCTGGTGGCCAAGAGCACTGGCTGCTCTCGCAAAGGACCCGAGTTTCGATCCCAGCACCCACACGGAGGTGCAAACTGTCTGTAACACCAGTAGTGGAGGATCCAATGCCCTCTTCTGGCCTCCGTGGGGACCGGGCACACATGTGCTGCACACACGCGCTGCTGCACACACTTACATTTGGTTAAGACAACACCACCCATACATCTTTATTTTTAATTAAACAGAAAACTTCGAAGTTAGAAACTAACAATTCAGGACCAGGGAGGTGGCTCAGTGGGTAAAAGCTTGGAATGCCCAAGCGTGATGACCTGGGTTCAGGTCCTCAGCACGCTTAGTCTGACACGGTGGTCCACGCCTGTAATCTTGGCCCCAGGAAGTCAAGAATCAGTTAGCCTGGGGTGCACAGCAGTAAAGAGATCCTGCCCCAAACAAGGTGGCCCTCTGACCTCCACATGCATATACTGGCCCACAAACACACACACACTATGCACACATCTCTCTCACAAGATTCTTTTTTAATGTGTGGATCCTGACCTATTATTTATTTTTATACACAAGATTCTTTGATGAGAATTCAGAGCACCCTTGTATTTTGAATGAGAGTTCACAAGGCTAAGTAAGACAAATGGTTAATCAACCAATTTCACCAGAATTCCACCAAAAGCTCTCAGGCAGGGCACTGTGGTAGTTACAGAAGTGCCAGCCACCGTCCCTGGAGAAAGGGCATCTGTGTACAAGCTGCAGCTGGCTGTGCAGACATGAGTGGCACAGTCCTACAGCAGCTCCGAGAGCCGGGGTGCAGAGGTACCGTCCACAGGCTCAGCCACCCAGAAAGAGTGCCTCCGGAACACGGCTGGCCTGTCACAGGTCAGAGAGCCACCAACTTTGCGTCAAGTGGCTGCCAGGAAATGAAAATATGCAGACGCGGCTCCCTGCCCTTCCTCAGGCTGCTGTGGGCAGCAGGAACAGGCTACATGCCGAACGAAGCTCCAGGCTTTGTGGATAAAGGGTCACCCAGGCTCTGAAAGACCATGCGTATCTTGGCCAGTGATTCTAGGGCGGGGGACGTGGAGCTGGGCAGAAGGTAGGCTGAAGGGAAACAAGACAGGATGGAAAGCCCACCTCACCCAATGGGACAGCCAGTGCCAGGCTATGAGTGCATACATCTTCTCCAGAAGCCCACGGAGCCAAGGTTCTGGCTAGACTTGTGAGCGAGCACCCAGCTCCCACAGAGACCTGCACAGCTCCACAAGAGACAGCCACTGGGCAGAGGCCACAGAGGTTCCCATGGGCCAGGAGACCCACTGGTCCACATCAGACATGCAATTGACTGGACTTTTAGCCAATGGAAGATGCGGGGGCCAGCACCGACTCTCAAGAGCAGAATCCAGATGTTACATAGAATGCAGACTGATGTTGAGGCTGACAGAGCCCAGGGAACCAGGAAGGAGCGGGTGGCCTGTGACCCCTGGGGCACCAGCAGGAGCCAAGATGTCCCTATGGAGGAAATGAGGCTGGAGTCAGCCTAAAACCATAGCCAAAGCAGAGTCTCAGAGGGGCTAGCCTGAAGGAAAGCAACCTGGGAGCAGACCCTGCTGAGCTTTCTAGCCTCACTGGTATGAGTGGCAGAGGGTGGGGGTGGGGCGCTCCTCACATTCCCCTCCCCCTTCTAAGGTACCCTGGGATGATCTCCGCTACCTTTTCGGTGAAATCATGTATGGAGGACACATCACGGATGACTGGGACCGCCGGCTGTGCAGGACCTACCTGGCAGAGTACATCCGTGTGGAGATGCTGGAAGGGGAAGTGCTATTGGCACCCGGGTTTCAGATCCCCCCCAACCTGGACTACAAGGTAGGGAGGGGTGCCCTGCCTGGGGGTTCAATATGTGACCGGGACAGCAAAGACCAATCCATCCTGACTACTCCCTGAGGGCACAACCCCCCAAAAAAAGCCCGATTGGGTTCTAGGGGTTTAGGTATTTGACAGAGGACCCCAACAGCATATAAAGCACCCCTTTCCAGGGCTACCATGAGTACATCGATGAGAACCTGCCCCCCGAGAGTCCTTACCTGTACGGCCTGCACCCCAACGCAGAGATTGGCTTCCTTACTGTCACCTCCGAGAAGCTGTTCCGCACGGTCCTGGAAATGCAACCCAAAGAGACAGACTCGGGTGCAGGCACAGGGGTGTCACGTGAGGAAAAGGTAGGACCCGTCATGCTCCCAGCAACAGGGACAGGCTGGGCAGCTTGTCGAGTTGGGTGCACTCTGTCCCCGAGCCTTGGGTGGTTCACAGCTGGTCACAGACATCACTGGCCTAGAGCTGTGGGCAAAGAACTGTGAGGTGCAGCAAAGCGGCTCCCCCAGGACACGGAGCTCAGAGGACAGCTGCACACAGGCAGTCTGAAGACTGAGACAGAGCACTGTGGAAGCTCCTTTGCCAGGCTTGCCTCGGCACCCCGAGGCTCTAGCACCTTCCCCACTTTCTCTTACATCATGGGAAAGATCTGTCACACCTCAGCTCTAAGCTTGGGGCTAAACAGTAAACAGGCCAACACTGGAATCAAAAGTCCCTGCTTGCTGCTATTCAGGGTCCAGAATTTTTACTGACCTAGCAATAGAAACTAGGAATCTACTGTTAAGCCAGGTGTAGTGCACACATAGACCTATAATCCCAGCACTCCAGAAGCTGTGCAGCAGGAGAATCTCAAGTTCAGGGCCATGGTGTTCCAGGGCGGACTGAGATGACACTTTCTCAAAAAAAAAAAAAAAAAAAAAAAAGTCTGATGGATGGTGGTAGGTGACCGTCACGTACCACTGTGTGTGTGTATGGGGTGGGGGTGGGGAGGCTAAATCAGTCCTGTGCCCACTAGGGTACCTGACAGGAGGTAAGAAGCTGGAGTGTTTGTGCCGAGTCACTAGGCTACCATGCCTGATGCACTCACAGCCCCGGCCAAATGTGGCTGCTCCCCACCCTACTTACCTCTTCCCTGGGAGAATGGAGCCTGAGCAGCCCCCCCACCCCCCAACACTGCTGGGTCAGGGGTGCCCTCTCCATTGGTGAATGCCTCAGTAACAGGAGTCTGCCTGGCACTGGCTTCCAGGTGAAGGCTGTGCTGGATGACATCCTTGAGAAGATTCCAGAAACCTTCAACATGGCCGAGATCATGGCAAAAGCGGCTGAAAAGACCCCCTATGTGGTCGTCGCCTTCCAAGAATGTGAGAGAATGAACATCCTCACCAACGAGATGAGGCGCTCGCTGAAGGAGCTGAACTTAGGGCTCAAGGTCAAAACCGTGGGTCAACTAGGGTCAACCAGGGCACGGGCAGGGGCTTGTGAAACTGGCTGGGCCGCAAAGGGACAGCCAGCAGCACACCTCGGGCCTCCAGCCTGGCCCTTGTCTAACCCCTCCCCTCCCCTAGTCTGGAATCCTGTGCCCTCCAATTCAGGCCAGGGAGGGGGGCTATTGCCTGGCCGTGACCTCTGGAGGTGCCAGAGAGCCATGCTGGCAAGCCAGGACATACAGTGAGGGCTCTCCCCCATCCTGACCTGACCACGTCCCTTAGGGTGAGCTGACCATCACAACAGACATGGAAGACCTGTCCACGGCTCTGTTCTATGACACTGTGCCTGATACGTGGGTAGCCCGGGCCTACCCCTCCATGATGGGCTTAGCTGCTTGGTATGCTGACCTGCTGCAGCGTATCAGGGTAAGTCACAGGACCCCGGAGCCTCCAGGAACCTTTGTGCCATGGCCGCAGAGTCCCCGGCAGCCACCACAGCTGACGCAGGTGGGAAGGCCTGGCTCAGTCCCTCAGACATCTGACTTCCCAAGGAGGGACAGGACAGAAGCGAGCACAGGAGCTCAGAGCCCCATCGGGGGGGGCCCCTCACAGCCCCATTGGGACGCCCCTCGCTCTATGCAGCAAAGGCAAGAGCAAAAGCACTTCTGGGCCCCAGGTTATGGTCTAACATGGGGCCATTCCCTCACGGGAGGCTGCAGGCTCTCCGGTGAAGCCAGCCTCAGCAGAGACTAGTCTGTACCCTCAGCAACCATGCTTCCTTGCAGGAGCTCGAAGCCTGGACGACAGACTTCGCCCTGCCCACCACTGTGTGGCTGGCCGGCTTCTTCAACCCGCAGTCATTTCTCACGGCCATCATGCAGTCCATGGCGAGGAAAAACGAGTGGCCCCTGGACAAGATGTGTCTGTCTGTAGAGGTGACGAAGAAGAACCGAGAGGACATGACAGCTCCTCCCCGAGAGGGCTCCTACGTGTACGGGCTCTTCATGGAAGGTAACGTCTGTCAAGAGAGCTTCCAGAGCCACTCCCACTTAGCGGGGGATGAGACAGGCTAAGCAAGCCTGGGGTAGGGGTGGCTGGGCTTGGAGCCACCCTGAGGGTTAGAGGGGACTGATGGGCTGAGGCCTGGACCAGAAACCCATTCCAAGCTGAGTATGGTGTGCACGCTACAGTTCCAGCACCTGGGAGGCTGAGGCTGGAGGATTGCTGGACCTTTATGGGCAGTAGGAAGATCCCACCTCGAAAGACAAACCTTGTCCCAGCCAGCCTGGGCTCTACTCAAGACAGGAACATTTGTGTGCATCATATTTAAACAGTTTAGACATGATGAGTAAGAAAAGTGGCCTCCAAACTGAAGCAGGAGCTTTGTTGAGTTGGGAGCTCCAGGGCATGTGGGCTGACCCTCAGCCAGGACCCCACCTCAGCCAGCACCCTGAGGCTCCCCCAAGCAAAGGCTTCAAGGAGGAAGGCCAGCCAGGACAGCAGGAGGGCAGACAGGTAGAGGTGCCCATCAGAATTCATTTCCCAGCCAGCCAGGCAAGAAAGGCTTGTGTCCTCAGACCCACACCAGCCAATGGCTCCTGCGCTGTGTCGGTCCCTGGCCAGCAGAGGCTCACACACCCATTCTCCACGATACTGTGGAATGCCACGTCCAACACATGAGCACCACTGGATAGGACAAGAGACGACAGCAGTCTGGTTAAGGGCAGATAGTGTTTATATAGGCATATATATATATATATAACTTATTCCCTATGTACACAGAGAGTAGACATTCATTACACAGGAAGGGACAGTGCTGGAATCGTCAGCTGCAGCCAGTTTCTGTCACTGACACTCAGAAGGCTGAGATGAGCCTCAGAGCCATTATGGCATGCAGGGTCACCTTCAAGTCCTCAGTGCGTACCCATGTTTGGCACTTCTGGCACCTGGCCTGAGCTCTTCAGGGCTCCCACTTCACTGGCCTCTCTCTCTGCTGGTGCCTCCCTTCTTCACGGTCAGCACTCCAAACAGTGGCTCAGCCTCCATACAACACCAGGCCATCAGCTACCTTGTGCCCACAGGAGCTCGCTGGGACACCCAGACCGGAGTCATTGCTGAAGCACGGCTGAAGGACCTCACGCCAGTCATGCCTGTCATCTTCATCAAGGCCATTCCTGTGGACCGAATGGAGACCAAGAACATCTATGAATGCCCCGTGTACAAGACGCGTATCCGAGGCCCAACCTACGTCTGGACCTTTAACCTGAAGACCAAAGAAAAGGCCGCCAAGTGGATCCTCGCAGCGGTGGCGCTGCTCCTGCAGGTGTAGCTGCTCCAGCTCCCGACCCCATGTGGCTCCAATCAGAAAACTGCCCTTGCTACCCGAGCAACTGTACAATTTTTTTTTTTTACTTCTTACAAATCCAGTGCCCCTGGACTACTGTGCAGAGGTGGATGGGCACAGATTAAAACAATTGCAGTCTGATTGCACTCAGGGCCCAGCCCAGCAGTGAAGCTGATTCCCAGCAGCTGGGAGCAAACATCCTGGGAACCAAACCCCAAATCCTGACTTAGGGAGGAGTGGGAGGAGTGAGCTTATCTCCCGGCAGAGCAGGTGGAACGGTTAGGGTGAGGCCCTCACCCCGGCCTGATACCACACACAAGCCCCATAGCCAGGGCTCAGGTGCTTTCCACACAGCAGCACCCACACTGAGCTCGCAAAGAGAACGCCTGAAGTAACGATCTCAACAATGGCGTCTTCCCCAAACTCTGTCCCTGAACTACAACAAGCAAACCATGACATAGACGCCACCATGCGATCTCTGCACAGCCTTCCTTCCCCAGTGAAGCCACCACATGGAACACAGCAAGCAGGAACCACTGTTACCATGTCGTGCTCTGGGGTTATGGGTTTGTCCTAAGGAATAGTGTTCCAGGGTAGCAAACCCCGCCCCCCATAAACACTGTGCTTTGTCTATTCTTTCTCCCACACCCTCAGTCCACACTTCTTGCAGGTGAGTGCACACACGTCCCTGAGAACACTCCACTTAACCGGGCTACTCCATGGTTTTTGCACCTAACACACACTCCTTGGAAACCAATGGCCCCAGGTGATGGTGGGCAGACAGGTGACGCTGGCTGAGGCCCCTCTGACTGGGCAGTGCAGCCAAGTCATCAGGCTACAAGCAAGTAAAGAGGGTGCCGGGAAACAGCCACTGTAACCCCACCAAAGGGTTCCCTGGGGAGCAGGCACCACACCCAGCTTGTCTGACCTGTGAACATGGCCCTGAAGCCTGAGCCCCCAATGGGGACAGAGGAGTTTCGGGCCAGGCCTAGCTACTGAACATCTGCCTCTGCTGGCCAGGAGGGGTCACTGCAGCCCCAGAAGATTGCACAGCCAGCACGGCTACAGGCAACTTTGTTCCAATCCCTCGTAATAAGCACAGATGAGTTTTTCCAATTTTGCCTTTGGAGTCTGAAATAAAACAGTAATTCTCCAAACTTCCCAAAGGCCAAGTTACCTTCAGGGATCTGGAACAAAGTCCTGGTGTCAGAATTAGGGAGCCTAGATGTGCAGAGCGACAGAGGTAGAACCAACCCAGGATTCCCAAAGGGAGCAGGCGAGGAGGGGGCTCAGCCCAGGGCAGAAAGTGCAAGAATCTGGGAGCTCCCTAAGTCAGCCTCTCCAAGCAGCTGCTGTGGCTTGTGTCAGTCGCTAGGTGTTCCTGACTCTGGAGCCCCACCTACTACAGCCATAATGGTGACAGTCACTCAGCCACAGCCATCACTGCTGCAGAGGGCTCCTCTACAGGAGGCTCTTCTCCGCACACCAGGCTGGACTGGCAGCAGCAAATGAAGTTTCTAGCCACATCCCAGAGACCCTGGGGAGGAGTGAGTAGGCGAGCAGGCTTCTAGAAACGCCCAAGACACATGCACTTGGGATGCCCTGCTGTGAGGATGTCCACCAAATCTGAACTGGCGCCTGACCAGGTGTGGTGGCACATGCCTTGAAAACTAGCACCCGAGGCCACCAGGGCTGCTGAGACTTTGTCTTAGATGAAGTGAAACTGAAGGTGTGACAAAGGGGCAGGAGCAAAGATCCAGGGACCCCTTGGCTCACGGTGGTCAGCTCTGCAGAGGTCCGCACAGCGTGGTAGCTCAAAAGGCTACTGGGTTTTCCACCAGACAGACCAACAACAACATTCTCCAACACTGGCTCCGGCTTCTGGGCAGACAGAGTATATCCCAAGCCAGCGAGAACTCGCAGCTGCCTCTCTGATACCCCACTAACCTGCTGCATGTCAGGGAGACAGAGTCTACCATGAGTCACCGTGCCCCCCACCCCACCCCAGTGCACTCCAAAAAGTTCCTCCACCCTTGAGCATTGTCTGCCACAGAGCCACACTCAGCAGAGACCAGGGAAGGAAAGGACCCCTGGACAGGAACAGCAGAAGTTGCTGGCCTAGCCCTGGGCGGCAGCAGCAGCACTGAGGGGAGGGGAAGAAGAGCAAAGTTCAACACCTGCTTTAAGACCACTGTCCACGACTACACTGTTCTGTGGCAAAGGAAGGAACAAGGCCACAGGATCCCCTCAAGGTCCAGCCTTGAGGAACAACTGGCCTCCTCTGAGTTCCCAGCACCTGCCTGTTGTCAGAAGAAGTTCTTGATCAGCGGGGTCACCATCTTCACCCACAGCTTCACCTGCCGACCTGGCTGCTCAAAGGTCGCAGACGACACCACGCCTGATCTCAAGTAGAGCTGCTCCTGCTCCTAAGGAAGAGAGAGGACAGTCAGCACTAGGTGTGGGTCAGCCTGTGACTGCCTGAGCACCACCTGGCACAACAGCAATGCCTATGAGACGGGTCAGAGACGCCACCCACACGTCTTCCTGAGGACTTTGGCCAAAGGGCTCCCCTCTCAGCGGTGGGAAACCACTGTAGCTGCTCACCCCTCACCCCCACATGGATCAGTGTAAGTAAAGTAATAAACAGGGTTCTGAGGAGGGCTCCAGGGGGCAGCATTAGCCCAGCCTGTGCACGGACCGAGTCCCACCCCCAGCGCAGCGAAAGTGTCTCTCCCACCACACTGCAGTGACACTGCCCCTGGTGCCGGCCAACGCTGCTGATGGAAAGTGACGCTCACCAAGAAAGCACCGCTGCACTCAACCACACTCAGAGCTACAGACATCTGTGGTGGCCGCATTCACAGGGGGGAAAGGCTGGAAACCACCTAAACATCCAACACTCGCTTATGAATTAACCCAGATGACAAAGCGATGTCAGACTGACGTCACAGAGGAAAGTGACAGAAGCCAGACACACACGTGTGTGTGTGTGTATATATATATATATATATGGTCCCTTGGAATACATGACCACTACAGACACCAGAACCTGCAGACGCTCAAATCCCCCCCCCCCCCAAATCAAATGGTGGCATGGACATCCTCAGATCTACTTTTACCTTTTTTTAAACAAACAAACAAACAAAAAAACAGTGCTAGCACCTGGCCTAGAGTCTGGTGCCTACTAGGTGAGAGAGCCTCTGCCACTGAATTACAGCCCCCAGTCAGCCCCACTTGTTTTTAAACTCTAAGACAGGATCTCACTAAGTTACCTGGGCTGACCTTGAATTTGCAGTCCTGGGTCAGCTTCAGAGATGCTGGTATGACAGGCCACCTGGCCTGCCTCTCACATCAACTTTGATCTGTGTCTGCACATAGATGAGTGTATGCATGCAGTGTCCACAGATGCTGGAGAGGGCATCTGATCCCCTAGAGCTGATGTCACAGGCCATTGTAAGCCTCCTGATGCGGATGCTGGGACCCAAACTTGGGTCCTCTACAAGAGCAATACACACACCCTGCTCTCCAGGCCTGTCTCACAGACTTTTCAGCTCAGGGTTCCTTACCTAATGCAGTTGTAAATATATGTAATATATCGACATCACGTATGATGTTACATTTCATTCTTCAGGGACTACAAGACAAAGCCTGCGCACGTCCAGGTAGGAGAGCAATTCTCCTTAAGTATTTCCCATCCACAGCGGTTGGCTCCTTGGACTTGGAAGGCCAAGAATCAGGCCTCCCATAGGCTCCCAGAACAAAGACAGAATGATCCAAATGAGTCCGACAGAGACAGTTTTTTTCTGCTGCAAACCATGTTTAAACTTTCACTTTTAAAACCGAGTTCTAAAACCCACATGTGGGCGGGTGGACGGCTGCTGGCGAAGGCGCTGCCACCAAGGCTGACAGCCTGTAGAGCAGGCAAGAATGGGCTCCTTTGAGCTGTCCTCTGACCTCCACGTTCATGTGGCATGTACACATGTGCACACACACACACAGGAAGGTGCTAATGAAGACTAGGACAGACGCGCTTGCCTTCAATGGAGTTAGGTTGTGGCTACCCTACCACACTGTCCTCTTATACCCGCACGTCCATGAGCAGCTGGGGTCACATCTGCACCCACACTTAAGGTCACAGCATGGTAACCATCAGCACAGGAGCCTGACAGAGCCTCACAGGGCAGCAGCACCCACAGGAAGGAACAGACTCCTCAGCAGTTCCTCCAGCCAACAATGAGAAGATGCCTCACCCAAGACCCTTCAGAAAAGCTTTGCCCACACAGAGGTGGGGACCCAGTGCCTGCCTTCACCTCTCCTGAACCTTCCACACTTGTGACCTTCATCACGAAGGCAGCATCCTGAGGCCATTGTCCACACCAAACTTTCAAACTGTGTCCCCACAGCTGGCTTTCCCATCATGATAGTCCCCAAGTCAAGAACACTGGCCTCTGGGGGAGGGGCTGGCCTGCAGAAGTCTCCACAGACCCAGCTCCAGTTCAGCTCTTCAGTAAACACCAAGCCAAGATCTCAATTAAATTACCAGAAGTGCTTCGGTGTCCTCACAGACGCCAGAGCAGGGACAGAGAAGGAAGTCAGCTGGTAGAGGTCACAGTGCTGTGCAAGGAGCCTCTTAGGTCACAGAGAAAAGCTGTGTTCTCTGAACACAACCAGGAAGCTTTCAGTTTTTATTGTTTGCTCTACCAGGGAGGGACTCGGGCTCTGATAAAAATATCTTCCATTTTCAAGACTCAATACCCAGACAGGGCCCTTCCCTGGGTCCCAGGAGAACTGCAACAGGCCTTCTGAGTGCAGGGACCACAGACTGCAGCACTATGGGCTGGAGGCTGGGCATGCGCAGCTTATACCACATGGCACAATCAGACACTGAAGGGTCAGGAGGCCAGCTGCAGGCCTTAAAGTATACTGAAGCAAATGGACCTATCTAGAAAGACATTTCTGCACTTCACAGACCCTGAATCAATGCGCGTGGGCAGCCACCTTCCCACCATCAAAAGCCCCTGGGAGATAGGTTTGGGAAGAAAATATCCCAAGTATGTCATTTGAGAAGTCAGCTCAGACCACAACCAGCCAGGCCTTTCTCAAGATCCAGGATGTGGGTTTAGCTCCCATCTCAGGAAGTGGGGTCTTGCCAGCACTAGGATCCAGGACACAGGCCTAGGCACTTGCTTGCCGAAATCACCCAGAACTCATCCTTGCCTGGGCCAGAACCATACACAGCTCTCTCCGTGGAGGCGTCTGCGTGCTCAGCTCTCTGCAGCAGTGAGAACAGGCCAGGAGAGCCTGCAGTGCAGAGCCACAGGCTCCTCTCCTCCACAGCCCGGCTCCCAGGCCGGCAGTTGCTCTGTTATGGGAAGTCCTCGGCCTCAGAGTGTCCTTGGTCATCTGCCTTTCTTCAGAAGGAAATCTGCTAGCACACCCAGTCACCCAACTAAACACAGGGCACGGCTGTTGTCACTTCCTCCTGCCCAGTCACAAAGCCCTTACTGGCACCTGGCCCCCAGTGACAATTCCCAGACACAGTAGCAAGTCCAAAGAACAAAGCAATTCCACTTCCTCACCCATCAGGCAAGGGCTCTGAGCATGCTGCAGCAGTGACTCCTGAACACTGGAGTCTAAGGGCTCAGCACATAAAGCTGTGGCCCCACAAGCCTGAGACCCGCATTCAGTCTTGAAACCCACAGTAGAATTCACAATGAACTGACCTCTAACCCTCACACAGGTGTCATGGCAAATGCACATCTCACTCACATCTCATACACATATAACATACACAGCTAAAAAATAATCAAAATAAAAGCCAATGGGTGGTGTTCCTGAGGTCTGGCTGGGAGCAAGGGTCCTACGTTCCAAGACCCCAGTGGAAATCTTGTCCAACCCACACAGGGGCTCCTGCTTCCAAGACCACAGTCCAGGGCTCTGAAGGCGGAGCCTGGTGCAGGAAAACTCACAGGGAGAGCATGCATGAATTCTCAGCTTTCTGTTGTTCGCTCTATAGGGGGTGGGGGACAAGGCCATGGTCAACCCTGAGATTATTCACCCTCACTTTTAGAAAAGACTGGACCCCATTCTGCAATACCCATGTCCCAGGGGAAGGCCCAGGGGTGGGGTATAAGCCTATCCTGACAGTGCCACAGGCCAGGGCCTGCCTGGCTTTCCAAGGTTCCTCTTAGACTTGAGGGACCCAGTTTCTCCCCCCACACACACTCTGTCTGTCTGCTGAATCTCGCTCCCTGTCTGAAATGACTAAGGCAAAAGCTGCCGTGAGAACACCAATGGCATGGCTGCACCCCATGTGCCCAAGAACCCCACCACTCCAACAAACCTGATGGAGCTGCTGCTGCAGGGCTCGGCTCTCCGTCACGATGGCAATCTGGGCTTCTAGGTCCCGGTGAACTGACCTGTACCCAAAATTAGGAGAGCCAATCAGCGTGAGGCAGGGCAGGCTGCTCCCTGCCAGGTACAGCCAGAGGCCTGCGGGAAAAGGAAATGTGCAGACAGGAAGTGAGCTCAGCATCTGCCAGGTCTTCGCCACACATTGTCTCAACCTAGGAGGAAAGCAGCCAACAGGGGCGAGCATCAGGGAGCTGGCTGAACCAGGCTCATCCTCCTGCCTACAACCATTAAGGTGCTCCAGACTGCTGCGTGCAAGGCCATTCTGCTCTCTGCCACAGCTGCTGCTGCTCAAGTCCCTAGTGGGGAGTTGGCTCCTTTGAGGGAACTTTGGGTCTTCTCTGACATCCCTGGCCCTAACTGCTCCCTGGGCCTTTCTCCAGAGAGGCCTCTAGCCCTAACTTTCGACTGTCTACTGCTGGTCAAGTGCAGTTCAAGGTCCCTGCGGGCCAGAGCCTGCCAGCCCTCCTGGGAGCCCTGAACTAACAGGCAGATGGGCAGAGGTGATGCGGGAGATTTGAAATAACCAAAAATAGTCCTTTTAGAATAAATCAGTTTTAATAAAAGGAGAAAGAGGGACACTTACAAAGCCAAGGCTCCAGCGAAGCAGAGGGTCAAGGGGGGGGGGGGGAGGCGGGGACAGGGCGTCTCTTCCCAACCTGGCTCTTTTTAAAGGTACCTTTCTCCCCTGGGGCAGCCACGCCCCTGAACGCAGGGATTGGGCCAGATGCCCCAACACAGAGGTGGCTGTGGCATGGGTATAGAACCAGGTCTGCCTGCATACAAGCTGTCCACCTTTCTACCTCAGGACACCCCGAGTTTGTCCACATCTCTAGTTACCATCTGTGCCTCACAGAGAAGCACTGCTGTAAGAGGACACCAGGGCACTGTGCCACGAAGGCTGCCACGTCACACTACACATGGGGACATGTCTGAAATGAAGATCATGGGTTCTAGAAGAGTCTTAAGTACCACTAGGTACGCCCATGGCGGGTCCCATTCTGTATCCTTTTCCATGCTCTCAAGATCCAAGGCTTCACAGCCCAGCTGCAGAACGAGTCCTGAGTCCTCCCCCAAGGGCTAGCCTGCCCTCTACCCTGCCCCTTACTAGCCCAGGAAAGCCCATCTTGGAAAACCCTGTCAGCTCCAGGAAGACCAAGCATTCACGGGCTCCTACCACAGCCCCCCATCAATAGGACCCTCGCAGAAGCCCACAGACACGCACAAACATCACGGACACCTGGCCTGCATGGAACACACACACACAACTATACCAAAAGACGGCTTCCTAATGTCCACGCATAACCATTTCCAAGAACACCTTGAGCAAGTGTGACAAAGGGTGCTGCTTACTCCTGTGACTGGTGTCCTAACCTAGAAGGCCACATTCAAGTCTCCTGCCCGCTCTAGCGGTAGCCTCTACTTACACAGAAGTCAGAAGCCAAGGAGGAAGATGTCCCTCCCCACATCCACGCTGGCAGCTCTGCTGCAGACGGCTCACCCTTCCCAGGGATCCAGGCCACGCATGCTCTTCCACCTCTGGTGTCCATGTATTTAAGCTGCTGCTGTCCCCACCTGAGCTTCCCCAGAACATGGAGCTGGGGAAGAGGAAGAAGCCTCGGGACAGAAACCCCAGCAGTCTCAGAAGACTGAGCATCCTTCCCACCTGCTGCTGTGGGGCCATCGCCACTACTCCCACCTGGGTCTGCTTGGGACAACCTGCAAACCGCCCTCCTGATCCTGCTCAGGGGGGGGAGGGGGCACCCACCTCCGGGGCCAGGCTGGTTCCTATATATAAAGAGTACCAAACCCTGAGACACTACGACCTTGTGGGGAAGTGTAACTTCTGCTCCCTCCACTGCCTCCTCAAAAACTTAGGCTGACCCTCAGGGCCTACTGTCCCCAAGCCCAAGCTCCTAGGCTGACTCAAGGTTTACTGTTCCCAAGCTCCAGCTCCTAGGCTGACTCTCAGGGTTTACCATCCCCAAGCCCTAACTCCTAGGCTGACCCTCAGGGACTACTGTCCCCAAGCTCCAGCTCCTAGCCCTACCTTAACTTGCTGCCAGGCCCCAGCTCCTTACCCCAGAGCCTGACCTTTGGCCCTAATGTCTCCACCATTCCAGGAACCAGCAAGAAAGACTAGAGTCTGGGAAGGAAAAGATGTTTGGGGTGTGGACTAGGGCAGGGTTATTCCCAGACAAGAGACATTATGAGTATCAAGGAGAGCTAAGGACAGGAGACGTCACTATAAGGCTTGGCACTTGTCACAAAACATGTAACTAGCATAAATACAGTGCCCTGGACTCAGAGCCCAGATACCCTTGTGGCTTGTGGATGAGAATGCCCTACCTACAGTCTTGTTCCTTATCAGAATAAAAATGAAGTGGGGGGGGGGGGGTGAGGTACGCTCAGTTGGCGGAGCAGTGGCCTAGTGTGCAGCAGGAGTCCTGGGCTTGATCTCAGCACACAATGGAGCCCAGCATCGGGAGGTAAAGGCAGAGCATCAGTCAGCCTGGCTGTAAGATCACTTTTTGGGGGGTAAGATTATTTAAATTATTATTGTGTGTGTCTGAGACATACAAACTGGCGGCGAGGAGTATTGCACATGCCAGAGCCCACGCATGAAGGTCAAACAACTTTGTGGAGCTTGTTCTCTCTTTTCACCTTTATGTGGTTCTGGGGATAGAATTCAAGTTATCAACAGCCAGGAGTGGCACACGCCTTTAGTCCCAGCACACAGAAGGCAGAGGCAGGAGGATCTCAGTGAGTTCAAGGCCAGTCTAGTCTACAGAGCAGGTTCCAGGACAGGCTCCAAAGTTACAGAGGAACCCTGTCTTGGGAAGGAAAAGCAAGAACTCAAGTCACCAAACTTGCACAGCAGGCACCTCTGCCTTCTGAGTCACTTCGTCAGAGCCTGAGATACAAAGACTCTGTCTCAAAAACAAGGTGATAAGCAAAGGGCATGGTGGCACATCCCTAGAACCCCAGCACTGAGGAAGATGCTTTCATGTCTGAGACCATTTTAAGCTACAGATTCAAATTCCAGACTAGCTGGGCTAGACCTATAATAACCCCAGTACTTGGAAAGGGGACAATAGGAACAGATGTTTGAGGCTAGATTCCCTCTGCTACACGGAGAGTTCAAGGCCAGCTTGGGCTGCACATGACAATGTTTCTCCCTCCCTCTCTCTCCCCCTATCCCTCACCTCCCTCCCTCTCTAGCACACAGACTAGCCCCCTCTGTTGAGCCTAAGAGAGACATATGGGTGGGCAGCGGTCACTGGTGCTGAGTCCCAGGGAAGCCTGTGGTAGAACATCTGTACACTACATGAGGGTGCACTGCTGTGACTAGTGTAATAAAATAGCTAGGCGGGAGAGAGAGAGGAAGAGGAGGTGAATCAAGATGCACAGGAGACACCAATGGAACAAATCAGACATAAGGAACAAAGGAAAGGTAACCAAGCCATGTGACAGAACACAGAGTAACAGAAAGACGTTAATTAAATTGCAAGACTGGTTGGAGAAAAAGCCTGCACTAAGGCCAAGCTTCCACAATTGCTAGTAAGTGTCCACGTCATTATCCATGAGCTGGCGGCCCACAGGACAGCTGTGACAACAGAGACCTGTGAGGTGTTCATCATGCACGCTAGATATCTCCCCCCTCTGGACTCCAAGTCAAGAGCTTTAATCAATGGCTGGTGCACGGGAGACTCGTCTCCCTCCCTTGCTTGCTTGACCCCAGCTGTGTCTACCAGCTCTCTCCAGATGCGCCTCCATCACGAATGCAGGGGAGGCTCTGTGGGCAGGAGGAGGAAGCACATTTCCAGCACAGGGCTATAAAATGGTCATCGAACCCCAATTCTTCACCTCAGACCCTGACCTTTGTGCCCAACATCTTCACAATTCCAGGAACTAGCAGCTTGGAGAAGGAAGAAATGCTCTGGGGAGTAGACTGGGGGTAGAGTGGTTTGCAGCCAAGGGAAACGCAGTAGCTCTGAATACCAGCAAGAGCAGGGAAGCTGGGCGGTAGTGGCGCAAGCCTTTAAGCCCAGCACTCGGGAGGCAGAGCCAGGTGGGTCTCTGTGAGTTTGAGGTCAGCCTGCTCTATAAGAGCTAGTTCCAGGACAGGCTCCAAAGCTACAAAAACCCTGTCAAAAAAAAAAAAAAAAAAAAAAGAGCGGGGAGACCACTGCAGTCACTGTCAGAGCTGGAACACTAGAGGGTGGCCTGGACTCAGAGACCCAGTACCCCTGCTACCTCCTGACTCTGTTCTCTTCCTGGGAGTGGTGGCTCACACCTGCAATCCTAGTATGAGAGGCTAGGGAGGATTCTTATTAATTCAAGGCTGGTCTGGACTACAGAATGAGACTCGGTGTCAAAAACAACACAACAAGGCCACATGTGGCCACATGTCTGCCCTTACACAGCAAAGGCTGCAGCACTTTCCAACAGTCCTGGCCACCCTCTACCCTGCAGACTGCACGCCTACTGCATTCAGCCATGCAAGCGGGGGCCTGGTGACTTCACTGTCCCGCCTATCCTGGACAGGCGTGATGTGCTCTACACTCAGGCCTCTGCACAGAGAGCCTCCCTGACCGAGACCCTACCACCTGGATCCCCTCTCTTCTGCTTAGAGCTTTTGCCTGCCCTAGTCTGCACGGGTCCCCATTAACTGCGTGCTTCCTGTGACAGAGAATCCCTGTGAGAGCAGGAGCCCCAACCCAATGAGCATGCACATGTGCACAGGCAACAGGGATGCCAGATTATTATCAAAGTGTGACAGCCTCCCAGCTAAATAGTAAATGTTCAAAAAAAAAAAAAAAAATTAAAACGGCAGGAGTTTGGTCTGAAGAGATGGCTCAGCAGTTAAGAGCACTGACTGTTCTTTCAGAGGACCTGGATTTGGATCCCAGTACCTACATATTGGCTCACAGATATAATTCCAGTTCTGGGGGATACGACACACTCTTCCGAGCTCTGGGGGCACAGGGCACACACACACATACATTCAGGCAAATAAAGAAAGAAACCTAAAGAAACTCAGGAGCTCTGCACATGTAGGCCCGAATCTTCTCTGAGAACTTCTCCAGAAAGATGAACTTCCTCGCACCCCAACCCTCCAGGTCTTCAGTCTCAGACCCCTGTAGAAACCAGGAGACAGAAGGCATCACAGCCTGGATCTTTCACAGGGGAGCACCACTCAATTCTGGTGTCAGAGGGATTGAGAAACTCCTGAGGCCCGGCTGGAGTCTACTGCCTGTGATGGCCATGTGCACCACACAGCCCCCACCACCCTGAAGTTTATCTGCTGTTTCTAGGTGGCAGCCATACCACATGGAGCCCAGGTGAACTGGGTGAGGCTGCCAAGCTGCCTCATCAGCTCACCTTCGGGCAAGGTGCCAACCAGCCTGTCGGGAAGACAAAGATAATGGCGTCCAGTCAGTCATTAACAGATTCCATCTGCGCAGCCAAAAGTCTCTTAATCCTAAAATCCCTGACCACACAAAGGGTTTTGTTAATCTAGAACACTTCATCCAAAAGCAGTTAGTATGCTCAGTCCTTTTTGATCCCCACAGTGTGCCCCGCTGAGCCTATGGCCCTGGCAAACAGATGGGCAAGAGGAGCTTGGTGCACAGTGAACAAGGGTGTGGTCCCTGCCTGACAGAGCTCAGCTCTCAGGACAGAGCAGGGACAAGGCTGACACGTGTCTGGCTCAGGGCAAGATGTCAAAATGATGGCCTGAACAACATGGCAGGCTTCACCGTGGGGCAGAGCTGAGACACGGATCATCACACTCGGGCTCCACACACCCGTGCTGCTAACGCTGCCCCTAGGCACCATAGTAAGCATGCTGGAGCTCACCCCAGACTTCACCTAACTAACACCTGGGCCTCCCACTCCCCACACTCTGACCCAGTGACCCCATAGCACCTGCTCGGACAAATCTGTTGAGCATCTGACATGCAGTGAAACTCTACCCCAGCCCCTAGAACCCTTCCCACTACGCCTACAGGCCAAGCCACAGAGACCACCAGAGGCACAGTCAGTGGCTTAGCTGTGCCCCGCTGCCTTCTCCCCAGGACTCTCTCCAGTCAAGGACAGAGCTGCCCTTCATGGCCAGAGGTACAGTAACAAACCTGCACACAGACAACTTAGGCCAGCCCACCTAGGAGTTTACAAGTGTTTAGCTTCCTGATGGCTGGAAAGCAAGATACAGAGTAGAAACCACACTCCAGCTAGGGTAGGGAGGCGCTGCAGTGCCGAGGACAGCACTGTGCAGCTGCTCCAGTACTGAGCTCTACCCCAAGCCTCTCACCTATACACTTGTGAATGTGACACCTCACTCCTGGTGGCAGCAGCAAGTCACAGCACTCTTACAAGGGCTTAGAGGTAAGAGGAGCCCTCAATATGCCACAGCAGTCAGGGCCACTGTGAGCTGGGACGCTCATGTGCAGGGGACACACCAGGGGATCCCAGGGGTCCCTCTACTCACACTGCACCAGTGAGCAGAGCCTCCTCCCAGGGAGCCCTCACTGGCTGTGCACTGCTGGTCACTTACACACACTTGCTGGTGAACTGCTCTGCTGTCTCCAGACGACGCCTGCTCCTGCCCAAGTTATCTGAACTGAGCTCCCAGGAAACACTTCCAAAAATTCCCACTAAGAACTTAGCAGATACGCCACACTGTGAAAGAAGTCTCCTAGGCACACAGCAACGCATTGAGCGTCTGTGAGTCTTTGAAATGGCGCTAAGACATCAGCAAAGCCTGGGAGGGACGTGAGTTCCATCCGGTGCTCTAGAGTCAACTGCCATGACTTCCCAGCAGGCATCTGAGCAGTGGTGAGTAGTCCAGTCCTGTGGAAGTACACCCCAGGCTGGCCTCGATCCCTACCCTTTGCCCCCGATGGTAGGGTCACAAAGCTGCACTCAGCTCCCCAGCAAACACTACAGAGCAATCCTAGTCTTCTGAATCGCTGCAAGAAGACCCACAATGCGACTGCTATGAGCATTTGCCAAGAAGACTTCCCAAGGAAAGGGACTAAACCATCTTCTTCACTAAGCCACCTCACAGGGTCACAGGCAAGTTCAACAGGGTCCTCCTAGCATCCTGTGCCTGTCCCTGGGGAAAGCTATGCTGCAAAGTGATACCTCCTGAAGTACATGGATCCAGACGGATCTATAACGCACGCAGTGTCCTGGATTCTCAGGCTGTCTCTCCTCTGAGGCTTTTCGGAGCAGAAACCGTTGAGACCAGCCCAAGCCTGTCTTGTAGAAGCTTGGGCAAGAGAACAAGAGAAGCAACTACATGGTAACCAGCAGTTTTCCAGGGGCCCACAGCAGACACAAACAAGCAGGCCCACATCCTGTACCCAGCACAGGCCCTGCTAGAAACAGTCCACTGCGCCAACCAGCAAAACCCACAAGCACCCTGTGGACCACCTGCCCAATCACCCCATACTGATACAGGTCACCTGTCCGCAGGTATGCCAGAAAAGGGCTGTGACCCACCTTAGACAGCAGCCACTAAGCAGGAAAGGGTGCTGGCCTTTCATCTTGGCAGAGTAACCTTTGACCTCTAGTTCCTGGCCAGGACCCTACTCAGAAGAAACTGCTTCAAGCTGGTTGTGATCCCAAAACTCAGGAGGTCTAAAATTCAAGGTCATCCTCACTGACAGAGCAAGCAGCTCAGGCTACATGAGACCCTATCTCAGAACCAAACTTCCAAGCACCATCTCCCCCACTTAGCTCCACCTTCTCGTCCTCCTTCCTGTTTTACACACACACACACACACACACACACACACACACACACACACACAAAAAAAATTCTAGGATCCAGATATGAGGCTCTCCCTGTTCCCCCACTGATCCAGCACTCACAGATAGCAGGACCCCACCCACATCAGGGCAAGCAAGAAAGAGGGATGGAGAGAGGGAGAGAGGAAGGGAGGGAGGGAGGGAGAGAGGGAGGGAGGGAAGGAGGAGTCAAGCAAGAGGGAGGGAGGGAGGGAGAGAGGGAGGGAACAAGGGGCAAGAGCACACAGTCCAGGAAAAGGTGAGGAGAGACACAAAGGAAAAACCAGTTGGGTGTAACTGGGGAGGCTTCAGGGGAACACAGCAGTAAAGCAGGACTCAGACTCAGTCTCTGCAGCTGCAAGGCTGGCCTAGGGTGAGGTCGCAGTGTACTTGGAGGAGCATGCTGTCTAGCCTGCCTCTGGCTGTGCAGGGACCAGTGAATTACTGAGCCTCTCCAAAGCTCTGGCTTCACCCAGATGCTCAGCTCTTCCTTGTATCCCCAACCTTGGGCTCTGCTGTCATTCCCAGAAGGAACTGGGCCAACCTGAAGACTTTCCATACACACCCTCTGGCCAGCTCTACCTGCCCAGAGATACCTGACCGCAAGCTTCACTTAGCCCACATGCTAAGATGAGACCAACAATGGGGCAGTCACTTCCCACACAAACAAGGCTGCCTGCCTGGGCAGGAATGCGGGCTTCCATGCACAGGCAGGGCCAGCTGGACAGGCAGGCAACTTGGCCATTCCCAGCTGAAGCGTTCCTATGGTGAGGAGCCAGTCTCTGGGGCAGAACGTCCTGTTTGGGAGGAGTATGTGATGCATGCACAAGGCACAGAACTCATCCCAGGACCACGAACCACAAACGGAAGGAAACAAAGAATGGTGAGATGGGTCAGGGGGTAAAGGTGCTTGCCAAGTCTGAGACCTAATTTTGATGGATGCAATTCACTTGGTAGAAGGAGAGACCTCATTCCCACAGCTGTCTTCTAACCTTTATAAGCAGGACAGACAGACAGACAGACAGACAGACAGACAGACACACACACACACACACACACACACGGTAGGAGACATCTCATTCCCACAGCTGTCTCCTAACCTTTATAAGCAGGCCACACACAGAGAGACACATCCACACACACACACACAACTGTGAGGGTTTTTTTATTGTTGTTGTTTCTTTTTTGGCTTTTTATTTTTCTACACAGGGTTTCTCTCTATAGCCCTGGATGTCTGGAACTCATTCTGTAGACCAGACTGGTCTCGAACTCAGAGATCCACCTGCCTCTGCTTCCCAAGTACTGGGATTAAAGGTGTGCACAACCACCACAAGGCTCAAATAAATATTTTTTTAAAAATAACTAAAATAACAATACAGATAACTGGATTCAGCTGAATAGCATTTCTTAAAATATATCCCCACTAGCCAGGAATGGTAGTGCATGTCTTTAATTCCAGTACTCAGGAGACAGAGGCAGGCGGGTCTGGTTTCCAGTATCTCCTGGTCTACAAAGAGAGCTGCAGACCAGACAGCTACATAATGACCCTATCTCAAATAACAACAAAAACAAAAAAGTATCCCCACTGAAAATGCTGTATTCGGCGGGGCAGTGGTGGCACACATCTTTAATCCCAGCACTAGGGAAACAGAGACAGGCGATCTTTGTGAGTTTGAGACCAACCTGGTCTACAGAGCTAGTTAGTTCCAGGACAGCAAGGGCTACAGAGAAACCTTGTCTTGAAAAACCAAAAAAAAAAAAAAAAAGAAAGAAAAAGAAAAAGAAAAAAGGAAAAAAAAAGGAGGGGAGGGGGGGGGAGGGGAAGGGGGGAGGGGGGGGGGGGGGAGGGGAGGGGAGGGGAGAGGAAAATGCCAGATTCAGAGATCAGAGAGTGAAAAAAGTTCCATCTGAGGAGTCAAAGATGGCCTCAAATGTCAAGAGCCCGGATACATGCTGAGGCCAGGCACAGCAGTCCTCTGGACTGCCTAGAGAAGCCACAAGAACCCAGCATTCCCAGATAACCTCTGCAGTTATAGGTCAGGCACTGGGGCTAAGGTGAATTCCTCGGGCAGTGTCACCCTGAAGCAGGCACCCTCAGCAATGGGCCTTGGGCAAACTGTTGCCAGGTTCAAGGTGCCCAACAAGTTTCATGTAGCCCTCAAAGAGCTCTCCGCACCTGAGAGCCAGCCGCGTCTGGGCTGCTCTCCTTGGAGCACAGTGAAGACTCAATGCAGCAATAACCATCTCTACCACAGGGCTGCATGTGAAGGATCCAGGGCACTGGCTGGGTGCACAGCACAGCTCAGTGATGGATGCCAGCCTCCCATGGACAAGGCTCTGGGCCTCACCTTCGGAACCACAGAGAAAAGAACCAAAGTTCTAGTGACTTTCACTAAGTAAGGGCTACACACTGAGCATGCTGCTTCCATCTTCTCAGTTATGGGGAGAAGCAGCAGAGATGAGGAAACAGGAAA
The DNA here is from genome assembly GCF_903992535.2 of Arvicola amphibius. Classification (NCBI taxonomy): domain Eukaryota; kingdom Metazoa; phylum Chordata; class Mammalia; order Rodentia; family Cricetidae; genus Arvicola; species Arvicola amphibius. Next base: position 3,893,472 of record NC_052050.1, read on the forward strand.
AGGATCTATCAAAGTGAGGGGAAGACAGGAAAACGGGTTATTCAAGACAAATCAGCAATCTGCAGGAAGTCCCCTGCACAGCAACTAGGTGTGAGCCCCAAAGACAGAAGCAAGCCTTCCGTGTTTCCTTGCACTCCTTCAGCAGACAGCACATCACATGTGCCTCAATAGCTACCAAAGACTGAGGATTCAAATTAAGTCAGTGGTAGAAGTGAAAGCTTTGGGGCTGGTCCCCAGAATCAGGAAAAAAAAAAAAGGAATATTCACCAAGTGGTTTCCATTTTTAAAACTGTGCTCACATACAGGGGAAGTATTCTGCACAGCTCCATCCCCTGAATAGGATAGCATCATCCCTCCTGGACCTGGGACAGGCAGGCAGGACTTGCAAGGGCTGCTGGGAAGATAACCCAGTGCAGGGCTTTCCCACACGTGCTTAGACACCCCAGCTCTGTGTGACCAGGAGCACGGAACACCCCCAATGGGGGTTCTGGCCAGCCCTCACGTACCTTTGGCATGAAAGGTCCATCCCCTGCGCCAGTACTCCTGCAGCTGGACCCGGTCCTGCTGCCCCAGGCTGCACACTTCACTGTAGAACTGTCGCTCGATGTGCACATAGGCAGCTGGGATGGCGCCCGCCACGCCCTTGGCTCCAAAGAAGCCATTCACCTCTGGCGAGGCTAGGAGGATCTGGTACTCGGCTCGCGTGCCCAGCACCAGGTCCATGTAAGCCTGGGTCAGGTTGAAGTAACCGGTGGTGAGGAAGACCCTGGCTCCCCGCTCGGCTGCTGTCAGCAGGGTCTCAGTGACTAGCTCGTCTATTTGAATCTCAAAGGGCTTCATCTGGATCAGTGGGTAAATCCAGGTGTCTGGTGCTGGCCTCCGGTCACCAGCAGCCGCAGCCTCTTCCTGACTCAGCAGAGAGTCACTGTGGAAGGTCTGTGCATGCAGCATCTGCTGTCGGGTCCTGGCTGAGTGGATCACGTCCATGACCCGTTTGTTAGCTGCTCTGCAGTACGCAGCCCGGTCACCTGCAGAGGACATAAGAAAGAGGAAAGAGAACATGGAGAGCCACAAGTAGTGGTACCCAGGAGGTGGAGGCAGGAGGATCAGGAGTTGCGGTCATCCTCAGCTACACAGTAAGTCCAAGGCCAGCCTGAGCTACATGAGACCACTTAAAATCCCATCCAGACTCTGCTGGCTCAAGGCACACACCATGTGACTGCTAAGGGCAAATGCACAAGTTTTTACTGGCAGAACACAGACTAAGATCAAGGAGCAAAGAAGGCAGCAGTCAACAAGGGCCCTGCCCACAGGACCAATGCAAGGAGACATGGTAGGGCATGACACAGGTAATTCCAGCTACAAAAACTCAAAAATACAAGGAGAGGAATGTGGGGTAGCAAATACCAGGACTTTGGTACCTTGGGGACAATAGTTGGGGGTCAGGTAGCTCTGTGAAGCCACTGTGACAGGGCCTGAGCTGCACCTCTTTGGTGTCTGTCTGGGAGGCATGCTATGTACTTCAGTAAGAAAGATCATTTAGATAAAAGACATGCCAGGAACAGGCAGGTGGCACCTGATTACAATGCTGGAACATGGGAGGAAAAGGTCAAGCCAAGCTGAGCTACATGAGACCCTGGTCCAAAGGAAATAAAAGTGAAAGAAAAAGATCATATGTTCACATGAACAAAGAACACACATGTGGCCCAGAACACATGTGGCAGGAAAGCACGGTAACCACCAACAGAAGCCCTGAGGGCAGGCTCGAGCTCCGCAGGGACACTGTCCCCACAGGGAATGGACACAAATGGAGAGCAAAGCAACGCTGCAGTATCAGGAAGATGACCAGTCCACGGACAGAGTCCAGAGAGGAGGTCAGCATGGAAGACCCAGAGGCAGCAAGGCTGGTCAGAAAGAAGAGCAGCACAAAGCGGGGCTATGCTGGGCCACCCACATTCACACGGTCTGCACTGAGAACAGGGACATAGGTACCTCTCATGAGCTAGACTAGGAACAGAGAAGAAACCAACTGGGCAGAAACCCACCCTGCCACCGAGCAAGATGTCCCTGTCCCTGCCCTAAAAATGACACATCTCAGCTGTCCCTAAACACAGTCATTCCCGACTAGTTGTGCCTGGCCTGGTGCAGTACACTAGGACATAAGCAATTCTTCAAGGCCCAGATAGTATACATTTTAGGCTTGGGAACCAAAAGACAAATCTAAGGATACACAGAGGGAAAGAAATTTTCCACAAAACGTTTAACTGATGCACTTCAATGCACAGTGGTAACAACTAAATGTTCCCTGGGGCAGACAGGGCCATCAAGAGACCACAGCCTCAGTGGGCAGTCACAGCTCCCTGGCACCAGACAGGGCTGTCATCAGGAAGACCACAGGACATGAGAGCTTTTCTCTCACAAGGGCCAGGTTTCTCCCCTTCCCCGAGCTGTCCCTCAGCTGTGCAGTCTATTGCATACTCAGCAGCAACCCTTCAAGGCCAGGAGAAGCCACAGCCACAGGAATCACAGGAATGCAAGTGCCCAGAAACGCTTCGCAAGGGCTTGCTGCAGCAGAGCCAAGCTCTCCCAGTTCACTTTTCCAGGCAGGCGGCCACAGACCTCCATGGGGCTGCTAGGACAGGAGATTTGGGGAAGAAGCTGAGGTGGGAGGGTGGTCACTAGGCAGGTCACTTCCTGTAAAAATCAAGGCAGTGTCCTGGCTCACCTGATTAAGGTACAAGGACCCTGAGCCCAAACTCCCACCTTCCCAGGCTGGCTCTCGCTTATAGTGCAGGTAAGCATGTAAGGGCCGGTAAATCGCATTTCTCTGGCTTTAGAAACAAATACCGAAAGCCCGGACACTGTTTCCTGCGCCTGGAGCAAGCACCACAGAGGTGCTCCTGTGGCCTGTGCTCTATAGGAGTCAGCAGAGCGTCGTGAAGGCTGCCCTACCTTTGTAAGGGTGCACCATGCCATCCACAACGTCCACGGTGTCATCCCCCTGCAGCTGCAGGGACACATCCCCAACCGCATCCACCAGCTCTGTGAAGAAGTCTGCGATCTCAGCGCAGTCTTGTAAGAACACATAGCGGTCCTGGCGGTTGGTGAAGTAGGAGTCACTCAAGTTTGCACTACAGAGATGAAGAATCAGATGAGGGCGCAGCCAAGACGATGTGTGGCCTTAGTGACCCTAAGTAGGTGAGGAAGGACAATCCCATGGTGTGATGAACCAGCGCAGCCTCTGTGCTGGACACCAGCCAGGCTGACACTGAGTAACAGAACAGAGATGGCATCCCACAACAGGAACCAACCCAGGTGGAGAACAGGTACTAGAGCCCACACAGCTGTCTGTCAGAGATGTCACAGCCCCCAGAGCTGGGCTTCCATCGTGCTCAGTGTGTGCATCCTGGGCTCTGCCTGTCCTCTGATCCGTCCTCCTCACATGAAGTGAGGTGCACAGTGACAGAGTCACCGTGACAAACAGTGAACTGGCGCAGAGGCTCAGCACACCATCTACCTTCCACACAGGAGGGCCCCTAAGGAGGTGAGCGCCATCTACAACCAGCACAGCTCCTCTCTCAGGAGTTGGGGGCAGACTGGCCTTGTGCCTTCAACTGAACTCCCAGCTGGAGAACACAACGGAGTGCTCGCTCACCCACTCAAGATGACGTTGTTGTCAAAGAGGTACACCTTGATGTGCTGGAGCCCAATGGTCTCGTTGAAGCGCTCAGGGATAAGGAGTCGGAGGAGTCCTCGGAGGTTTGGCGTGTGGAAGAGGGAGACACGCACACGCTCTGGAAACCTCTGCAGCAGTGGGAGCAGCATGCTGCGCGAGTTCTTCCTCCCTGAGTGTGAGCAGCAAAGGAGACAGATGTCCTGACTGCCTGAGAGACCAACTCCCTAGGAGCCTCACTTTACCTGGGGCATGGTGAAGGAGCCACATCAAACAGTGCTGCTTCTGACCATGACACACCTGCTCCAGGGCAGGACTGCTACTCAGCCACGCTAGACCCCCTCCTCCTCCTAAGTCAGCAAGTGCCTTCTGGGGAGCCACTCCCACTTGGTGTCCTGACCTCTCACCCCAGCTCCAGAAGAAAAATACCAGCCTGAGCCAGATGCAGCTATCAACTAGACTTAGTCCATACCTGACAGCAGTCACTTGGCCTGAATCTAGGGAAGAAAGCAGACTTCCAAGAAGCAGGTGCCCTGGGAACTTGGTCTCAACCACCAGGGACCCCCACACAAATCTTTAAAATAAAGCAAGGCCAAAGGAAGCAGGGCAGAGACAGACCCTGAGTAGCCGCAGACTAAGAAAACTCTGTCCTGTCCTGACTGTTTCAACCTGGGCTGCATACAGCTACCCACTATAGAAGGAACCATGACTGGGACCAGCAGGCAGCCCTGTGCGGGTCTGTCAGAGGGTGGCTCCTCAGACCAGTGAGAGAAGAAGTGCAGAACACCCACCTCTGGAGCCACGGGTGAAGTCCAGGAGGATGGAGACCTTGAGGTCAGAAGGAAACTTCGATTGTAGTGACTTCTCCAGAGAACTCTCCAGACAATCCACCTAGGAGAATCAAAGGCACACGTGTGAGACCAAAGAGCTGTTTCTGCCCCTGAGAAATGAGCCATGGAAATGACTGCGTGCGCTATCAGCCACTGCCAGGCTCCCTCTCCAGCCTGGGCCTCAAGAGGAAGGTGGAGTACAGGGCAGAGGTCCACAGTGCTTGACAACCTGGGTCTCGGGTCTCTCACATCTCCACATCCCCTCCAGACACAACACCAGTGCTGTACCCCATGCAGAGTAGTACTAGGTGGGAATCCACTGGATGATGAATAAATCCAAGATGGAACCTGCCCACTGGCCCTCCGTCCCTTTCCCAAGAGAACAAATGAGCTTCCCAAGCTTGCAGTTCAACAGAATGACTGGGAAGTGGAGGGAGGCCTCCGCGCTCCAGTCAAAGATGCAAGGATTCAGGCTAGCCTACTTCCCCCGGAGCTCCACACACCAATGCCACACCATGTCCCAGCTCCAACCCACCTGTCTCTAACTACAATAAATGAAGGAAGAACATACAGCACCAGCCACACACCTTCCATCCCTCTGAGAGAAAAGTGCCCAGAGAGAAGACAGATAAGCCAAATTCACAGGCTTCAGCTCAACCCAGATGCTGCCTGCCATGGGCAACTCTACAGTCAGCATTTCTGAACTCATTAGGTGGCTTAGGCTCCTCCTAGCCCTATCTTCCTTACTGAAAATGACAGCTATGGCACACCAAAAAGTCCAGGGGACAAGGCTGGCCATGTCCTGGTACCCCTTGTATACCCAACAGCCAGTCAGTTGGCCCTAACTGTATTTTAGCTCATCAGCCCAGAACAGTCAGAAAATGTTTTCTGAAAAGTGCTGCTGAGTAAATATTTTAGCTCTTATGAGCCAGGATGGTCTCTGCCAAGACCACTCAGACATGCGGCTGTCACAGAAGAGGGCGAGTGTGCCCGTGCCCCTACAACAGCACTGACACAGGACGAGTGTGCCCCTACAACCACACTGTCACGGGAGAGGACGAGTGTGCCCCTACAACCACAATGTCACGGGAGAGGACGAGTGTGCCCGTGCCCCTACAACCACACTGACACGAGAGAGGACGAGTGTGCCCGTGCCCCTACAACCACACTGACACAGGAGAGGACGAGTGTGCCCGTGCCCCTACAATGCACTGACAGGTGAATGTCATGGACCTTACATGACTCACAGCCTTTGGTTTTCCTCCAACATCTTGGAAATCAGTGGCAATTCTTCAGGCCACACAAAAGCAGGCCATGGACCTGATGCAGCCTCTGGGTTATGTCAGAGAGCAGCCCAAACAGCCCTGTAAGGATTGGGGAACTGCTGGCCAGTACGATCAGGTCTCCTACACCATTGTCATGCACTAGGGACACCTATGTGCAGAGGCCAGAAAGGCAGCTGGAGTCAACTGTGGCACTGTGGAGCTGGCTCCACCTGCTGCCCTGCCCCTAAGCCTTACCAGTTCCTGCTCCAAAGGTCCTGTCCCCAAGTAGAGGGATGCCATCACGACTCGCCTCTTGGCTGTTTTTATCTGCCCCTGGAAAAGGAGTAACAATTCTACGTTACATTCATTGTTTTCGTAATCCACTCGGAGGCAAATCACTTCTAAGCTGAATGGCTGGCTCTACGTCCTCACCATTAATTCTCCAATTAGCCTAGCACAGACACAGTGACTTCCCAAAGGAGGACGCACAACCTTAATTCAAATATTCAGTCTGCAAAGCAAGGCACAGTCTAATGGGACAACAAAACACAACACAACCACTAATGGGTGAAGGAGATCAGGGGCACACATGTATGTGTGTATTATATATTTACATATGTATATTTGTCTAAGTGTTGGTCACATGTAAGTGTGTAGACACACATATGAGGACATAGAACCACTTTGGGTTATTCCACCATGTTTTGTTTTATTTTGAGATGGGGTGTCACTAGCCTGGAACTCACCAAGCAGTCTGGCTGGCCAGCAGGCCCTAAGAGTCCAGCTACCTCGCCCAGCCTTTCCTGTAGTGCTGGGGATGGGACTCATATCTTCATGACTGTGAGGCGGGCACTTTACCAGGATGAGGGAGATCTGTGCACCCTGATGAGAGCTCACCCCCACAATGTGCTGCTAAAACAAAAAACACACAACCTCACCGATAAACCCCACAAACACACAGCTGCACTCATGTACATGTATGTACGTTCAGGTCCAAAAGGAGCATGGAGACTTCAATACCTCTGGGAAGAAGGACTGGCAGGAAGGGGACAGAAAGCTGCATTTGCCAACATCTGAAGTCTGGCTGTCTGTAACCAAGCATGGGTACACACATGCACATGCACGGGCACACATGAAAAGACAACACATCCCAAGTTGTCTCAACAGCCAGTGTCCTCTCTAGGCCCTGCTTCAGTCCAGGAGAATAAAGGATCCCATCTTCAAAGCCCTAGACAGCCACCCCCAGGAATGTCAGCAAGCACATAAAGCACAGCAGTGCATACTGCCACATCTGTTATCCCAGCCCTTGTGAGATAAGACAGGAAGGTGGGAGTTTATATTGAGTTAGGGGCCAGCTGAGGCAACATGGGACTCTGTCTCCCAAAATTGCAAAGATCAACTCCAAAGGACACAGGAAAGCATACTTAGAAGGAGAGACCACAAAGCACAGCACAAGCCTGCAACTGAAGAAGGGCTATCACCCCAGCTAGTAGGGTCCACTCAGGAAGTTGGGCATATTGACTAGACAGATGTATGAACACACCCCTGGGAAATGCTTAGGCACAAGGAAAAAACAAACATCCTCAGGCTGCTACTTCCTTTGTTTTGTTATCTATTAAAATCGAGGTTGTAGAAAAAAACAACAGGCGGAGTCACTTCAGCCCCAACCACCACAGTATACAGGGCTGCTCGTTACAGGATGCCAGGATCCCAGACAACCCCTCTAGAAGGCAGGCACAGGAACAGCCAAAGACCAGAGGGCCAACATCTGTCACACATGTCAGGTGGTGAAAGACAAGAGAGCCTGCTAGTCCTCCAGTCTGCCCTCCTGTCCAGGGACAAGGTAAGGAGGCCTTGCCTCTTCTCAGCCCAGATGCAGGCCCCCTGCTGCTTTGTGAACTCTTCAGCTTCACGAATGTGGGCAGGTGCAGAGCATGACCTGGGATAACCAGTTCTTCAGGTCAGAGGGAGGACACTGCAGGACCATCCTCACAGACAGTGAGAAAGAGAATGGAGAAGCAGGGTACAACAAGAGCAAGGGGCCCCATGGGCACTGGCCCACACATGGCCACGAACCCAGCTCAGACAGAGGGTGAGAGCAGGGAGACGGCAGGCTTTCTGTCAACGAGCGCTCACTTTCTCCAGAGATGAACCTGAACCTGGGTCTCTGCTATCTCCCAGCACTCTGCTGGTCACCAGATCTCCATTCCAGAGCCATTGCTAATATGAACAGAGTTCACATTGTTAAGAATTAGTACTGAATTACTTCATTCCAGTGAGCAGTCCGACTATGAACTGGATGTGTAATGGGAACCTGAGCACTGTGAAAAGCAAGCCCTTGGTGCAAAGGGACATCACTTCCGAGGAGAAGGAAGTACACACCAGACAGACGCCAGGACCCCAGGCCAGAGAGGGCAAGGCTCCTGATCTGAAAGGCCCTGTGACCAAATGGCCCCTGCACATGCTCATCAGACCCCACCTCAGACTCCCTCGGGCAGCACAGATAACAGATGGTACTGCCCCCCAGGGAGGGATTTCATGCACAGCCCCCCTCATCTTTTAGCAGAGAAGGACTGGGGGCTACCAGTCCTCACTGCCTCCACACTCAGAGTCTAGCCATGTTCTCGCTTCTCCCTGTTCTGGGACACTGGCTCCCCAAGAGGTTTCTGCTTGGAGCTCAACTTGGATTTCACCTAGATGAAGGTGAAATCTGACAGAAGAGGCACAAGCTAAGCCAAGCTGCACCAGAAGTGTCTACAACAGAGTGGGTGACAGGGCCTAGCAAACCCTGACACCCTGCCCCCATCACTCCTGTCTCAGTTCCTCAAATGACTTACCTTTAGGAGCTCGAAGAACTCTGCAGGGGAAGAAAGCACCCTGACGTGAGAGCTGGGGACTCCAAATTCCGGGACCAGGTTTCTGATCCACTGGAACCTGTGCACACCCTCGGGACATAGGCAGCAAGGTGGGGAGGTGATCTGAGGAACAGTTGGGGACAGCAAGGGAGCCAGTAACAGCCATGGTGACCTGGTTAAAGAAACATGCACATGAGCTACTGTGTCAAATACCTCTGTGGACTGACTGATTCTTTTGGGAGAGTTTGGCCATTTCCCATTTTTCCCATATAATTTAAGTCCTCCTCCCTCCTAGCACCTCGAAGCAGTCGGTGCTGCACAACTAAAATGGCAATGCCTATATACAAACCCAACCAAAATCACTCCCAATAACTCAGGGGCCGAGTAAAAGCAGCCACAAAAAAAGCTCACAAAGTTCCTGCCTGGCTAAATCTGTCCCTTTGACATCAATATGCCTCAGAAAACCCTGGTTACTGGTGGTTACTTGTCAGGGATGGCCCAGAGGCCCCCAAACACAGGCTACTGATGCTGTTCTTGGATTCCCCCAGACCCAGATAGCAAGACTGCTGAAGACACAACACAACACACCTTGGCTGTAGGACACTGAGGAATGCACCTGGATGACCTAAAAGTTCCTCCCTACTGGGTGGCTTTAACAGTGCTGAGTGGTGCTATGCAGACCAGCGGGGAGAAGTCATCCATGGTGGCACCGAGCAGTGACACACACACACACACACCTCGCAGGCAAAATGCCCCATGGTGCAACAGTGGCATGAAGGATGTGGGGTGACCAGCCACGTTCTGTCCTATAAGGCCCATCCACAGAAAGGAATTCATTCAGGGTACTGTAATCTGATCAAAGGTCCATGGCTTAGAAAGTCAAGCCCTAGGGGGAACTTATTACTGTTTTTGTTGGCTTTTTTTTTTTTTTTTTTTTTTTTTTTGCTAAGTATACCTGTTGTTAAACTGCCTTCTAAATATCTATGGCTATGCCCATGGGCTCCTCTCAACCTTGGCCAGAGAAGCCTTTCTGTAGTGGCCAGGTTAATGAAAACTTGTAACTGGTTAGAGAGTTGAGATAGTGACTGCTGAGTGCTCAACCTGAACTGGACACCTTCATGGAGCTCACCAAGCCTCGGAGAGCACCCAGGAAGAGACCAGGAAGGGATTTACGAGCTGAAGGATAGTGAAGAGGAGTGTCGTGAAATGCTGGCTTCTGGGTGTGATGCAGCTGCTGCAGCCATGAACTCGGGGCGGCTACAGTGCCAGCACAAGGGCATGCCAACAACAGCAGTTGGCATTCCAGCAGTCAGCACTGACTGCACTAGCTGGGAAGGAGGGCGGGAGCAGCAGCTCAGCAGTTAGGGGCTCTGGCTGCTCTGGCAGAGAGCACAAGCTCAGTCCCCAACACTGGGCAGCTCACAGCAGCAACTCCAGTCTAGTGGAGCCAACGCTCTCTCTGTCCACTGCAGCACAGCACACGCCACTTGCACACACAGGCTCAGCAGCAGAAACAAAAAGTAATGCTTTTTATTTTTAAAAAGGAAAGGACATGAAGATTCTGCTGGGGAATAGACAGGATCAAGACACATTGTATAAAGGTACAAAATTGCCAAAAAAGTAAACAAAAGACACATGTTTTTAAATTCCCTCCTAGGAGCCGGGCGGTGGTGGCGCACGCCTTTAATCCCAGCACTCGGGAGGCAGAGGCAGGCGGATCTCTGAGTTCGAGGCCAGCCTGGTCTACAAGAGCTAGTTCCAGGACAGGCTCTAGAAACTACAGGGAAACCCTGTCTCGAAAAACAAACAAACAAAAAAAAAATCCATTTAAATTCCCTCCTAGGATACTGGAAACAAAGTTGGCTAGGAAGAATAACAATGAAGAACCAGGAGACTCACGACTCATGGACTCACGGGCTCCGCTGTCAGAGGACCTAGAACACCAGATCTCTTTACAACTGCTGTAGGGAGAAAGGCTGTGCAGTGCCGCGGGGAAGAGACTGATTTTTCGAGGGGCTGCCTTGACAAGAAGGCCCTCAGCTGTCAGAAACATCTTCCAGGGTCCCACCAACATGAGGCTGACTGCACAAAGCATGAAGCTACACCCCAGGAAGCCTCAGTGTGTCCAGGCTGAGCCATGCCCCTGCTGCCTGTGCAAAACCCCACACAAACCACTCTAAACCCCAGACTGCAGAGAGCAGCATGAAGCCTTCCAGTGTGTGACTGGGAAGGGTTCTGGGCAGCATTTCCTCAGCACCCTGGGGCTCAATGAAGATTCCAGGAAGATGATTTCACTGTTGGTCCACTCCAGCAATGACTCTGCCCAGGGTCCAGCACTGCAAGACACCAGACAGCCCCCAGCTGCACTTCCCAGAAAGCCCACCGGTCTACCATGACCAACTCACTGCCAAGAAAACTTCAGTCAACAGTGGAAGGTAGTAGCTCCCTGGGTCCGGGAAGACTGCACCAGGCCCTGGCCACCTGTGCAGAGATGAGAATGCAGCATCTCCCTGCTTTCAGCAGGGAAGGGGAGGGGAGGGCATCCTTCCTGTTGCTGCTGGTTTGCAAACAAAAGTCCTGAGTGTGATTGCTACCTCTCTGTCCCACGCACTGAGCAGGCTTAGAGGAAGAGGGAGAACCAGGAAACCTCCCAGCTAACCTGGGAGGCTCCCAAGAGGTGCAGTCAGCCTGAGCCTCGTCTCACGGCACATGCTCACTGTAGAGCAAATGAGAGAGGACCAGGTCTGCCTGTTTTACTCTGTGTCACACCCTCAGACCCACAGCCACCAGATGCCCACCAGTTCACAAAGAGGAAGGTGAGGATACTCATCCACACCAAACAGTCCAGAGCAGGGCCAGGGTTCCTGTAAGCTTAACTAAAGCCATCATATGACTACCTGACACATGCTATGGAAACACACGGAACCAGCAGCCTGTCTCCCATCTTGTAAAGGCCTTACCAACCCACACACCAGGACTGCAGTGATCAAAGAGGAAATGCTAAGGTGATTAGATAGATATCAGACACAAAGGGTTAAAGGGGAGGGGAGGTGATGCCTGGAGCTTCAGGAGGCTTTCAGTAGGCAACACAGAGGGGAGGGGCTCTGGGCAAGGTGAAACCTGAGTAACAGAAGTGTCCAGAAACCAGTGCAGGGGCTGTGTGCACCCATACTCATACCCTACAAAGTATCAGGGTAGGTCTAAACAGCCACCATGGCAGCAGTGATTGCAGGGGTGGCAACTTTGAGCAGGCCTCTCCCCTGCCAGCAGCTCTCCCTGGGAATGTTCCACCAGGGCCTCAGTCCAGAAGTTGTTGCAGGCTTCTCCATACTGACTTCCTGTTTAATCTGTGTACTGACTTCCTGTTCAATCTGTGTACTGACAGGTTTATTTTTGTGAGCAAGAATGAGCTGCAAGGCCAGCAGGGTTTGCCGATTCACTGTAGAGACAGTCCAGACTTCATGTTGCTTCCACACACTCAAGGGGGTGTGCACCAGTAAAGGACCCCACAATGACAGCACACACAGGAGACCCATCTGGACTGGAGCCTGGTCTGTTCTAGGGCCAACACTGTGGAGGCTGCTCCTGGTTTCCCATAATGCAACGCCTGAGGACTGTCCCAGAAAAAAGCTTATCCCCACAACAGCACCAGACCCACTGTACAGTAATCCAGTCTCTGGGGGCCACCCACCTGCACGAGTGATTTCCCCTAAGCCAGGCTGTTTACTAAGAAACAGCATGGCCCGGGTCAGTGGTGAAGGCCCTCGCTGCCAAGCCTGACAACCTGAATTCAATAACCTGAAACTCAAATGACAGAAGGAGAGAACGAAAGAAAAAGAGAGAAGAGAAAAAAACCTTAATACAGCAAGTGAGTGGCACTCACAGGCAGACAGTCAAGGATTTTTTTTTTTTTAAAGAAAAAGAAGCAAAGTCAGGTGGTGGTGGTGCACACCTTTAATCCCAGCACTCCAGAGGGCAGAGGCAGGCGGATGTCTGTGAGTTCGAGGCCAGCCTGATCTCAAACTACAAAAGCTAGTTTCCGGGACAGGGTCCAGTCTCGGAAAATGAGAGAGAGAGTCCTATCGAAAGCTAAGTCTGAGAGTTTCAAGGCAGAGGCTGCGGTTACTCGTCACGCTCCCATTTAAGGAACCGAGCCACTGCACAAGCACAATGTCCACATCACAGCTGGTTCCCCTAAGTCATCTCTGTCTAGATAGCATCTAGCACCCAGTTCTAGTAACACAGAGAAGGAAGTGGTACAAACAGACATCAGGCTTTGTGGGCCTTTCCTCTCTGAAGGCCCCTCCTTCCTCCTGGAATGTCCAGGGAGGAGACAGAACAGGGCCTGCAGGGCAATGACCCCCTACCTGACACCCAAAGCCTAGGAGGACATGTTACCCTCAGCAAGAGGGGCCAACAGTGCAAAGCTATCCTCAGCCTGCAGTCCTGAGGACCCAGGACAGCATCCTCTCTCGCAATTAGCTGCTCAGGTCACACCCACAAGACACCTGACTCTGGGTGAAAGTTCAGTCAGACGTAAGGCCTCCTGTAGACACTACAGATAAATTCACCCTACCAACAGGGTCCTGTGACGTGGGCACAGGGAATGTGAAAGCATGGCAATGGGCTTCTCCCCACCACCCCAAGGACTAAGAGATGCAACCAGCCCAGAGCAAGGCATGGACACGCTTCTTTGAGCCCCCGATGGATGGCAAAATTAGCCTGATATACCAGGGAGTCCTAGGCAGGACAGTGTCCCCCTCAACACTCCTCCATGAGAGGCACGGGACAATAGTGGCCAACTGAGCTCAAAATTGTCAAGCTGCCACCCAGCAGAAAGCCACAAGCCCTTGGGTGGAGCAGCAAGAATGCCCATCACACCAAGTTTTGGGGAGCTGCCTGCACCTATGGAAAGACACTGGTTTGCCTCACCTATGGGTGGGCCGCAGCGAGACTCAGCCTAGCTCCCCCATTCTCAGTAGAGAATGAGAAAGACAAACCCCACCCCAGAAATACGCTTGCCTATACATGTCACACTCTGTAGCCCCCCAGCAACCCTGGAGCCATAGTCCCCAATCTACCTATCACCAGTGGGACACTGGGACTAAAATTCCTTCCCAGGGGAGGTGCAAAGTCCCCAGCACACCAAGGGTGAAAGCACCAGAGCTCACTTCGAGTGGCTTCATGGCACGGCACGGGCGAGGGGGTGTTATTGGGGTGTATGTGCTCCCAAAAGGCCACACTGGAAACTCTTTACCCAGCAGGAAAATGATTTCCCCACAGCCACAGGATGGAGCCCCTCCCCAGCCTACAGACCCCAGCCCTCTTCACGACCACCTGCAGGGAACAGCCCTGCACGCAGAAGCTGCTATGGACACTATTTACTCAGCTGAAGTCTCTGCCCCCCCCCCCCGACCCTCAATGAGGCGGGTGAACAGTCAGCAAGCCCAGCAGGGATGACTTCTCAAGCAGCCACAGCTGAATGCCCCAAGTTGGCGGCTGTTGACTCAGAGGATAGACTGGTACAACAGGCAATGGCAGAGCTGTGAGCAGACAGAACCGAGCCAGTCCTGAGTCCTTTTTCTCCTCCTCCTAGCAACTATTTACTCAGGAGAGGGTCTCTTGGCCCTCCCAGGCCCCTGAGGGGTGTGCACAGACGAGTCCAGTCAGGTTGGCAGCTGTGCAGCTGAAGGTAGACCTGTAGACAGACACAAGCTGTAGGTCACCATGCAGGGCTAGGAAGGCTGACTGCCCCCTGAACCTACTGGAGAGCCCACACTGGCTAGGAAGGCTTCGTCCTACTCAAGACCTCAGGGCTCCCTCTGGGAAAGAGGGTTCCTGGCACAGACGATGGGATCCCAGTCAAATGTGTCCAAATGGCCCCAAAATAAGTCTTGAGAAGAAACTGTGGTATTTGGTCACATTTTCAGAAACTACTTTTTAAGAAAAGGCCACCCTCTGCCCACCCACTTCCCCGTCACACACATGTCAATGTGAAAAGGGAGCTGGTGAGAAGAGCAATAGTCATCACTTCCTGAGAAGTCGGTACTTCCTGCAACCCCGGCAGCAGTGGCCCTTCCTGACTTCTGCAGTCTAAGCCCAGTCAGGGAAGTGATGCTGCAGGTTACTCAAGACCGTGGCCACTGGACTCCCCCAGTAAGTACAGCTCCAGAGGCCTGGCTGCCAACATCCAGATACACTGACCACAAGCCAAAAGAAAGTTGATGACATTGGGGGGCTGGAGAGCTAAAACATTTTTAATGCCCTCGGCTAGCAAGGCATACCAAGAACAAAGTACGTGACATGAACCAACCATGTCTGCCCTTCCTGGGCCCCGCCAGGCTGCCTCCTTCACCATTCATCAGTACTTACAAGGGGATTAGCTATCAGCGCATTTTAATCCCAGGCTGTTCTCCATCTGCCTAGCAGCACACATCCAGCTGGACCCCTCACCCCAGTTAAGATGCACTCAGGGGCATTGTCAATAGCAAGCCACCAAGCTACAACTGCAAGTGAGTCACACATCTGAGCTCTGAGGAAACAACTCTTTGATTCGGATTCTCTCCCTCCCACCCATCCTAACTGCACAAATAACAAACCACGAGGGGAGTGAGGACACAGGTCTGTGGGAAAGTGCTCGCTTAATGTGTGCCAAGAGGCCTGTGGCTCAAACCCCAGCACAACCATAAAAACCTTGACAACTTGTTAAGAGCCAAGCACAGTGGCCTAAAGCACAGGCAAGCGGATGATGTGTTCAACTACACAGAATTTGAGGTTAGCCTGGGCTACATGAGACTCTTGTCTCAAAAACTAAACTAAAGCAGAGGCAGAGCTCTAGTGGGCTGGAAAGGCTGACTCCCAACACCAGAAATGCCAAAGGAAAGCACCTGCTGGAGCGTGAGGGCTCCTCAGAGCAGAAATGTCTCAGAATGCACCACGAGCCTTCCACCACAAAGGAAGAAACTCCAACTGAAAGAACCTCTGTGGCCACCGTTTCCCTCTCGCAAGCGAGGAAGTAAGGCCAGTGTCCTTGTCTCTCTGTGCCCCCACAAAGGAAACAGGCTTAAGTTTAAAAAAAAAATGAAGAGCTGTGTATTTATTTAGCTCAACTAATGTAGTTTTAGAGGAATATTTCCTTATATGGCAAATAAACTCAAGCTTAGGAAAGAAAGCCCTCTCAACATTTCCCAGTAGGTCTCCTCTGCTCCAACTAAGGAGCCTGCCTTGTGCATCGCTGGTCCAAACCCCTCCATCCGAGGCGTGGCCTCTCCTAAGCACTAGGCACCTCTACCCGGGCATCTCAATGTAGCTCAGGAGTCACAAACCTGCAGCTTTTGCTCCCAAAAGCCGGTGCAGTCAAGCGCTACAGCCTAAGCACTTGGTCACGTCACCTGCCTCAGCATCGCTTCCCCCAATACCCATAGCAGGCCTGACTCTAATCTGGCCCCCTCTAGTTTTATTCACCTCTATCTCCCAAAGCTCAGGGCTGTACCATTCACAAACCACACAAGGACCTAAAATCTGCTTCCTAGGTCTCTGGCCCGGCCCAGGAGACTGACTTGCTTATAGCTCCCCTCCTACTTAGCAACCCTCCAACAGGTGTCAGACGTGGTTCAAGGGCAGGCGGTGGTGGCACACGCCTTTAATCACAGTGCTCGGGAGACGGAGACAGGTGGATCTCAGAGTTCAAGGCTAACCTGTTCTCCATAGCTAGTTCCAGGACTGCTAGGGCTGTTTCACTGAGAAACCCTGTCTCAGAAAAAAATCAAAAAAAGAGGAGGAGGAGGAGGAGGAGGAGAAAAAGGAGAAAAAGAAGAAATGGTTTCAAGTGCTGCCGCCACTCCTGGTCACATCATTTGTCCCTTAAATGCCTATTCCCCTTCTTCACTTCACTGCAAACAGCTCTGTGCTGTGCCACAGGGAGGCCTTCCACCCCCAGGGCGCCGCCATGACCTTCCACCTTGATTTCCTGGAATGTATGCTCACAGGTCGGGCACTGTAAAGGCAGGACTGTCTTTATCTCTCTCACTAGCCTAGCGATGACCCATCTACATGAGGGATAAATCGTCTAGTTCTCCCAATGACGGTGAGTCAGGCACTTGCTTCAGAGAAAGCAACAGTATCTCAGGATCACTAATAAGAAATGGTTTTCTCGTGTTCTTAAGTCTCTATGGGCACCGCTAAGCCTGAGAGGAAACCACGCAGTGAAGAACCGTTCCTCCTGCTGGCCACAAGGATTCACCAAGCCCCCGATGGCTGAGTCAGATGGGCAAGCCAGAATCTAAAATAACTTAAGCTCATGACTACACAGAGCTATTATCAATGATTCAGTGATCAGAGAATTACAAGAAACCACACCATTCGGGGAATGAGGAATTGGGAGGCGCAGTGGAACAAAGGAGAAGAATCGAAAGCCAGCAGCTGAGAGTGAGTGGCCACAACTGACAGGAATAATGCCAAACACTGAAGCCCCAGAGAACCAAAAGAAGCTGCAAGCCAAACTAGGCAGAGGCGGGGACAAAACCATGCAGGGTCACTCATTGGTGGACACAGTCATCCTCGTCCCCACCCTAAATGTTATCACTGTAAAGAGAGCTTCTGAATGCATGGCAGAGAAACTCAAGTTCTGGTTCTGACTCAGAGAAATCCACCAGTCAATCCCCCACACCCTCTGACTTAACTGCAGGCTTAATCTTTTGGCTGAGAAATACTGAGCCACGTGTACTGGGGAAATGTTGGGAAGTTGAGCTCAGTGTGGTGGCACCTGCCTGTAATCCCAGAACTCAGGTGTTCAAGGTCATCTTCAGCCATCCCTAGATCAAGGCCAGCCTAGGAAAATGAGAACAACCTGTCCCGAACAAATGTGAGTCTTGTAAAATCAATTTAGACTACCCTCACTGCCACACTGCACCTGCAATCCCCCATCCTTAAGTTAAGGCTACCCTTAACTACATAGCAAGCCCGAGTCAGGCTGGGCTACATTCAACCCTGACTCAAAATAAACATACATACATACATATATGTATGTGTGTGTATATGTATATATATGTGTATATATATGTGTGTGTGTGTGTGTGTGTGTGTGTATATATATTAAAAGATAGCCTGGTCTACATAGGAAGTTCTAGGAGAGCCAGGGCTACGTAGTGAGATCCTGTCTCAGAAATTTATTAATGGGCTGGATAGACAGCTTAATGGTTAAGACTTAAGACGGGATCCTAACTGCCTGTAACTTTAGACCAAAGGGATCCAATGTCCTTTTCTGGCCTCCAAAGGCACCTGCACTCAGACACACACACTATGGTACACATAAATAAAAATAAAACCTTTGGTCTAAGTGTGGTGGTGCACACCTTTAAGCCCAGCACTCACTCAGGAGGCAGAGACAGGTGGATCTCTACGAGTCTGAGGCTAGCCTGATCTACAGAGTTCCAAGTCAGCCAAATATCTAGTGAGAACCTGTCTCAAACTAGCAAAATCTTTTTCTTTTTTTAAATTTTTTAAAGGGGCCAATTCACTACCTCACCAGGTAAAAGTATCTGTCACCACACCTGACAACCTGTGTTTAATTCCTGGAACAAACACATACACACACAGTAAAGATTTTTCACTAAGAAAATAAAACAGGAGGAAGAGAGAAAGAAAGTGCCCAGGTGGGCACGGTGGTACAAGACTGCAATGGCTGTGCTCAGAGTTCAAGGCTAACCTGGGTCACGCAGCATGGGCACTGGGGGTATAGCTCATTGGTAAGTAGGGTCTATCTGCCTAGCATGCACAGAGCCCTGGAAATTACCCCTAGCACATGAGACTGGGCACAGTGACTGTAATCCCAGCACTCAGGCTATAGACAAAGGGATCAGAAGTACAAAGTCATCTTCATCTACAAAGCAAGCATGTTGGAAGCTAATCTGGGCTACATGTGGCTTTACAGGTACTGCTCAGTGGTAGATTTGATACCTAGTGGTAGATTTGATCTCCTGGATCTGATACCTAGCAGAAGTAGGGATATTTGTGTAGCATGCTCCAGCACCCTTCAGTGATCAACACCAAAGCTCAACAATAATAAATGTTTCAAAACAAAAAGGAAATTAACAAAGCTTCCTAAGCCCCTCATCTTTTGGGCCCAATTTCTGAAACCTTAAACTACATCTTGCATGGTCTGATAGCATGATGTCAGCATCACCTGACTTTACCACCCAATAGAATGGCCAGGTCTTTCTCTGAGCCTCAGTTACAGAACACAGAGTGGCCACCTCCTCTACATCTGGGACAAAGGAGATATTCTGATCAGTGTACATCCAAGACTCCCTTTCTGCCTGGAATCTGTCACCTGAAAGTTCCTCCAAAGCAAACTGGGGCTTTGGCTGGCAAGCTCCCTGTTAGTCTGAGAATCGAGGCTCCACGTCTAGAACCAACACAAGACTCTGCATCCCTAGCTGTCTAGCAAGACTGCAAGATCTTACCCATGGAACTCGGATACCAAAAGCTAAGACAGTGGACCATTATAGCTCACACCTGTGACCCCAGCGTTTGGGAGGATGAGGCAGGAGAATCATAAGCACTAAGCTAGCCTGAGTTACTTAGCCAGTTTAAGGCCAGCCCCAGCTACATGCGACCATGTCTCTAAGAACTGGGGGATCCATGGAGCTTGCTGCTAAGCCCAGGGACCTGAGTTCAATCACCTGAACTCACATGGTAAAAGAACCAATTTCCACAGGTCGTCCCCCTCCCACCACCTGTGCGCTCTCCTACACATTCATACACAAAAAATTATTTTAAAGAGAGAGAGAGAGAGCCGGGGATATGGCTCATTGTTAGATCACTTGCCTAGCATGTATGAGGTTCTTTCTGGGTTTGAGCCCCAGCACCAGAAGAAAAAGAAAACACTTATAAAATCAAAACGCTGAATATTTCAACTAATAAAGTAGGTTCAAAGCTTTCGTTGGGGCCAGTGTCTCTAAACATTTGCACACAAGAGACTTACACACACACACACACACACTTTTTTCCCCTAAATATTAACAATGGCATTAGGCCTCTCTAGGTGAGCCCGTTCTTGGTAAATGTTTACTTTAAAGGACCACTGCCCGAGCAAACTGCTTCAAAACCTACTTCCCCGTTTACACAACCCACTTCAGTACTTTTCCAGAAACAGGCCCTTTGAAAACACGTAGAAAGGGTTCCGAGAGTTTCCTCTTCACCGGCCTGAGTGCCGACTGAGTCAGGATTGAGAAATGTCTTGAGCAGGATGTGTGGAAGGCAGCTCGCACCCGGTCCCCGCAGGGCTGATTCACTCCCGCCAAGTCACCCCGCGGGGCCAGAGAACACCAGCTTTCGCCCCGGGGACCCCGCTGCAGCCCCGAGCGCGCCCCGGGTGGCTCCTGCAGGGTGCACGCCCACGGGGGGCCGCGGCCGGGCCGCCGCACGCGGGGAGACGGCAAGGCCCCCGCCCGCCCGCCGGGTCCACCTCGCCCCGAGCGCTCTCACCTCCGGCGCCGGCGCTCCCGGCTCCTGCCCAGGCGGTCGGAGAGCCTGCCCAGAAGCGCAGCCAGCCCGGGCCGGCCAGGGAGCAGGCCCAGCAGTCGTCTCCAGAACACCGGGCCCGCTGCCGGCGCCGCCATGGAGACCCGCCGCTTCCGCTTCCGGCGCGCGAGAACTTTATTGACAGCGGCGCACGCGCCCGCGCGTGTACACGGAGCCAGTGCGCAGGCGCGGAGGAGGCAGCGGCGGCCCGGGCTGGCAGGGCTGTAGAGGGTGCCTTCTGGGGCGCGGTGTTGCTGAGCTCACTTGCACTGCTCCAGGAGGGAGGATGCTGGTGACAGTGCAGTGCTCCGAATCCTGTCGGACTGATAGCTGCAGCCCTGCGCCCTGCCCTCATCTATACGCCTTGCTGCAAGAGGAAGGTTGCTCAGCGTCCTGACACCTGACTGATTTGACAGCTCCCGCCTTGAGCCCTGCGTTACCTACCTTGCTCCAGGAGAGAGGATGCTGGTGACATCTAAGCTCCCTGAATCCTGACAGATAGCTGCTTTCCTGAGCCCTGCGCGCTGCACTCTCCTGCACTGCTTGACCATTCTCTGCCATCTGTCAGACTTTCATGCCACGGAGTCCTTCTCTGGCTCACACAGGCCACGATTTAGTAACTAGAAACATTGTAAAACATAATCATAATTCTGTTTACCCCAGAGATGCTGTGGCGTTAAAGCTGTGACACTTCCACTGACATTCCGAATTTCACTTCCACCGAAGTATTCCCACGGGAATATTGATCTCAACATTTTCACAGTACTGGAAGTGTGGGGAAAATCTCAGTGAAGGAGTTGGTTAGATACCCTCTGCTGCATCAGAATATTGGAGAACCACATCTCCTTGAAAAATGATATCCTGGCAGAAGTGACATCCTGTTCAAAATCGCTGGGGCTGGTAAGAGGGCCCAGTAAATAAAGGTTCTTGCTGCCAAGGCTGAGAAACTGAGTTTAAGCATCAGAACACACCTGGTTGAAGGAGAGAGACCTGACACACAGTGTGTTCTCTGACCTCCGCATGCACTCCATAGCATGTGTGTGCCTGCTGCTCCCACAAAATAAATGAACATGCAGAAATTTAAATAAAAAGAAAATTAGAAAGGAGAAGTCAGCAAAACGGCTTAGTGGAAAAAGGTGCTTGCCATGTGAAATTGTCCTCTGACCTCCACATGGGCACCATGGCTCTCCCACTTGTGCCCCCTCCAGATCATACATATGAATACAATAAATAATAAAATAAATAAAATTTGTACTGATTTTTTAAAACAACAAAAAATATTATCAAGGAGTGTTACAAAGACAATCGTATACAGACACGGTAGCCCACACTGTAATCCCAGCACCTCACGAGCCCTCAAGGAGGCAAAAGCAGAAGTATATGAGGAAAAGAAGGAAAGGAAAGGAAAGGAAATGGAAGGAAAGGAAAGGAATGGGACCAGCAGTGGTGGGGCACACCTTTAATCTCAGCACTTGGGAGGCAGAGACAGGTGGATCTCTGTGAGTTCGAGGCCAGCCTGGTCTACAGAGTGAGTTCCAGGATAGACAGGGCTGTTACACAAAGAAACCCCATCTCGGAAAACAAAACAAAAAAGAAGGAAATGGGGCAGGTCCCAGAACTTGGGAAATAGAGACAAGAGGATCAGGAGTTAAAGGTCATTCATTGCAACATAGAAAATTCAAGACCAGCTAGGAATGCATGAGCCTCTGCCTAAATATATACAGGCTTTTTTTTTTTAATTTAAGTACAAGCGGGTGGTGGCGCATGACTTTAATTCCAGCATTTGGGAGGCAGAGGCAGGCACAGGCAGATCTCTGTGAATTCGAGGACAACCTGGTCCATAGAGCGAGTTCCAGGACAGGCTCCAAAGCTACACAGAGAAACCCTATCTCAAAAAAAAATTAATTACAGGGTATATTTACACCATGTGCCAGGCATGGTGGAGAGTTTTTTAAGCCCAGTACTCGGGGCAGAGGCAGGAGGATCTCTGTGAGTTCGAGGCCAGCCTGGTCTATAGAGTGAGTTCCAGGACAGTCAGAACTATATAATAAGATAGCCGGGTGGTGGTGGCCCTCTCCTTAAATCCCAGTACTCAGGAGGCAGAGGCAGGTGGATCTCTTTGAGTTTGAGACCAGCCTGGTCTACAAGAGCTAGTTCCAGGACAGGCTCCAAAGCTACAGAGAAACCTTGTCTGGAAAAACCAAAACAAAACCAAAACAAACAACAAAAAAACTATATAATAAGACCATCTCAATAAATAAATAAATAAATGCAAAAACAAAAACAAAAAAACCTAAAAGTAGCTCATCTTGTGAAAGGCATAGAGAATACAACACTATCCACTGGGTGTTCTCACAGATCATCTGGTGATGTTTAGGAACTTCCAAATCACTTACAGGCAGTGAGTATTTCAGACTGGCTTTAATTTTTTAAAGTACATATAGTTTTACAACTACTAGGTAAAATTTGATTTAGTTCTTCTGAGTTAGAAACAGTGAATCATCAGATTTCATAACTTCCAGTAACCAGCAGGAGATTATGGTGCCTTAAGCCTGTTCCGGGAGGTGCAGAGTAAACAGCATTGATCAGCTGCCCCTTCACCCTCAGCGGATCACCACAGGGATCGCAGAACACCCTGACCATCATAGAAAGAAAACAAGCTGCCTTGCCCATGCAGCTCGTGGCTGAGTGAGGCGGTACCTGAGACATGGAGCTGGCTCCCTGGGAATGTCTCCTCTAAAATAAATCACTGATACATGCAATGATATGGACCCCACGGGCAAATGAAACTAATAAACATTTCCATTTCTAGTAAACAAGGACGGCCCAGCCCCTTCCAAAACCACACACGTAGAGACTCGAGCTTCGCGGCCCGTCTAAATCAAAGCCGTAAGCAGAGTGAGGCCGAGTGAGGCCGAGTGAGGCAGCATGGCTCTTCTGGGACATGTATATCTCAGAGATTCCAAAATTTTGTAGACTGGCTTTCAGAGATGGGGCAGTTTTTTTTTTAAATTCATTTTTTTATTTTTCAGATTTATATATTTTTATGTGTGGAGTGCTTTGCCTGCACATCTATAGTGTAACATGCTCATGCCTTGTGTCTGTGTAGGTCAGAGAAGGGTGCCAGATCCCCTGGAGCTGGAATGACAGATGGTTATAAGCCATGGGATGGTACTAAGAACTAAATCCTGGTCATTTGCAAGAGCAGCCAGTGCTTTTAACTGCTAAGCCATCTCTCCAGCCCATTCATACATTCATTCATTCATTCATTCTTCATTTACTTTTGCTTTTTCCAGATATGGTTTCTCTGTGTAGCCCTGGCTGTCCTGGAACTCACTCTGTAGACCAGGCTGGCCTCAAACTCAGAGATCCACCTGCCTCTGCCTACTGAGTGCGGGATTGAAGGCGTGCACCTCCACACCCAGCGTCCCCTTTATTTTTAAAATTAAACTTTAGTATTTATATTTATATTGTTAATAGCAAATTCATTTTTATTCTTTGACAGTTTCATGCACATACATAGTGAATGTTTAGAAAATAGTGAATGTTGGTCCCTCTTTCCCCACTGCCATCCTGTACCATCCTATCTTTCTCCCACTGAAACCATGCTTCCCAGCTTCATGTCTTTTGGGTCTGCTACCCACTGAGTTTAAAAACGGTTGCCTGCATGAGCATGGGTCAGCAACTTGTCGGTGGCTACACCACTGAAGATACTGACACCTCATACCTAAGTAACTTATCAATTTTATTTCTGAAGCCCAGGGCTGATGGCACATACCCTTAATCCCAGCACTCAGGAGGCAGAGGCAGACAAATCTCTGAGTTCAAGGCCAGCCTGGTCTACGGAGTGAGTTCCAGGATAGCCAGGGCTACACAGAGAAACTCAGTCTTGAAAACCCTCCCCCCCAAAAATTATTTTTTATTTATTTCCTTTAATATGCATGAGTATTTTGCTTGCATAGATAGATAGATAGATAGATAGATAGATAGATAGATAGATAGATAGATAGATAGATAGAGATATATAGATATATAGATATGAGTACCACTTGCAAGTCTGGTGTTCATAGATGTCAGAAAAGAGTGTCAGGTCCCCTAAAACTGGAGTTAAGGATGGCGTGTGCCACCCTGTGAGTGCTGGGAACCAGAATAGGGTCCTTTGCAAGGTCAGCAAGTGTCCCTGATGTCTGAGCCACCTCTCCAGCTCCTGGAGCACATTCACATTTGCATGGTGAGGAAGGTAACATTCTTCCTGCCCAGAGACCTTGTTTGAGTTGGTTAGTGAGAACACCTTGGGGAGATGAGGCACTTTCAGAGGACGTCCAGGCCTAGGTGAGCACCTAGCAGGGTTTCTGAATTCCAGCGTCGCTCAGAGGGCTCTGGATCTGGGGCAGAGCCTACTACCGTGCATGAAGTTATTGATGCACACCTTGAGGGCCCCAGTCAAGAAGGTATCTGTCCTCACAGAGCCCCTCACTCCATAGAGACCCATCCGCTGAGTCCTGCCCTGCCTCCTGTCTCCACCCACTGTCTTCTCGTTAGCTCCCCTTGCTCTTTCCCAAACAGGAGGTGCCAGGATGAGAAAGACGGTCAATAGGCTTGATGACAGATAGCAAGTCTTCCCAAACGGAAGAGGAAAGCCATTCATTGGAAGCAGGGTTGACGTCAGGGAGCAGCGGCTGATGCCCCAGAGCAGGCTGCTCTCCCAGGCAGGAAGTGCCAGGAAATCCTGAGCCAAGGGCCCATGCCGCCTCTGATTCACTCCCTGCACCAACATCCACAGCAATGCCAGAGGAAGGCCATGGCTCGCCAGCCTGAGAGAGATCATCCCTGACAAGAACTACAAGCAAAGTCGAGGAGAGAGGAACTGGGGTGGTCGCTTGGTGCTTGCCTATCAGGCCCAAGGCCTTGGGATTGACACCTGGCACCACATAAACCAGGGGCACACCTGAAAAAGCAACACTTGAGAGGCTAAGGCAAGTGGTTCTCTGTAAGCTTAGGGCCACCCTAATCTACATATCAAGTTCCAGGCCAGCCTGGAGACTCCCTGAGACTCTGTCTACAAATAAATGGATGGATGAATAAGTAAATAAATAGATAAATAAATAAAATTATTTAAAAAGTATTCTAATTTTCACATTAGAAAATAGATTGTTTGCTGGGTGGTTGTGGCACATACATGCCTTTAATCCCAGAACTCAGGAGGCAGAGGCAGGTAAATGGATCTCTGTAAATCTGATTTACAGCCTGGTCTACAGAGGGAGTTCTCGGGACAGCCAGGGCTGTTACACAGAGAAACCCTATCTCGGGGGGAAAAAAGAAAAGAAAAAAAAAAAAAAGAAAAAGAAAAGAAAAAGAAAAGAAAGAAAGCTGGGCATGGTGACATTTGCCTTTAATCCCAGCACTTGGTAGGCAGAAGCAGGCCGATCTCTGAGTTCAAGGCTACCCTAGTCTACAGAGTAAGTTCCAAGACAGAAAGGCTAAACAGAGAAACCCTGCTTTGGAAAACAAATACAAAATATAGCTTGTCATAGCCAGGGATGGCTACCCACACCTATCAACCCCGTGCATGCAGACTTACCTGGCAGGAAGATTGCCACAGTTTGAGATCAGTCTGGGCTACAGAATAAACCTTGAGGAAGAAGGGAGGGAGAGAGAGAGAGCACAGAGGGAGAGAGGGAGGGAAGGAAGGCTAGTTAATTGCCAGAAAAGAAACTGGTACTTCTGTGAAGGCTTCTACCAGGTTTATTGACTGATTAGAACTAAGTGACTATGGGAAATCGAAATGTTGCGTATCCAGTAACATCATCTCAGGCTATCTCTAGCCCTGTTAATGGCCACCCATCACCCATTTCTGTGTTTGACCTAACATCCTTGTGGTTATAATATGAAACCTTTGGGGACACATTCATTTAACAGAGCCCTAATATCCACCAATCCAAACTCCAAATCTCATCTGAGGGCACCTGACACCTACAGCAGAGATTTCCCCACTTTCCTGAGGTTTCCACCAAGGGGCTTGGAGAGCGCTTTGATTTATTGTTTTCTTCTGCTCTGTAGCTGTAAAAACCTCCAGAAATGGGCTGCAGAACTGGAGAGATGGCTCAACAGTTAATAGCACCGGCTGCTCTTCCAGAGGCCCTGAGTTCAATCCCTAGCACTCACAACCATCTGTAATTTCAGTTCTAGGGGATCTGACACCTCCTTCTGGCCTCCACTGGCACCAGACATAACATAGTGCAGGCAAAACACTTATACGCATAAACAAGATGAAATTGTAAAGGTAAATGAGGTCCTAACAGAGAGCTTGTCAATGATGCCTGAAGCCCTGGGTTCCTTCTCCAGCATGGGCTCCCAGCACTGAGAGAATAGGAGGATTAGAGATCTCAACGTATCCTTGGCGGCGCAGGGAGTTTAAGGGCATCCTGGCTTTCATAAGAACCTGTCTGAAAACTCAATTGTTTTCTTCATTTATTTTAATATACATTGCTGTGCGTTTGCATGCGGGAATGACACAAATGTCACAGCTTGAGTGTGGAGATCAGCAGATAACTTTATAGGGTTAGTTCTCTCCTTCCTCCTGTATGTCGGTTCTGGGACTTGAACTCAGGTCACCATGCTTGCGTAGCAAGCGCCTGACCATTTCACCAGCCACCTAAAGCAAAATTTTTCATTGGAACATGATAAGGTAGGCTGAATCCTGCTCTGCAACCACAGTCATTCATATCTGGCTCCAGAACAACTGTTTCTTAGGGCTATTGAGATAGTTCATTGGGTAAAGGCACTTGCCCGTCCACTTATCAAGTTAGGCAATCTTGGTTTGGTCCCTAGGATCCACAGGGTCAAAGAAGAGTACAAATTCAGCCGGGCTGGTGGTGATTAAAAGTCGAGCCTTTAATCCCAGCACTCAGAAGGCAGAGGCAGGCAGGCAAATCTCTGTGAGTTCGAGGCCAGCCTGGTCTACAAGAGCTAGTTCCAGGGCAGACTCCAAAGCTACAGAGAAACCCTGTCTCGGAAAAAAAAAATACAAACTCCAGTGTTTTCTCTCTCTCTCTCTCTCTCTCTCTCTCTCTCTCTCTCTCTCTCTCTCTCTCTCTCTCACACACACACACACACACACACACACACACACAGAGCTGTATACCTCTCAAGGGCCCTTCTGACCCACAACTACAGAATGGAGAAATTACAGAGGCCTTGTAGAATTCTGGGACCAGGATCCATGTCCTCTGGAGCTGAGGAGATACCTGGAGGAGCCCAAGGCCATAAAGAATTCCTTCCTAGCATGGAAGTTGAAGCCAGCCACACACACACACACACACACACACACACACACACACACACACCGGCCCAAGAAGGGAGCCATTGGTCAAGGCTGGCCACTTATCATTTCAGCTTTTCAATGTCGAAAACTCTTGTCATCAGCAAAACAAAACATCTATTGCTCAATGGCTGCCTCACCACAGAGCAGCTCTGGGCTTTCTGGCATCTAATCAACAAGAAGTCAGAACCCAAATTTCTGGAAATGCCTGCGGGGCAGAGCATCCTGGTTGCTTCTCTGTCAGTGTGAGGATAAATGCAGCTCTTGGTTTCAGGGGAATCTTGGCCTCTTGTGGTGTGGCATGCAGCCAGCACCACAGAGCCTTGTGACCCAGCAGCCCAGCGCGTGGGGAAACACAGCCATATGTGGCCAGTTGTCCCAGGGCAGCCCACTCAGTAGCCACAGAGGTATCTGAGGGGGTGCCCTCAGCATCACGCCCTGCCACCTCCTTCCCCAGCTTTGCCTACCTGGCCCAAGCAAAAAAACAGAAGAGAGAGACCAGCAGGAGGGTCCTCCTCTCAGCACTAGCCTGGCTTGAGAGAGAGGCAGAGCAGGCCAGGCAGGGGGAGTAAGAACCTTTTAGCCTTGAACACGGGGCCAGGCTGAGAGGCTCCCTGACACTCCTGAGGAAGGTTAGGGTTGGAGAGTCCAATGTCCCAATAAAGGGCCAACGGGCCATGCTGGATGCAGGCCCACCAATGAGTCAGGCTGGATGCAAGCCCACCAACAAATACCAAATAAAGCCCCAGAATATGGAATATAGGTGTAAGGTTTCCAGATTTTTGTCATTGCTTCATTTACTAAAGATTTACTTATTTTTATTTTATGTCTAGATGTAGTCCAGGCTGGCTCATATTCACTGTGTAGTCAAGGATGACTTTGAACTCCTGGTACTACAGACGTGTGGCACCCTGCCCAGCTTGCTCTCTTGATGCTCTCTTTTTTGGGTTTGCCTTCTCTCTCTCCTCTCTCTCATCTCTCTCTCTCCCAGACTCCTCTCTTCGATCCTCTCTCTCGCTCGCCTCTCTCTCTCTGTGTGTGTGTGTGTGTGTGTGTCTGTGTGTGTGTGCACGCCACAGCACAAATAGGGAGGTCAGAAGATAGTGTTGTGGAACTGCTTCTCTCCTTTCATGGGTTCAGATTACCAGGCAGCAGGCTCCTTGGCCTTCTGTGCCTTTTCACTGCCTCATCTCCAGGCTGCCTAAAAACTGTTTTTTACTCCTGTGTGAGCGAACCGACCCGCTCATACACCGTGGTTCAGCCTGGCTATCCCTTCCTATGTTTCTGTCAACAAAATCCCAGGTATTGCTAGAGGACAGAAAACATAGGATGTAACAGCCACTAGTTTGGGCCTTTCAAATGTGGTCCCAAACGCTGCTTTCTCTCTGCATTCCCAGTTAACTAGTTCCAGGGGGCCCTCCCGTGGGTAGAATGAAGTTGAAACGTCATTCTCATGCTGTCGGGCAGCTGCTTAGTGAGTGGGAGGGTGTGTGAGCAGTAGTGAGCCCTGGAGACACTGGACAACAGAGCTCTGGGTACCCTGAGCTGGTGAGGCGCCAATCCTATATGCCCTTGAGTCTTTCCTCTACCTAGCTGTACAGAAAGTCAGGCAGAACAGAGGAGCCAGACTCCAGAGAAAGCCCAGGAGTTTGGTCAGCAGTCTGGGCCCCAGTGTGGCCCAAGTGGGGACACTTCTCTCGATCCAGCTTCCCATCAGTCTATCTGTCACTTCCTCAGGGAAGCCCCTTTGGATGGTTTCCCATCATGGTAACAACTCTGACTTTTTCCACAATGTATTGCATCTAGAGCCTTCTACATGCTAGGCAAGTTCATACACACACACACACAGAGTAGGCAAATGCACTAATACATACACAAACACACACGCTAGGCAAGTAGTCTAACACACACACATAGAGCCTTTTTTACTTCTCATTTTAAGACAGGGTCTCAAACTGGCCTTGAAATCTGTAGGCCAAGCAAGCCTTAAACTTCCAATCCTCCTGCCTCAGCCTCCCCAGCAGGGGTGATGACAAACCTGGGTCACCCGATCAGGCTTATGATGTCTTCATGGCACTTAGCAAAGTTAATCAATTCAGATATCAACTGTGGGGGAATCTTATCCTGTCAGGAAGAACCTAAACTAAAATGGGTAAATTTCAGGGGCCAGCTCAGTCCCTGATCCACCCACCCACTTAAGGAATAAAGGAATGAATTTGTAAAACAAGTGTGAAATGAGAAGCAAGAACTAACTGAAGACCAGGCATTGGAGTGCATGCCTTTAATCCCAGTGCTAGGGGAGCAAAGGTAGAAGGATCTCTGTGAGTTCGAGGTCAGCCTGGTCTACAGGGTGAGTTCCAGTCAGCCAGGGCTACAAAGTGAGAGATTGCCTCAAAAAAGAAAAATAATACTAAAAATTAAGAGAGGAAAGAAAGCTGGGTGATGGTGGCACATGCCTTTAATCCCAGCACTCGGGAGGCAGAGACAGGTAGATCTCTGTGAGTTCGAGGCCAGCCTGGTCTGCAGAGCGAGTTCCAGGGCAGGCTCCAAAGCTACAGAGAAACCCTGTCTCAAAAAACTAGAAATTAGTCAATTAATTAAAATAAAAGAAAGGAAGAAAAGAAAAAGAAACCCCAAATAATATTACAGTGGGTGGGAAGGTAGCTCAGTGGGTAGAGTCCTTGCCCACTATTCACAAAATCCTGAGTTCAGTTCCCAGCACTGCATAACTGAGGTGGACCAGATGCTAGTGCCTGTGATCCCAGCACCAGGGAGGGAGAAGGGAAGACCGGAAGTCTGAGGTCATCCTTGGTTACAGTTGAGTTAGTTTGGGATTGAAACAATGGTAGTGGTGAGAGCGGCTGCAAACCTGACAACCAGAATTTCGGTTCCCATGGTCCAAATACTAGAAGGAGAAAGCAGATCCTAATGGGTTGTCCTCTGATCCGCACGTGCACCCCGTGGTCCTTGTGTACCTGTGTGCGTACTCAGATAATACAAGTTAAAGAATTAGCCCGACGGTGGTGACACACCTTAAATTCCAGCGCTCAAGAGGCAGAGGCGTGCAGATCTCTGAGTTTCAGGCCAATCTGGCAAACATTTTAAAAATGCAAAAATACTCCAAGGCTAGAAAGAGGGCTCAGGGGTTAAGAGTTCACACTCCTCTTCCAGGGGGCGTGAGTTCACTTCCCAGCATCCACACCAGCTGCCTCAGAGCACAACCTCCTATAGCTTCAGTTCCAGGGAATCCAAGGTCCTCTTCTCGCTTCCTGGAGGTACCTGCCCGCTCAGGCAAATTCCCACAGAGGCCTATGCAAAAAATATTTATATTTTATATTAAAATATATATAAATATAATTAAAATATATTTTAAAACCTCTAAACAAGACCCATAGGAGAGGGGGATGGGAAGGCTACCTCAAGGTCAACTCTTAGACTCTCTGAGATGGAGGGCCCCACCCGTCCACCATGAAGCCTGAGACCTTGGGAGGCAGAAGGCCTACCTTTTTACTTTGAACTTGCCTAGGGTTCAGTGCACACCAAGTGCACACCAGTGCCCTTCTCAGAAGACAGGTGGCTCTGAAGGATACCTGAGAGTCACTTACAGAAGGTGGGGTAGATGTTGCAGGTTCACCCCAGTGAGGAGCACCTGTCCCTAGAGCACAGGGTCCCAGCCTTGTAGTAGACGGTCCCCCTCCAGACCTGGCCTCTCTGGAGGCACACACACACACACACACACACACACACACATGCCGCGCCCCAGGCTGGGCTCTCCTCCCTGGGTACAGCACTTCTGCTCTCGGCATGTGGCCAGGCCTCATTTGCATCGCAACCCAGATGGCTCACCGCAGCCTGGCTTCCCAGAACTGCCCAGCTGCCCTGCTGTCTGTTCCCCAGCCCAGCGCCAGCCTGGTCTTTGTGGGTGCTTCTGAGCAAATGACACTTCCCACCCCATCCCTGGACAGAGCAGGGTGTGTTGGTTTGGAGGGTGGGATGGCGGGGTAAATGCCTGGAAACTGACTTCCCTCATCCTCTGCCCCAACTCACAACTTATGAACTCCTTTGTGATGGGCAGGAAAACACTCTCCTTCTCAGCACACCATTCCTTTCTGTCTGCACCCTCCTCCAGCACCCACCCCACACGTATCCATTACCCACCCCCAAGCTCTCTGTGGGCGGAGGAATGGCCCCTAGGGCAGGGGTCCTGGCACTCTGGCCAGCCCAGTCCCTGGAGGGCACCAGGAATCTGAGAAGTGAGGATCCAGGGAGTGTGTGGTGGGTGGGTGAAGTGTTTTCTTTTTCTTCCCCTCCTCGGAGTTTTCTGGGAAACGCCAGAGGCAGGCTGGGCCTGGAATGGCAAGCTTGAAAGAACTCTTTAGCTGCCGCCCCATAGACATTCAACCCGCAAACCTTTTCTTTAGCTTAAGGCCCCTCCTGCCTGCAACAAAGGCCTGCCAACTGGAATGCTGCTTCCCAGCCACGGGCCATTGTCCTAGACTCCCTCCACCCCTTCAGATCGTTAGCAACCGGAAAGGAAGAAACTGGGGTCAACTAGATACGTGACCCCTGAGGCCTTCTCCTTGCAGGAGAGAGGTTATCTGTGACAGGCTTCCCCCTGTTCCTCAAGCAGTCCTGGAGGGCAGAGAGTGAACCTGGGCAGGCGCTGAGAGGTACACCCAGCCCATGGCAGACCTGGGCTCTGAGGAGCCTCACTCTCTCTTCAGGGGGCAGAGGAGAAGCGGGTTCCCTGCATCTCTTTCCAGGATGACCCAGAGAAAGGGGAGTAGCAGAAAGGCAGGCTCCTGCCCCATACTAGACTAAGTTGCAAGGGCATCTTGGCTCCTGGTTCATCCTCCCAGGTCTAGGTGAAGCTATCAATGGACAAGGACCTGAGGTTCAAAAGTAAATAACCTCCAGATGTAAACAAACCAAGTCCAAGGGATGAGCAAGGCTTCCCAACCCTGTGGCTGTATATCCGGTCACCAAGAATGGCTATCTTAGCATCTGTGCCCAGGGTAAGCATGGCACCTGGGGCCACTAAGGCACACCAGCGCTTCCTGCCTGCCTAGGCGCCAGCATGCCTCCCCATCTGGACTCAGAGGATGATCTCAGCAGATGTCGGTTGCCACAGGCTGGCAGCTGAAACCTCAGGGCTCTTCCTCTCCAGGGCAAACGCTTATCTTTATTATCTTTATGACCCTGCACCTTTGCCTGGAAATGGGATTCTGAATGCATCCAAGTTCTGCAACAGGAAAGATTAGAAGAAGGTGGCTGCCTCCGGATCCCTCGGGTGGGTGTGGGGCGCTAGGTGGAGCTGAAGGGTCAGACTAGATAACTGGTTCTTTTCCCCCCTTCAGCTACACAGCAAGATAAGAGAGGCTGCAGGCCAGGCTTAAGCTTCGTCCTAGGTCGGCGTCCCTTAGTTCAAGTCCTTTCTCAGAGTGGGTCCCTGGAAACGTGCCCTGCCTTAACCAAGTGTCTCCTCCCACTTTTCCAGGCTGTTTATCTTCAGATTAGAGGTCTAATAATCGCCAGTAAACCAGCCACGGGGCTTCCCAGAACCCACACCATCCAGAAACCCAGAAACCAACAATTCAAAAGAATGCTGGTTGTGGCATCTAAGGCTCATAGAAAATAGAAATCCACACAAGCTGGTCCTTAGACTCATGGAGGACTTTGTTATGCGCCGGGCTCAGTGGTTAAGAGTCATTGCTGCTCACAATGACCTCTAAGCTCCAGATCCAAGGGGTCAGATGCCTCTGACCCTTATTCACATACCCACAGGTAGGCACACATACATACACATAAGTTTTTCCTTTTTTAAAAAAATATATGAATGCTTCACAAACTTTTGAGTGTCATCCTTACACAGGATCCATGCTAATCTTATCCGTGTCGTTCTAATTTTTCTGTAGTGTATGTCCTGCCAAAGCGAGGACATATTTGCATAATTTAAAACAATAAAAAAAAATCATGCTGGATATTGGTGTCACAGGCCTTTAATCACAGCGCTCGGGAGGGAGAGCAGGAAGATCTCTGAGTTCAAGGCCAGCCTGATCTACAGAGTGAATTCCAGGACAGCCAGGATTACACAGAGAAACCCTGTCTCAAAAAACAAACAAACAACAAACAAAAAACAACAACAAAATTCAAAATACACACAAAAGAGGAAAATAAACGCGCCATTTTCCCGTCAGATTCTCTCTGAGCAAGCGGTTGGAGCGTTTCGATGAGTGAAGTAGTTTCAGTGCCTAATTGTAAAGAGACAGTACAAGTCAGCCAACCTGGGAAAGGTAGTTCTGACCCCAGGGAAGCAGGTAGGCTGAGTCAGCTGTCAGGCCGCAGGAGGCCCCCATGGAGCACACAGTGGAGGCCTCTGAGGGACCACAGTGACTAGGCAGAGCTAAGAAGGCCCGGCATTCCACCAAGGAGGTTTCCTGTACTTATTTGGTTCTTTGCTTGTTTGTTTACTTCCAGTCCTGGCGATTTGTTACTCTTTTTTTTGTTGTTGTTTTGTTTTGTTTTGTTTTTCAAGACAGGGTTTCTCTGTGGCTTTTTTTGGAGCCTGTCCTGGAACTAGCTCTGTAGACCAGGCTGGTCTCGAACTCACAGAGATCCGCCTACCTCTGCCTCCCGAGTGCTGGGATTAAAGGCGTGCGCCACCATCACCCGGCTCGATTTGTTACTCTTAAAGACTTACTTTTGACTGGTCTCAGACTTTGAAGCAGAATCTCCCAGCAAGGACAGCCTATGTCTGGCTGTCTCTTAGCAACCTGTTCCTTCATTCTCTCGGCCGAAAGTTCTGCATGTCCTGCAGCTTCCTGCTCGTTCTTTTATTCGCACTGTTTCTTCGGAGCCTTATGTTGGTGTTTTAGCAGCAGGACACGTGGAGTAACAAGACGCTGACTCTTGGATGATTTGGTCCTGTTTAAGGACTCTCTAGCAATATATTGTCAGACACCATCCTCTTTAGAGAGAGAATGGAGTCCACAATGCATCCTGAATGCACCCGCACCCATGCTTCCTCTCTCTAGTTCTCCTTGGTCTAGACCAAGGACGCCCCGACTCAACAGCAGGCCCCCTCTATCCTGGGTCAAGACACTCACTTCAGAGGAAAACCTTGCTTGCTGTTCCCACCACAGATTCGGACCACACAACTCTCCCCCTCTTCCCCCACAGCATCAGCAGCTACCGCATCTGTGGCCATGCCCTTCTCATGGGAGGTACAGAGCTTTCGTTCCTCACGCACCCCAGTGATACCACGTTCTGACAGTTGGTGGCCGGGAAGGAGGTGTTTAGCTTCATCTTGACACAGGGTTGTAAATTTTTATTTGTTCCTGTTTTTCATTTTGCATGTCTTTATTTTATGTGTGTGAGTATTTTCCCTAAGTGCATTTATAAGTATCTCATGCACACCTGGTAGTCGTACAGGCCAAACGAGTCTATCGGATATCACATCTCCATTGGAGTTTGAGTTAGCTAGTTGTGATGAGGCTGCTGGGAATTGAACTGGATCCTCCACAAGAGTAATCAGTGCTCTTAACAACTGAGCTATCCTTCCAGCACCTTGGGATGTGGGTTTTTTTTTTTGTTGTTGTTTTGTTTGAGACAGGGTCTCACATAGCTTAGGCTGGCCTCAAACTCCGTGTGTAGTTTAGGATGACCTTGAATTTCTGGTCCTTCTGCCTCTGTCTTTTGGTTGCAGGGATTACAGAGCCACCAGTCAGAGTTCCATCCACTGCTCGTTAGATCCTGCAGGCTGCCCTCTTAGAGATCAGCCAGGCCTTAGACCCTATTTAATAAGTACCCTAAGCTTCTAAGCCGGAGCAGGTAGCATTCCAAAGGTAGGTGGGTGATAGGATTAGCTCCTACATTACGATCTGAGGCCCTGTCTAGGATTTTCACTAGGCTGCTAAACTCGGAGCCCCTTCCCGTCTAAGCTCAGAGCTGATTATCCTCAGAGCCTATCAATGTAAGGCATTTCCTTTGTTCGGGGTTCTTGCTGCTGGGTCTCATTTCAGCTTCTCCCAATGCCAGCGGCCAATGTTATTAAAAGGCCTGGCTGCCTGAAATCCGTCTCAAGGCGTCTCTCCTGCATCTGGAAAGAGACCTCAATATTTAAAACAATCAAGCCTGGCCGAGGCGGCGCACACCATTAATTCCAGCACTCTGAGAGGCAAGGGCAGGAGCTTCTAAGTTTCAAGCTAGTCTTGTCTACAAAGAGTCCCAGAACAGCCAGGACCACACAAAGACATCTTACTTGGGGAGTGGGAGGTGGGAGCTGGGGAATGGAAGCCAAGGGCTTCCTGCATGCTGCGTAAGCCTTAAATAGTGGCCTCAACCATTCGTCCCAGGGATTGAGACTTAACAGTGAGCACTTTATCAGCTGAGCCACATCTGAAGCCTCAAAAGTTGTGTCCTAAGCACCTTAGACCTCACAGGACCTCGAGGGGGGGAAAGGACAGGGTTGCAGAGCCAGTGATGACACACAGCTACCATGCAATGGAGCCAAGGAACGGCTTAGGTTCCTAAGCCCATACATGGCACTCAGCTTACCCACCCGTCTGCTGTTCTGGCCTTCTCTAGCCACAGGATCCATGCTGGGAGAGCAGACATGCCTGCTGGTCCCATCTTCCCACCTCCCCTCTTCAAAGGGCCTGCACTCTTGCGTTCTACTCCGAGTACAGTTTCCTGCTGGTCTCTTGGGCAGCATCTCCTGTCAGGACTCATTCAGAAGAACGAGTCCCTACAAACAAGACAGGACTCCAAAGCTCCAGCATCATTTCCCACCCTTCCCCTCTCTCGGATTCATTTATCTATTTGATTTAGTCAGGGTCTATGTTGCTCTGGCTGGCCTAGAACTCTAAGTCCAGCAAGCTGCCCTTGAACTCATAGAGATCTGCCTGCTTCTGCTTCCAGAGTCTGCGTTTAAAGGCATGTGTTCTCACGACCATGCAAGGCCCAAGATCTGTTTGATTTTAGTTATGTATGTGTGGGGGGAGGTGGCATGTGTGCTTCAGTGCAGCAGGTTCCTGTGAAGGTCAAGGGGCGGTGATCCATCCTGCACGGGTGCTGGGAACTAATCCGGTTTTCTGGAAGTGCAGTATGTGCTCTTAGGTCGTCTCTCCGGCCTCTTTATTTCCCTCTTGCCCCACCTCAGGAACCACCACAGTGTCTCATTGGGTCAGGCACAAAGTGAGGGTTTGTGGAACGGCTGGGTGAACCTGGCTTGTGTCGGGCGTTGTCATTTACAAAGCATTTTCCCATCCATTAACTCCATGGCTATTTCCTGAGAGTCCTCCCTGTCCTCTACCGCCCTCAGCACAGAAGGCAGCCGCTGGGGAACACTCCCTGGACGAGGCGAAGCAGGGTTTGTCCACAGAGAGCGGCAAGTGTCTTGAAGACAAGGACCGGCTCTCACAAGATATCTCCATGTGTGAACAAGGTCTGGGTTTGTCAGCACACGTCTGTGAGATATTTTATAATTTATTTAACTTTATTTTATGTACATTGGTGTACAGGTGTCAGATCTCCTGGAACTGGAGTTACAGACAGTTGTGAGCTGTCATGTGGGTGCTGGGAATTGAACCTGGGTCCTCCGGAAGAGCAGTCAGTGCTCTTAACCACTGAGCCATCTCTCCAGCTCCTGTGACATATTTTAAATGAGGCCTCCTAAGCCTCTTGAGTACTGGGATTTCTGGGGTGGGTGCATTGCTATACCCATTCCTATTTAACAGAAACAAGTCTGAGCCCCGAGAGGCTGTGCATCTGCCTGAGTCTATATCAGTCTCCCATCATAAGGGAGCATACTTGACACAGTGGGCCAAGATAATGAGGTGCCTACCAGTTCCACAGGAAGGGAAGCTGGCAGTCTCCTCAAGCCCAAGATCCTGCATGTGTAGCGTGTAGCCAGCACGCTCCTCATTTAGGGTAAGACTAGCCTTACACGAAGTCTGTGGCATCTAAGAGGGTGGGGCAGAACCACTGAGAGCAGCCTCTCTGTGCTCACTTAGCTGGTTCTCAGGCGGCTCCAGCACCCTGCTGCTTGTTGCAAAACTTGCCTCGGGGCCTTTATAGGTATTCACGTGACCAGGAGCAAGTCAACCTTTCACCTCAATCACCTGCTCTTATTAATACTCCTCTTCCCCCAACCCCTGAAAAGTTCAGATACCCTAACTCTTAGGGGCAAAGGAAGGTCCATCCTAACACCTTAGTGGCCACTTGGCAGTGGGCTGAATCCGTAACAACTGGTCTGTGGACTTTCTGCCTATTCGACATTTATTCCAGGTTTGAACCTGGCCTGGAAAGTGAACTGCCTCTCTTTCAGGTTGCCCACTTCTCTTCTTGAATAAGGAGTCCCACAACCTCTCCTTTCTCCAGGGCCTGGGAAACAGCAAAACTCTGCTCGTCTACAAGACTCCCGTGCGCCCTCTAGCGGACTCGGGCGCGGCCTGGGGGTCACGGTTTCCTCCCTCGCGGCGCCGAGAGCACCTGGGCCGACTCAGCTCACCAGACAGGTTGGGAGACCCAGATGAGAGATAGGGTGGTAGGTAGTTAACGGCTTCCTCCACCTACTGGGTATCAGCACCCACGTCTGTCACCTTAGAACCTGGCAGTGGGTCGGGGAGCCGAGGCCCCGTAGCTGCCTCGAAGCCGGCGTCTCCTCCAGCTTCATCTTTTGGACCTGTCCACAGGTCACTGTCGCGCACCCCGCCCCCCCTTCACTTCCTAGGTCTCCAGTGAGTTGGCTGAGGAATGGCCCAATATTCCTTTTGACTGGCACGGGCTGCTTGGAACTGTAAATGAGGACCTCGGGGTAGCCTGGGTGGGAGCGAGGGGAGCGTCCCCACCCAGGGTCCAAGAAAAAGAGAAGGGGTGCCGCGGAGCCTCTCCGGGCCGGTCTCCTAGAACTGCCCGCGCGCTCCCATCGCGGAGCCCCCGCCTCTGCCAGAAACCAGCCTTCTTAGAAGGGAGGGGGTGGGGGGGGGAAAGTGTGAATGAGAAGTTGGGGGCGGAGCGCGCGGGGGAGGGGCCGCTGCCAGGAACGCTCGGCTAGGGCTGGCGCCGCGCCCGCCGGTCGGGCAGCCTCGCGCCGCGCTTTGTCTCCCTCTCCGTGAGTCTCGGCGGGTCCTGGAGGCCCCAGCTCCAGGCCCGCCCTCGGCCGCCCGCGGCCCCTCCCTCGCCCTCCGCGCCTTTCAGTGCAGAGTAGTGACTAAACATTACAAGAAGACCGGCCGCGCAGTTCCAGGAATCGGGGGGCGGGGCATGCTGGCCGCGTAAATACCCGCGCGCGCGGCCTCGCCGGCGGCTCTTAACTCAGACTCTTCGCCTCTCCAGCTCTCAACACCTCAGCCTCTCCGGGCTCCCGGACGCCCCCTGCCCGACCCAGCTCTCTGTCGTGGCCCCTCGTCTGGGTCCTTTGCCTAATCCATCCCTGGGCGCGCCTGATCGGCCCCGGGAGCAGCGAAGCCAGAGGGGACGCACGCACTGGGAGCCCCTTTGTGGACTTCACGACCGCCAACATCTGGGCGCAGCGCGGGCCACTGCTGGCTGCCGCCTCGCCTTGGGGACCGTAGGAGGCTCAGCCCCAAGGCCCGAGACTTCGCTACGGGACTAGGTAGGAAGGAGGGGCGCGGTGTGGCAAAGGGTGGGGGCCTCGATTCAGCTCGGGAGCTTTTCCCGGTTTCTCCTCCCCTTCCCGGGTCATTCCCGGTAGGGAGGGGACGAGGTAGGGGGCAGAGCGGATGAGAGCCGAAGATCCCGGGTTCCCGTAATACTCGGACTGGGGCCCATGGGCTTCTCCAGTTCCCTCTCCCACATATCTCGGGTTTGTCACCCCCCTTTTCGTCCTCGCCACTGAGGACACCGGACTGAGCGGCGCCCTGAGCGTCCCTGGGGCTCTTGTCTCGCTCCCCAACCTGGCGGTGCTCCTGGAGACCCAACTTCCACTAGCGAGTTTCTCTCGGGTGTTCTCCCAGGGCGTCTGGGGAAGGGACTGTCTGGGGTTGGCCGACAGGGACCGAGGCCCGGAGAGCCCCGCGAGGTGGCTGGGTCCCAGACACGGCCTTCTGCGGGGCAACCAGGTGCCCCGGGCGCACGGCGGAGGCTGGAGGGCCGGGCACACTGGAGAGTTCCGGGCACTCACGCTCTGGGCGCTTTTCTCTCCGCAGCCCCCCGGGATGCGGTAGCGGCCGCTGTGCGGAGGCCGCGAAGCAGCTGCAGCCACCGCCGCGCAGATCCACGCTGGCTCCGTGCGCCATGGTCACCCACAGCAAGTTTCCCGCCGCCGGGATGAGCCGCCCCCTGGACACCAGCCTGCGCCTCAAGACCTTCAGCTCCAAGAGCGAGTACCAGCTGGTGGTGAATGCCGTGCGCAAGCTGCAGGAGAGCGGATTCTATTGGAGCGCTGTGACCGGCGGCGAGGCGAACCTGCTGCTCAGCGCCGAGCCCGCGGGCACCTTTCTTATCCGCGACAGCTCGGACCAGCGCCACTTCTTCACGCTGAGCGTCAAGACCCAGTCAGGGACCAAGAACCTACGCATCCAGTGCGAGGGGGGCAGCTTTTCGCTGCAGAGTGACCCTCGGAGCACGCAGCCAGTGCCCCGTTTCGACTGTGTACTCAAGCTGGTGCACCACTACATGCCGCCCCCGGCCACCTCCTCCTTCTCTTTGCCACCCACGGAACCTTCCTCCGAGGTGCCAGAGCAGCCACCTGCCCAGGCGCTCCCCGGGAGTACCCCCAAGAGAGCTTACTACATCTATTCTGGGGGCGAGAAGATTCCGCTGGTACTGAGCCGACCTCTCTCCTCCAACGTGGCCACCCTCCAGCATCTCTGCAGGAAGACCGTCAATGGCCACCTGGACTCCTATGAGAAAGTGACCCAGCTGCCTGGACCCATTCGGGAGTTCCTGGACCAGTATGATGCTCCGCTTTAAAGAGCAAAAGGGTTAGAGGGGGGTCCGTGTCGGCCACCTCTCCTCTGCCGCACATGGCACAAGCACAAAAATCCAGCCCCAATGGTCGGTAGCTCTCAGTGAGCCAGGGGCAGGTAGGCTTCCTCCTCCGGCCCCCCACTCTGCAGAGTGGGGCAGGCAGGACCTGGAATGTGTCTGAGGGGAGGGGGAGTTGCCACCTGCTTTCCCTCCCTGGCTCCAGCTTCTCTCTCAAGAGGAGCCAGCTGGCCTGGTGGGACAGTAGCATTGACAAGTGGACTCTCCTCTTCTTCCCTTCCTCCACACCCCCTCTGCTTCCCAAGGGAGCAGAGAGAGGGTGGGAGGACACCTCGAGTGTTGGACTAATGAGAACTGCAGGGGAATCTTCAAACTTTCCCATGGAACTTGTTTGTGCTTTGATTTGGTTTAATCCTGAGTGGGCGCCAGGCCTGGGGGAAAGATGGAAGAGAAGAAAGAGGGTGTGTGAGGGCGGCAGGCTGGCCAAAGAAATGACCACTGGCACTGCCCAGCCTAGGTGAGGAGTTGGTGGTTCCTGGCTCTGGGGAGAGAGGCAAGGGGTGACCTGCAGAGAGCCATTCTGGTGCCAGGCTTCTCTCCCTTGGGGCAGCTAATGAAACCTCCCAGAGCCCTCCTCGTTGTAAGAGACAATGGCACGTGACAGATGGGTCAGTTGGCCACCTTTTCCCACACCAGAGGGGGGCAGGTGAACAGATGAGCCACCTTGGGGCCCAGGTTTCCTTAGACAAGATGGGGGACTCTTTGTTTCTCCTATGTCCGGCTAGGAGACTTGCCTTAAATGCCCTCTGTCCCATGGATAGGGATTGGCACGTGAGGAGCCAAACACAGCCAACCACAGCCAACAGGCAGAAGAGCTGAGGGATTCACCCCGTGAGTGCAGGCCAGGGGGAGTGGGTGCAGGGAGGAGACCCTGGCATGCAGGAGACTCCTGAGTGGCAAGAAATTGGCCAGTCCTAGGCACCTCTTGGTCAGCGGGATCAGCAGGTCCCAGGGCCTCCCTTTTCACCTGGGGTAAGGGGGAGGCAGGAGGTAATGGAGAAACCTTCACCTGCCACCCAGCAGTGGCCACTCACAGGAATGCAGCAGCCATGGAATTACCTGGAACTGGTCTTGTTTTGGGGAGAAACAACCAAGTTTTCTGAGTCAGGTATGGGGCTGGGTGGGGCAGCTGTGTGTTGGGGTGGTTTTTTGCTCTCTGTGTTGTTTTGAATAATGTTTACAATTTGCCTCAATCACTTTTATAAAGATCCACCTCCAGCCCGCCCCTCTCCCCATTCAGGCCTTTGAGGCTGTTTGAAGATGCTTGAAAAACTCAACCAAATCCCAGTTCAACTCAGACTTTGCACATATATTTATATTTATACTCAGAAAAGAAACATTTCAGTAATTTATAATAAAGAGCACTATTTTTTAATGAAAAAAAAAATGACTCCAGCCTTCTTTCCCTGATTCCTTTTGCGCTCACAATGGGACGAGGGGAGGGGGCTGGCTGTGCCTCTTGGGTCCCTGCCCACAGCTCTGAGGTAGAGTCACATCCCCAGCAGCCCTCCTCTGTCACTGGCAAAGCCTTGACAGCCACCTAGGCTGCTACCAATGGTTAATTCCTGCCAGTCTGATTCAGCTCTGACCAGAATATGCAAAGCAAGTTTGCGAAGGAAGTGCGGGCTTCAAAGGGCTTGCAGGGAGCAGGCTGTACTGTGGTCAGAAGCTGTTAGAGGCTCCAAGCTATTAGCGCTCGCTGGCTGGGCTGCTTGGCAGGGAGGTGTTCCGAGAAAGCCTAGATGTGGGGTCCTGATGGTGACTCGTGACCTCAGCACCGCGTCACAGATGATGTCACAGCATGTGGGGTGGGGGGGAAGGGTGATCCCCATACAAGGCTGGAAGGCAGGTGGAGCCCTGGGGCAGGTGTTAATGGCTCCTTCCTGGCCACGCTCCTCCATACACACATCTTTTTTATTCTTAAAGGTCCTCCCGGGCCATGGACCACCAGCCAGGCTCCTGGAAAACACCCATCTAGTCACCTTTAGTCTACCTCTGGGCACTAAAGAGGCTGCCTGTCAGGCACCCCCATGAGACACAGCTGTGCTTCGATGTGAGCAGGACTCGGCACAACTTGAATTCGTCATTTCTGGTGCCTAGAGAGGTGAAGTGTAAATATTTATCCTCTGGTCTTGGGGCAGACGCGGGTTCGGGGAAGTTAAGCAACCTGCCTGGGACACAGCACCCAGGAATGTAGAAACAACAAAGAATTGGGGCTGAGGGGCGTCTGATCTCCCACATTGCCTCCTAAAAGGCCGAGTGTTTGGTATCTCTCTAATACACACACACACACACACACACACACACACACACACGCGGTTAGCATAAGTTTCTGCTAGGAAAACAAACAC
Source organism: Arvicola amphibius (assembly GCF_903992535.2). Lineage (NCBI taxonomy): Eukaryota > Metazoa > Chordata > Mammalia > Rodentia > Cricetidae > Arvicola > Arvicola amphibius. Next base: position 3,936,301 of record NC_052050.1, read on the forward strand.
CACTTATGTGATAGTTTTCCTTCTGCTACCCAGTCCCAAGGATCTCTGAGAGGAGTGTGATCCCGGCTTGAGGGCTCCTCGGTCTCCCCTCTGTCTGATAAGCGCCCTGAAGTTGAGCTGCCAGAGCTTCCTTTGGTCCCACAGCACCTGATAAACAGCTGTTCCAAGAGTCAAGTGCTTAAAAGGCCACTGGAAGAATAAACAAGGCCCTTTCTGTCCGTTTCCTAGGCCTTGGGGGGAAATGATCTAAAGAGATACGGGAGCTGACCAGGCTTGAGACCAGTGCGGACAGCATGCCAGACTCACACTAGAGGGACTATCAAGTTTGGAACCAGGACTGCACACTAAGGCAGAACCACATCTCTCCCAGAGTCCCCAGTGTCTCAGGACAAGGGTCCTGAAGCCTGCCCAATGGCATCCACCTGCCACTTGCTGCTGAGGGCCACTTTTGTGGATATTACAGCCTCCATGGAACCAGGGAACCTGGCCGTGCAGTTGGCCCCAGTCTTTGACCCAGAAGGTAGCCGGCTATTTAGCCACGTGTTGGCATTCGTAGGACACGGGTCCTGTGTCTTGCCTTCCTCCTGGAGGCTCAGTTTGGTTTGGGGAGACTCAGAACAAAGAAGGGGTTTGTTTTCCCTGCCTGCAACTCATTGCCCCTCTAGACTTCTGGGTCTCCAGCTCAGATCCCAGCCTGGGAACTGATACACACCAGGAAAACGAAGTTCAGAGCCTCCCTGGCCAGTGCCTCTTTCTTCCCTCTTCCTCCAGTGCCCATCACATAGCCCTACTGTGGCTCGGCCCTTTGGGGTAAAACTCTCCTTTTCCAAAAGACCTAGTCAGGGACCTGATTGCCAGAGGAGGGGTGCTCCTGGCTCCCAAATGCTCCATAAAGGGCTTGTAGAGAGTGGGGCAATTTCATGTGGTTTGAGCCCCTGAAAGGGGGGGAGGCAGCTCTCTACCCTGTACTCTTTTATCCTGCTTGTAGCTCTGCAAGAATCCACCCGAGAGGCCCCATTCTCCCTCCTGGTGTTGCTTTGGGCTGGCCTCCTGAAGACTTGAGCCAGGAATGGGAAATCCAAGGCCTGCTCGTGGGGAAGAAGGGAGGCCACAGATAGGGAGCTGGCGACGGAAAATAAGCCCTCATGAAGTGTCCTAGCGTACAGAATGAGTAAAGATGTCAGTCAGGAAGGGGGTACCGCAGGGGTGCTGAGAAGCAAGGCAACCCGAGCAGAGACACAGCCCCCAGGAACCCTGGCTGGGTGATGGTGAGCAACACGCATGGGGGCGTGAGGTGTGCCCTCAAGGCCCAGGGTGGTTAGAGCCCCCTCAGATCCCCTTTATGCGCCCCGCCCGTTCTCCTCCGGTTTCAGGCTCGGCGCTTCGAGCCGCCCTCTGCCAGGAAGAGTCACTTCCCGGCCACCGCGGGAGCCCAGGAGCAGCTATGCGAAGAATGTCCGAGCTGAGCGCGGAGAGGGCGGTCCCTTCGGGCCCCGCCCCCAACACGCCCACTCCTAGTCCACAAGTCACGCCTCCGACACGCCCCCTCCCGCGCAGCGCCGTCGCCACGGCAACAGGATTACAGGCGTTGAGCGCTGTTTATTCTCAGCCGGGTGCCAGGAAACTCGCCGGGAGGCGGCCAGGCGCACCTCCCTGGGTGTGTGTCGGGTGGTGGTGGGGAGCTCGTCATTGGTCACAAGGGTCACTGACCCCCGGGAGGCGACACTGAAAGCTCTGACTTCTTTCCCGGCCAAAGATGGTTCATGTTTTCTGGCCCCACCGGATTCGAGAACACCTTCCAGGCTAATAGAGCAAAGCCTGCCCTCCCCTTCCATCCAGGGAGCCCCGCTGCTCCCTCCCCGTGCCCTTCGCTTATTCGTCCACTCAGCAAATATCTGCCCAATACATCCTGTGTTTCAGGGAATGTTCTAGGTCCAGGGGAGTTAGAGTTCGGCAAGACGAGGCCTGCTGGGGTTTGGCTCCCCATTGCTTCCCAGGAGTTAAGTTTGAGTGGGAGAAAGCCAACAATAAACTAGTTAAGCATGTAAATTAAATAAGTAAGGGCTGCCGTTTGTGCGATCAGATCAAATGTTCACCACAGATCCAGAACGTTGCCACGGGAAGCCACTGGCTTGGTTAATAACCCCCATAGCTTGACAGAGGCACTAACTCCAGTCAGAACATATCCGCGTGTTCTGGTAGAGAAACTCTGACCCTAAATTCAGGGACCATCCTTTCAGGATCATGGAAGGGGGTAGACAGAATCAATGAGACTATCCGAACTCTTTTTCAGTCTGCTTAGACTCTCCCAGTGCTTCCCAGACCTAAAGGCAAAGAGAACCGAGGCTGGTCCCCAGGGGGTGTAGAAAAAAATTGCTTGATTCCTGGAATCCAACCGCAACTCGCAACTCTTGTGAATCAGAAGGGAGACCTGGAACCTGAGAATTCCAGGTCCTCCTGGGTGACCCACCTGCTGCTCACTTTGGGGAAGGCAAGTCTGTGTTTCCGCTCTTCCTGGAGAGGGAATTTCCTTCTAGCACCTTGACTAAGCCCAGGCTGGAAAGTGAAGTGGGAAGGGAAGGCCTGGGGCTCACCACAGCTGTGGCAAGCCTGGACAGGCACAGCCCTTTCCAGTCCCCAGGCTCCAGACCCAGAGGCCCTGAGCCCAAGGGCAGCAGGGGCTGTGGAGGAGGCTGCTCGCCCTTAGCCCTGAGCCCTCCCAGCTGTGCTGTGCTGGGAACAGGCCAGGCAGTTTGTGAAATCCTCGGGTGAGCCTGACCCACTCTCATGAGGACGGCCTGTGGAAGCTGTGCCGGGAGGGGGGTGGGGGCTGTTCCCAGAAGCAGGGAGAACTCTGGACTTCCCACTCCTGCACTCTCTGGATTGCAGCACAGACTTAAGCAATTGCTGCAGCCTGGAAGGCAGCTTGCAGAGAGAGAGGGAGAGAAGCTGAGACCCTAGGCTTTTCCAAAAGGAAGCCAGGGTTCTGGCGTGGACAATAACTGCTGTTGTTTGGCCCAGTGCAGGCAAGTCAGCTTTAGGAACACTCAGTTCTTATTTTATACACTTATTTATTGTGTGTGTGCTGTGAGTGTCTATATGCATATTTGTGCCACAGGGAGCCCATGGGGGTCAGAGGACAGTTTGTAGAAGTCAGTTCTCTCCTACCATGTGGGTCCTGGATAGCGTTCAGGTTGTCAGACTTGGCTGAACCACCCACCACATGGGTCTGGGGGATTGAACCCAGGTCATCAGGCCTGGTGGCAGGTGCCTTTACCTGCTGAGTCGTCTCCATGACCTTCTACCTTCTTTCTGTGACAGATTTCTTCATTGCATCTGAAACTGACCAGTTAGGTAAGACTGGCTCCCCTGTGAACTCTAGGTCTCTGCTGGTCTCCACTTCCCTGTGCTGGACTTACAGTCATATTCTACCGTAATGGCCGGCATTTACATGTTGCCGGGGGTCTGAATTCATTAACGCCCCCACGCTTACAGCAAGCACCTGCCCATTGATCGAGCCATCTCCCCAGGCCCCAAATACCCAGATTTAGAAGGAAAACTCCACAAAGCAGGTTTGTTATAGCTAGCACAGGGTGGCCTCCCACGTGTAGCCAAGGATGACCCTGAGTGCTGGGATCATGGGCATAAACCACCAAATCCAGTTTTTATGCACGTTGGAGGTTAAATCCAGGACGTCACACGTGGTAGACAAGGAATCTACCAACCTAGCTACATCCTAGCCTGAGAAACATTTAGCATTTATAATGTACACAGAATAAACATCAAAGGTGTCGACATGAAAGCCACAAGGACCCTGTCTTCCAGGAAGCTGCTGTGCCACACACCTGCCAGGAGTGTTGTTCACACAACACAGTCTTTGGGCATGAGATGCTAAGAGGCTGTGAGAGGAGGGGCTGCAGTGGTCCTGAGCTTTAGGGTACAAGTACAGCTTCACACACACACACACACACACACACACACACGCACACACACACGCACGCACGCACGCACGCACGCGCATACACAACAGTAATTAAATGTAGACTCTTCTCCCTATGTGGGAGCTCAGGGACAACTGGATATTTTCCTGACTTCAGGCTCACAGTGTGAAAGGGGATCCAGACTGAAAGCTGAGAAGGTACCCTAAAAAGGAATAGGTATAAAAATAAAACAGTTTACAAGGTACAGCTCGGGGTGTCCAGAAGGAAGTGACCGGTAACGGCTTCCCAGAAAGGGACACCGAGCTGAGGCAGTCAGCAGGTGCTCTTTCCACGTGTCCTTCTGGGGGAGAACAGGCATCAGACACAGAGCAGGGGAAATGGCAGGAAAGGGGAAACCCGGAGAGCTTGGAGAAGTTCGGTATGTCCCAATAGGGCATATCTCCATCAGACCTCATCTTCTAAAAATACCGCCTTTGTCGTGGCACACCGCGGCCCAGCCCGTGGAATCCACGGTGCTGGTTCCCCTTGGCACTCTCTACCAAGCCAAGTTTCTAACCCCCCCCAGGCTCTAAGTACAGAAGAGAGATTGCTTTCACCTCTGCCGCTCCCCTGCTCCGTCCCACACTGTGAGAGACAAGTCTTCCCAGCTAGGTGACCTCCTCTCTGGGGACTAGGCACTTGTACATCCTACAGCTGATTCCTGTCCTTGACAGCCACAACCCTGAGACCTCCCTCCCTCTCTCCCTCCCTCCCTCCCTCCCTCCCTCCCTCCCTCCCTCCCAAGTCTCTCATGGGTACAATAGCAGGATCCATGTCTTACCAGATCACATGTATTCTAAGTGCTCAGAGCACAGCATAGTGGTTCAAAAAAAAAAAAAAAAGTCAGACTTCACAGGGGTCAAATTTACTGGGCCATAAGTTCTAGCACTTGGAAAGCCGAGGCAGGAGGATTGCACGTTCCACACCAGCTGGTCCTACATAGCAAGGCTCTCAAAAGAACAAACAGAATAAAGGGCTAGGATAAAGGTCGGGGGGGCCTGCGAAGGATTTGCAAGGTCGTGGGTTCAACCTTCAGTATTGGTGGCAGGGGGAGACAGACAGACAGACAGACAAATACTAATAGGTTATCTCATTCCAAGATAAGTACAGAATAACACATTTTCCAGGTGAGCATTGGTGAGGTTTGGTCCTGCTTCCAACCACAGACAAGCCTGTGATTTGACTTAGAATCCAGACCCACCGTAACTTGCATCTGCCTGGAGAACCTCCAGCCACACTACCCAGGGGCTCCACTCGGCACTCCAGGTGATGGCCAGGTACAGTCAGCTGTTATTGATGCCTTGGTCAGCTTTTGGGACAAACCCTGCCTTCTTGGACCTTGGATGAGGGCAGAACTGTCAGCTGGTCTCATTGGGGGAACCTTAGCTGTTCCCAACAGGCAAGGACTCTATGGACACCCCCACCCCCAGCAAGGGCTCAGGTCCCCCACTATCTGGAACTTGGCTCAAAGCCCCAGGGTACCCCAAACCCCTCCAAGTTATCCTTTCTGAAGACTAAGGTGGTGCTTGGGAAATGACCTCGAAATTCTTTTCTGTTCTAGAATCTTATGTAAAGGAATAAGAGGAAAAGATGCTGGCCAGTCCTGCAGAGAAGCAGGCTGGCTTCTAATATGGTCCCCAGTTATTCGTCGTCCTTTCAGAGTCTTTTGGCACCTGCTGAAAGTAGGCGAGGGGGTCTGGCAGGGTGGCTGCCCAGTTAGCACCACCCAGGGATGGGGATGGCTGTGAGTGGCCCTGAACTACAGCTCTGCAAATCACGGTCTGGGTTTCCCCAGTGGATCCTCAGGTCACTGCAGGACCAGCAAGGACCAGAACCCTGCAGTGGAAGGGTAAGAGACCTCCCCTGGCCCTTTTCCAAGACTTTCCAGCCTAACAGAAAGAGCTAGGTCTGCTGGGGGCGGCAGGGTGGGGGCTGGGGGGTGCTGTTGCAGGAAGAGACCCTGTATGGATACAGGATAGGGCCTGAGCTGTCAAGTCTTGGAAAAAAAAAACCCAGCAAGGCCTTGGGTCACCAGGCCAGACTCTGTGGCTGGTAGGAGAGATGCCTGGACAGCAGCCAACTCAGAGAGCCAGATGCCAGGCAGAGGTTGCAAGCCCCTGGCAGAAAGATGGGGAAGTGGCCAGGGATGACAGAAGTTCCCGGAGGCCAGGCAAGACATAGGGTTTACACGTTGCTGCACGCACGCTGTTGCTCAGCACATTCTGAGAGCCTGTGTAAAGATGACGGAGGGACAGTGACTATACATGGTCTCTCGTCTACTGGCGGTGAGTGGTTGTGAATCACCCGGGTCTAGGTTCCCTTTGTGGGCAGGACAGTCAGCCCAAGACACCAGAGAGTTCAAGGTGAGGGTTCTGGCAGGGCTCCAAGCTTTCCACCAGGAGGAGAAAGCCAGCTCAGACCAGGATCACAAAGGGATCTCAGGAGCTCTGGGGGGAGATGGTTCAGTGGGTAATGGGCTTACTACATAAGCATGAACCCTGTGTTCAGACATCTCCGACACACACGTGAACAACGACATCCCGGTAGCACTGAGGAGGCAGAGACAGGATCCCTGAGGCTCACTGGCTAGCTAGTGTCATCAAATCAGTGAGTTCCAGAATCAGTGAGAGACTTTTCCCCAAAAGAAGCAGAGGTGCGGGGGAGGGGCAGGGCGGGGACTGTATAATGGCCTATGCCTTTAATACCAGAAGTTGGGAGGCAGAGACAGGCAAATCTCTGTGAGTTCCAGGACAGCCAAGGCAACACTGTCTCAAATTAAACAAACAAACAAATAAATAAAAAGTGGAAGCCAGGCATGGTGGTGCACGCAGTAGGCAGAGGCCAAACTGGTCTACATAGTGAGTTACCAGGGCAACCAGACAGGGCAACCCTGTCTCAAACAGTGGTGGTGGTGACAGATGATGAGAGTGACCAGATGATGTAGAAATCAGCTAAAGATGACACTGGTGTTGGTCTCTGCTCTCCATGCATGTATATCTACGTATGCGCACACACGCGCGCGCGCACGTGCACACACACACACACACACACACACACACATCAGAGCCCCCCCCCCCATTTAGGCAGCAAGCATTGAGGACCTGAGCCAGGCTTCACAGTCTTGGGTGTGCTGCTTACTGTCTCTGGAAGATCCTATTAGACCCAGATGAGAACTGTGGGAGAAGATCAATGACCCTGGTTTCCTCTTGGATCCTGGAGGGAGAAGATAGGTCACCATGCCACAGCCCTCTTTGGTCCTAACCCTGTTCACCCAGCCTTCTTTGTTTATTTTCCAAATGTTTTTGCAGCTGGGCCGCCAATGTAGCTGGAGCTATTCTCAGCGCTTGAAGCAGGCTAACTCATTAAACTCTCCAGTCATCCTATGAGTTAGATTAGCCCTGGTTGTCCTGGAATCTCTGTGTAGACCAGGCTGGCCTCCAGCTCACAGAGATCTGCCTGCCTCTGCACTCAGGGTTCTGGGATTAAAGGCACATGTCACCAAGCCCAGTATTTATTATTTATTTATTTAGTTAGTTAGTTTTAGTAGCACAACCTGGCCAGGAACTCAGTAGGGAGCCAAGACTGGCCTTGAACTAATGATCCATCTTGCCTTGACCTGCCAAATTCTGGGATTAAAGTGTGAACCCACATATCTCCCTTATTTGTTTGGTTTTGGGTTTTTTTTTTTTTTTTTTTTTTTTTTTTTGGTTTTTCGAGACAGGGTTTCCCTGTAGTTTCTAGAGCCTGTCCTGGAACTAGCTCTTGTAGACCAGGCTGGCCTCGAACTCAGAGATCCGCCTGCCTCTGCCTCCCGAGTGCTGGGATTAAAGGTGTGCGCCACCACCGCCCGGCTTGGTTTTGGTTTTGAGATACAATCTGTGTTTTTACCTAGTCCTTGGCTGGCCTAGGACTCCCTACATAAATCATGATGGTCTCACTTATGGCAATCCTCCTGCCTCAGCCTCTTGAGTACTAGGATTACAGGTATTAGCCACTATGGCCAGTTTATGCCTGTGTTTTCAGTGGAGGAAACCGTGGAATGGGGGGACAGCATAACCAGCCTAAGTTCACTCAGGCAAGCTCAGGTGGCTTTAGCATCTACTGCACAGCTAGAGGACTCACTGTGTGGCTGGGCCCAGCTCCACCTTGGGCCTGACCACGGGCACAGGAGACCTGAACTGGCAGGGGCTACGTCAGAGGAGCAGAAAGACAAGTGGGCTTTGGGTGTGAAAGGCTCTGCTCATGACCTTGGGCAGTTCCGTGGGTTGTCAGCAAAACCTGCCTCTCAGGCTGTGGTATGGACGAGACAATGGTGTGAGTTGAGTCATTATCGCCTTCCCCAGAGACCCAGCCTGATCCAGACACCCTGGCATCCCTGTCCACATGGCTTTAAGCCCTCAGCCTCCTGGAGGGAAGCGACTTCTTCAGAAGCAGTTTCTGGTCTGTGGGGAGAGGAGGAAGCTGCAGAAACACCCTTGTTCCCTGCTTGTCCTCCAGGTTGCTGCTGCTTCGTGGCCTGATGCATTCCCTTCTGTCTTCCTTACTGGACCCTTGGACCCGTATTCATGGTACCAGTGTCCTGGGGCTGCCATCATAGAGTGCCACCAACTGGGCAGCTTAAGACAACAGAAACTCGGGCTGGAGAGATGGCTCGGCGGTTAAGAGCATTGCCTGCTCTTCCAAAGGTTCTGAGTTCAATATCCAGCAACCACATGGTGGCTCACAACCATCTGTAATGAGGTCTGGTGCCCTCTTCTGGCCTTCAGGCATACACACAGACAGAACATTGTATACATAATAAATAAATAAATAAACAAATGTTTAAAAAAAAAGACAACAGAAACTCCTCTCTCCGTTCTCAAGGTCAGAAGTCTAAGACCCAGCATGGTGCTGTGCCAGTCTCTCTGTCTGCCCTGCCCAGTTTCTGGTGGCTGTTGGGAGTCCTTGCATTAGCCTGGCTCACAGAGATCAAGCACTCCGGTCTCATGGCTTTTTCTTCCGTGTGTGCCTGTGTCCAATCCCTCTGTCTTTCTGTGTCTGTATGGGTGTGTGTGTGAGGGTGGAGGCAGAGAGCTACATCGTGTCTGTCTCTATCACTGCCGACCTTACTTGTTCATTTGTGTATGGGGGGGAGGGCAGACATTTGTCATGGTGCTCTGGTAGGGATCAGAAGACTTTTGGAATCAGTTTTCTCCTTCCATTGTATGAGTCTTGGGGATCAAACTCAGGTCATGGGACTCAGTGGCAAGCGCCTTTCTCTGCTGAGCCATCTCATCCGCCCCTGGTAGCAATCTTAGTTTTGAGAAAGGGTCTCTCACTGAACCTGGGGCTTACCAATGGGCTAGAATGACTGGCCAACGAACCCCTAAGATTTTCATGGGATTTCACGGGTGCCCAGCCATGCCTCACCCTTAACATGGATGTTGGGGATTTGGACTCAGTTCCTCATACTTGGGCAGCAAGCACAGTACCCACCGAGCCATTTCTCCAGCCCTGTACCCTCCCCTTAGAAAGACACTAGCCATTGGCTTAAGTCAACCCAGTGCAACCCCATCTTCACATGTCCCTAAAAACCCTACAGGCTGCACGTGAATGTGTATGTGGACTGGGGTCAACCCAGAAGAACAGACCTGTAGGATCTCCAGCTGAGATTTCCCATGCAGAACAGACCTGTAGGATCTCCAGCTGAGATTTCCCATCCAAGAACAGACCTGTAGGATCTCCAGCTGAGATTTCCCGTTTGGGCTGGAGAGATGGCTCCACAGTTCAGAACGCTTGCTGCTCTTGCTTAGTCAGAGGTTCTGTTTCTGGTTCTCACACTGTTGTGAGTCCAGTTGCAGGGAATTACAAACTTTATTCTGGTCTTCAAGGCACCTACGCATACATTCTCTCTCTCTCTCTCTCTCTCTCTCTCTCTCTCTCTCTCTCTCAAGAATCAAATAAACAAAGAGATTTTCTTTAAAAGCCAGGCTCAGGGATATAGACCCACAGTCCCATAACCAAGAAGGCTGATGCAACAGGATTGCTTGAGCCAGGAGCTCAGGCCCAACCTGAACAGTACAGTGAAAACCCATCTCCTTAAGAGGGAGAGGGAAGGCAGGAGAGGGAAGGCGGAAGAGAGAGGCAGAGAGAGGCTTTGTAGAACACACCTGTGATCCCAGCACACTCTCAGGAGGAGAGTGGGAGTGAAGGCCAACCTCAGCTACTGTCTCTAAACCTGTTTCCCGCCTGTAGCATGGAGGGATGACATAATTTTTACATCTTTTAGGAAGATTTGGAAGTTATGCCCCCTGCTTGTTCTTATCCCCACTAAAGATGCCTTCAGTACCCAGACCAGGCTGAAATGTCAGGGAATGGGGCAAGCAGGCGTCCTGGCTGGCAGCAGGGAAGGGGCTGCCATGTGGCTGGAAGGAGCATACATCTGCAGCCTGGCAGGGCTGGCGCTGCTCAGACATTGCCTCACTCGCCACAGGGGTGCTTCCTGTGTTGCTCTGGTGAGGAGCTGCGGGCTTGGCAGCCTCAGATGACCCCTCACAGGAACATCAGCCTCCAGAAAGCTTCTGCTGAGCTCCCTCAGGCCAGAGGGAGGGAGGAGAAATCCAGGAGCTGCGCACAGGAAGCAGACAAAGCCAAACCTTTGTGAAAATGTCACTGAGAAAAAAGAGTTTAGGTGACCATCAGTGGCTGGGGACTGCTTGATCTGAGATAGACAGCGTTGGTTGGGGAGCTTGCCCCGAGGGCTCCTGTTGAATCCAGATGGCCACGTTGGGGAGAGCTGGAAAGAGGAGGTGGGGGGGTTCAAGAGCGGTTTTGGGGAAAGGAGACGCTTGTTGCTCCTCTAGAGGCTCAGTTCCTAGCACCCACTTGGTGGCTCACAACTGTTGGGGACACAAAGGTCTACCTCCATTTCCAGGGAATCCAATGCCCTTTTCTGACTTCCCTAGGAACTAGGCACACAAACAGACTCATACACATAAAATAAAATGAATCTAAATTTGTTGTATTCATTTTTGAGACAGTATCTCTCTACATACCCCTGGCTGTCCTTGAACTCAGACCAGACAGGCCTGTCTGCTTTCCAAGTGATTAAAGATACTCTGATAAATTATTTTTTTAAAGCAGTTTTTGTGGGGCTAGAGAGATGGCTCAGCCGTTAAAAATACTGGCTGCTCTTCCTAGAGGACCTGGGTTCAATTTCCAGCAGCCACACAGCAGCTCGCAACTGCCTGTAACTCTAGTTCCAGAGGATCCGGTACCATCACACAGACATACATGCAGGAAAAACACCAATGCACATAAAAATAAATAAAGCTTTAAAAAAAATAAATAAGTACCAGGTGGTAGTAGTATACGTCTTTAATCCCAGATCTCTGTGAGTTCGAGGCCAGCCTGTTCTACAGAGCTAGCTCTAGAACAGCCAAGGCCACACAGTAAAACCCTGTCTCCAAAAACCAAAAATAAAAACAAAATAATAACAATAATAAATAAATACAGCATCTTTTGGGTTAGAGAGACAGTCAATAAAGGGCTTGCTTTTCTGAGTTCTAGTCCCAGGATCCTCTTAGAAAAGACCAGCCGTGGCTCTTTCCAGGTGTTCAAGATGTTGACTTGAGGGTGTGAGCGGGTGGGTCCCAAAGCCTCCTCAAGGCAGGTGTGGTGGATGTGAGCAGGTGGGTCCCAATGCCTCCTCAGGACCCGTGTGGTGGATGTGAGCAGGTGGGTCCCAAAGCCTCCTCAGGGCCCGTGTGGTGGATGTACAGTGTTGGGGTGAGTCCTTACCTCAAATAAAGGGTAGGTGAAGCTAGAGAGACAGCTTTACAGTTACGAACAGTGGCTGCTCTTTCAGAGAACCAGGTGTGCGTCCCAGCATCCACAGCCCAGCTCGCAGCCGTCTGCAACTCCAGTTCTAGAGATCCAGTGGCCGTTTCCAGTCTCCATGGGCACCAGCCATGCAAGCAGTACAAAGACAAACATCCAGGAAAAGCACTTATATGCATATAATAAATAAATAAGATTTTTATAAAAAAATAAAGGATGCGTGAACAGCGACTGAGTAATGAATCCGAGGCTGTCCTCTGGCACCCACAGGCATATTCACATGTGTACACACACACATCTACACATGCGTCTACACACACACATCTACATACACATCTACACACACATCCACACACACACATCCACACACACACATCTACACATACACATCTACACACGCATCTACACACACATCTACCTACACACACATCTACACACATGCATCTACACACACATCTACATACAACTACACACATGCATCTACACACACGTATCTACACACGCATCTACCTACACACACATCTACTTATACACACATTCACACACACGCATCTACATACACATCCACACATGCATCTACACACATATCTATACAGCACATTTACACACATGCATCTACACACACATCTATACACACATCCACACACACGCATCTACACACACATCTATACAACACATTTACACACAGGCATCTACACACACGCATCTACACACAACTACACACATGCATCTACACATACAACTACACACAACTACACACATGCATCTACACACACATCTACCTACACACACATCTACTTATACACACATCCACACACACGCATCTACATACACATCCACACATGCATCTACACACATATCTATACAACACATTTACACACATGCATCTACACACACATCTACACACACATCCACACACACGCATCTACACACACATCTATACAACACATTTATACACAGGCATCTACACACACGCATCTACACACATACATCTACACACACGCATCTACACACACATCTACACACATCTACACACATGCATCTACACACACAACTACACACATGCACCTACACACACGTATCTACACACATCTACACACATGCATCTACACACATGCATCTAGACACACATCTACACACTCATCCACACACACGCATCTACACATACATCTATATAACACATCTACACACATGCATCTACACACACCTACACACACACATCTACACATGCACACATCTACAGAAGCACTTTATACTTCTGCATGCTTGAGCTTGGCTGGAGGAAGAATGACGGTCTCTTTGTGACCTTGGTAGCTGACAGAAGTCCCCAGAACCTTCCCCACCCAGGCCTGCAGACCTCTGTGTGCCCAGCCTGTCCTCCTTCACCTGTAGCTCAGGATGCTGGACAAGCCCCTGCCTGGAGAGACCCTCAGGGCAGCCAGGTTTGACTCTCAGAGCTCAGGAAAAGAGAGGGGAGGGTGGCAAGGAGGTGCGGGTTAAGCTGCCCGTGAAGCACAGGAAAGGGACCGCCCTGCCCCCGCCATACCCACAGCCACTCTGCTCTTCCAGGGACAGGAAGTCAGCTGAGTACCAAGCAAGCAGGTGCTGTGACTGAAGGGGGAGGTGACAGGCACCTGGCGGTCAGCTGGGCCACCCACTGCTGTTCCTGGCTTCGCTGGTTCCCACACTCAGAAGGCCAGATAGAGTGGGGTAAGGAGCCTCGATTTCTACCCCAGTGTGCCTCCTCCACCTCTGAGATCCATATCTGAGATCTGTTCCCTGTGTGGATCCTGGGGTAGTAATTCCTACGTCCACGTGTGATAGGGACAGTTGGGTGAGACAGTGTCATGGTCACCATGAGCAATTCCAAAGCCCTCCGGCTCTCTGGGCAGTTTTCTTTCTCCCTCACAGACCTGCTCAGGTTAGCAGTGCCTCCCCCTCCCCCATAGCAAGATTTCCATAGCAAGGCAGGGAAGCACCTCCCTCCACTCTGCAGGACACACACTGGATCCTGGAGATGGGAATGTGGGGCCTCCCTTCTCCAGGGGCCTCTCCCCCTGGGCCTAGCCAAGCTCAGCGCAATCAGGCTTGTAGCCAGGGAATTACAGTAAAGTCAGGCCCGCCCTGCTTTAACCCGGGGACTGCTGTTGTCCCACGCCTTGGCTGTCAGAGAGGAGGCTGATGTTCAGAGACCCTTCCCAGATCAAAGTAGTTCATCCCACACTTCCAGGACACCATGGTCTTTGAAGTCACTTCCAGGGGGCTGCGTCATCTGGGCCGGGACCAGGCTGCAAGGGACAGCTGGAAGCTGTAGCTCATGTCAGAAGGGCAGGTGACTTGCCCTTCACAGACTTGGACCTCAGCCCGGGATCCCTGCAGGTTCTGAGAGCAAGTGTTCAAGGTAAACCTCAAGGGAGGCTCTATCGGGGTGTCTGTGCCCACATTGCCAGGCTTTTCCCCACCCCTAGCCCTGCACACACACACACACACACACACACACAATCACAAGAGTGAGACCAGTTCATTCCTGGGCAAGACAGAGGAGAAGCAGGTGGGGCCCAGGGACACGGAGTGCAGAGCATAGGATAAAATCAGGCCATTTTCATCATAGTTCCTGCAGGGCAGATCTGACCAATTCCTGGCTGCTTGTCCAGCAAGCTGAGAAGAGGTTAAGGACCACAGCAGCTGGAGGAGGGCAGGTGAGGGCTCGTGAGTACAGAGTGAGGTGGCCATCTCTGGGATTCCCACCCTGCCCCTGTTCACTTGGCCTGGTCACAAAAAGGCTTGGACCAAGGTGGTGGCTGTCCACCAAGGGGCTTCTAACCGTCAGCACCTGCCAGAGGGGAGAGAGGAAACACCATCCTTTGTTTTTTTCCCCTGTGTGTGTGTGTCTGTACAACATGTGTGCACCTGGTACCCTTGGGGTTCAGAAGGCAGCATAAGACGTCCTGGAACTGGCGTCACAGATGGTTGTGAGCCACCGTGTGGGTGCTGCCAACTGATCTTGGGTCCTCTGGGAGAACCACCAATGCTCCTGACCTCTGAGTCAGCTCTCCCGTCCCACTGATAAAATGTTTTGTTTTGGCTTGGTTTGGTTTTTTGAGACAGGGTTTCTCTGTAGCTTTGGAGCCTGTCCTAGAACTCACTCTGTAGATTAGGCTGGCCTTGAATTCACAGAGATCTGCCTGTCTCTGCCTCCCGAGTGCTGGGATTGAAGGCGCGTGCCACCACCACCTGGCAATAAAAATTTTTTGAGGTCTTTTTACATAGACCAAGCTGGTCTTGAACTCAGAGATCTTCTTGCTTCTGCTTCGAGAGAGCTGGGGTGAAAGGCGGCACCACTACTTCTGGTTTGTTTTCTGTTGGTTTGGTTTTGACTTTTTTGAGACAGGGTTTCTCTGCGTAGCCCTGGCATCCTAGAACTCTCTCTGTAGACCAGGCTGGCCTCAAACTCAGAGATCTGCGTGCCTCTCAGTGTTGGGATTAAAGGTGTGTTCCACCACTGCCTGACATGTTTTGCTTTGTTTTAATTTTAAAACCATTATGTATGTATGTATATGTACATGTGTGATGTATGTGTGTGTATGTATGTATGTATGTGTCTGTTAGTGGTGTAAGGGGGAGCAGGTACTCTCTTGTGCATCTGGAGGTCAAAGGGTGACATTGTGGCCCCAGTTCTCTCCTCCCACCTGTGAGTCCCAGGGACCGAACTCATAATGGTAGGTTTGTGTACCAAGCAAATTTACCCACTAAGCTAGCTTGCTGGCCCTGTTCTATTTTGTTTAGACAGGGTCTCACTGTGTAATGCTAGCTGTTCTGGAATTCACTGTGTAGGCCAGGCTAGTCTTAAATTCATATAGAGATCCATCTGCCTTTGGAGAGCTGGGATTAAAGAAATGTACCACCATGCCTATCCCTTTGTTTGCTTTTGGAGATAGGTCTGCTGTGGTCCAGGCTGGCCTCGAACTCACTACTAAGCGATGACCTTGAATTCCTGACCCACGTGTCTCCACCTCCCAAGGGCGGGATTACAGTCGTACAATCCTGGGCATTGCTGGGGACACCGAATTCCACTGGACTTGAGATCCCACAGTGCTTGCCACAGCTGGTGCTGGTCCCCCAGCTTAAAGTCCGTGGCCATGGCAACTGCTAAGCTGTTGCTCCCTCGTCTCGCCACGTTGAGAGCTGAAGGGAACGCGTTCACACCCGACCGGGCAGCCAGCTGCGAATTCCTCAAGCCTTCCATCAGCCAGGCCGGCCCCGACGGGCTTCCTCGCAAGCTGTGAGGTCAGCGCCCGCCCTACCCGCCTCCGGGCTGGCCCCACGCCGGGGATCCCGGCCCGGGTCTCTACAGTCCGCCCCTCCTCCGTGGTCCCCGCGCCTGGGTCCCCGCCTTCGCCACCTCCTGCGTGCAGCGCCAGCCCTCGCTCCTCCATCCTAGCCCTCCCCATCTCCGAGCCTGGGTCTCTGCCTCTGCCTGCCGCTCCCTCTTGGTCCTTGCACTCAGGTCCCTGTCCTGTGCCAGGGTCCCAACTACTTGGTGCCGCTGCGAGCCGGGACGGCCCCTCCCGCCCTCGCCGCCCGACCCGCCGGGCCCTATTTCGGGAGCTGGCGCTGCGGGCCCGGGCAGCCCTGCCCGGAAGGAAAGCTATTCTGGGCTGGGCCTCCCGAGTAGCTGCGACCCCAGGGCTTCCCGGCAGGGTGCGTGCTGGGGACAGAGGGCACGCTAGGGCAGGGCTCCCCTCCCTCCTCACAACCCCACCTTCCTCCCAGGCCGCGCCCAACTCCCTCCCGTTTTTTTTTGGCTAGACCTAGGACCTTTCCTAAGTTAGAACCTTCTCTGCTAGTGAGCATCAAGTGTCCAGAGCCTTCAGTCACCCGGTTCCCTCCTTCAGGATCCACACCACACGTGGGCCTCTCTGTCCCCCATCTTTATCAGTGGTCTAATCTTTGTCCTATATGGGCCAATTACTTGTTCTTCCTGACTGTACCTTCTGTCCCCTTCGTGTATCAATGCTAGTGCCCAGAGTCCACTTCTGGGACATGGCCCCTATATAAGCGATCCTGGTCCTCTGGGGTCCTGGTCCCCTGACACAGGGATCCCTGGCTAGACTCCCTGGGACTGCTAATTTCCATCAAGGGTTGAGAAGAGACTAAACACCTACCACATCACTGGAAAACACTTCGCTACCCAAAACTCTAAGCCAAATGCATTCCAGAACACAAGCAAGGCCGGTTATCCACAAACAGCCTGCCAGGTATTTTCTAGAGTCTTTGTCATTCTTTCCATTTGTTTTAGAACTTGCTATTTCAACTATTTTATTCTATTAAGAGACAGGGTCTCATGTAACCCAGGCTAACCTTGAATTCGCTAGGAAGCTGAGAAATGACCGTGAACATCTGTTTGTCCCTCCACCACCTCCCTAGTACTGTTATTACAAGCATATGCAATCAATCACACCTGGCTCACAACAGTGCTGGAAACGGAGCCCAGGGCTTAGTGCACGCTAGGCAAGCTCTAAGCATTCAGCCTAGCCCCAGCCTTCTGCCCGGCGTTTTCCATCATCAAGCAAGGTATTTTGCTCGGCACACTTGCATCTTCGCCCCCATCAGCTGACTCTTGTTAGGACGCTGGCTCCGAGACTTCAGTTCCAGGCTGAATTGCGACATTTGTCCTAGCGTGAGCCTACCCCCAGTGCCTAGGATGGAACACAGAACTTCCCACGTGTTAGGCAAGTGCTCTCTGTCTCTGGAGCTGGCTGGGAGAATCCCCAAGGCTGTCCTGTGAGCGCATCACCTGGTCTTCAGATGAAAATAAGCGGGATGGTGTGGTTACCACAGATGCTGAGTGATGGCTGATCCTCAGAGAACCTCCAAGACCTCTCTCTGGCCCTGGCAATCTTCATCCTTCTCTTCTTCAGTAAAAAATGTTTTATCTTCATTTTATGTCTATGAGAGATTGCCTGTGTGTATGGATGGGCCCTTGTGTGTATGCAGAACCGCCTGTGCAGAAGTGGGGGTCAGGGTCTCTGGAACTGGACTTACAGACAGTTGTGAGCAGCTGTGTGGGTGCTGGGAACCAAGCCTGGGTCCTGTGCCAGAGCTCCCAGTGCCCTTAACCACCGAGCCATCTCTCCAGCCTTTCGTTTGCCTTTTCAAGGGGGACAGCAAATGCGTGTAACTCAGAAAATGCACATGTGCTAAACTAACATCGTTATCCTGAATGGGAACAAAAGGGAAATTCTACACGAGCTAAAAATGAAATCTTTAGGGCAGTGGTTCAATTGTTAGAGCTCTTGCCTGGCTTGTAGGGAACCCCGGGTTTGATCCTCGGAACTGCAGAATCTAGCTGTGATGATCTATGGTAAGGATGATAATCTCATCACTATGACGGAGGAGGCAGGAGGATCAGAGTTCAGGGTTATCCTCAGCGACATAGTGAATTTGAGGCCAGCCTGTGCTACACAAAACCGTATGTCAAAATAAAATATTTAATGAGTATATGAGTTAAAAAAAAATTCTGGCTAAAGGCCTGGGACGGAAATCTCCTGGGAGGAGAAGGGGGAGGGGGGGGATATGAGACAGAGAGAGAAGCGAGTTTCGAGGGCCCAGGAACAGTGGAAACCACTTTCTCCCCAGGGCCCTTCCTCTACGTCTGGGTGAGCCTAACCAGGTGACGGGGAACCCATACGGCTGGCCCAGCACCCTCCTTCTGAGGAACTAAAAGCCACCTAATGCTTTGACTCAGTCATCAGTAAGGAATTAGCATCCTTACTGAGAAGTCAGGGCCCTCATTCCCTGTGAAAGGGGATTCATCAATGGGCAATTCATTACAGTGGAAGTTACCAGGGTTGGGCAGGGTCCTGCGGGGGGGGGGTGGCTTCACAGGAGCAGCATGTGACACTGAAATACACCAGCATGTCCCAGCTGTCTTAAAAGCTTGCCCAGACTTAGGGGGTAGCTAGCAGTCTGGGGATACAGCCTAAGATGCTGGTTGGCCCCTGTCTCTGTGCCTGGATCTTGGTTCTCATCACTCATCCACTGAGCGGCCATCTACAGATGAGGGCTCTGGGGAAACCTCAGGTCCGACGAGGGGGACCATCTTCTTTACCTGCTTTCCAGTCCCCAGATCTGTAACTCATTTTGAGACGGCAAGGAACCCTACCAGGCTGGTTTCGTTCCAAGATGGGCATTTTCTTTCTTTCTTTCTTTTGGTTTGTTTGTAGCTCTGGCCATTCTGGAACTTGCTCTGTAGACCAGGCTGACCTCAAATTCAGAGATCCACGTGCCTCTGCCACCCAAGCGCTAGGATTAAGGGCATGCACCACCATGCCCGGCTAAGATGGGCATTTTCAAAGATGCCTACCACTGAATAGAGTCAGGTCGAAGGAATGACAGGCCCACGGGGGAGGGGCTGGGAAATCTCACTCGGTCTCACTTCTGTTTTTCGGGTCATAAACACTAGCTGCCCACATCTCTATGGTCTCATAACTTCCTCCGAAGAGCCATTTGCATGTGTCTCGCTGAAATTCCGGATCAGGGCTTCCTCCCCCACTCCTCCTGAGGCCCCCAGAGGACCTCGGAATATCACTGGGGAACCTAAGGGTGGAGATGGCAGTATATGACAGTGTTGACCGCCAGAGCCTTCCCCGGAGTGATTCACTCTTGTTCAGCAGACAGACCATTT
This sequence comes from Arvicola amphibius, assembly GCF_903992535.2. Lineage (NCBI taxonomy): Eukaryota > Metazoa > Chordata > Mammalia > Rodentia > Cricetidae > Arvicola > Arvicola amphibius. The sequence goes on from NC_052050.1 coordinate 3,955,786, forward strand.
TCCTAGAATGTTGCGACAGGGGCATTAGGGTTTTCCCAGAGATTTCCACTCTTGATTACCCAACCCCGAGCCCCTCACATGGAACTCGAGGTGACTACCACCCCTACTGTTAAGTCTGGGCACTTGCCCTATGAACTCGATTCCAGTCCGTTTATTTCCCCCTAAGAAGAACAGCTCGGCCTCCTGGAAATGGGCCTACTGTGTGCCCTGCTCCACAACCCTCCGTTCTTGTCCTGTGAGTTTCCTTTCTTAATACGAGGTTAATCATGGATGACTAGAAATTCCTGAGCCCTTATGAAGAAACAGGAAGACAACAGTTCTGCATGTCTAAAGGAAAAGAAAGCTGTCCAAATTTTCTTCTTTTTGAGACAGAGTCTCCTCATGTAGCCCAGAAGGACTGGAACTCAACATGTAGAGTAACTGACCTGGACTTGGCGTGTTCCTGCCCCAGTCCCCGGATGCTGGGTTACAGGTATGAGCCTCCGGCCCAACCATCCCTTCACTCTTTTTGCTTTGAAGCCAGAGTTTCTCTATGTAGCCCTGATTGGCCCCGAGCTCTCTTTGTAGACCCTACTGGTCTTGACTTCACAGAGATCTGTCTACCAAGTCCTGGGATCATTGGTGTGAGCCACAATACTTGACTTTTTCTCTCTTCCTCCCCTTCCTGCCTCTCGCCTTCCCTCCTTCCCTTTTTCCTTCCTTCCTCCCTTCCTTCCTCCCTTTCTTTTCTTCCTTCCTTCCTGTCTTCCTTCCCACCTTCCTTCCTTCCTTTCTCTTTGTTTATAGTCAGGGTCTGTAGCCCAGGCTGACCTCAAACTTGCTGTGTAGCTGAGGTTGACTTTGAACACCTGCCTCTACTCTCTGGGGTGCTGGGATTACAGTTGTTTCCCCTGTCCCCCCAGTTCATCCAAGTCTGAAACTGGGACTCAGGTCTGCATGGGATAAACTCTCTACCCGGAGCTGTGATCCCGGGCCCCTCCTTCACTGTAGATCAGTTTTCTCCCGCTCCAAATCGGAAAGCCCTTAGGCCAAAGGTTCAAAGGTCTTCCAGGAACAAAGCCTTTCTGTATTCCTGGTCTCCAGTCTTCCCGGAGGTGCTAATAGACCCTGTTGTATCCATCCTAAGTCTGCAGCATAGAAGGCTAATCATCACACCCTTCCTGGTTGATACCTAACTGACCCCTGCTTCAGTAGCATTGGGCGCAGAGTCTTCTAGAGGAAGCTGGATTTCTGTGGTGTTGCCTGGTCAGCACAGGGTACATCTTCCTTGCAATGACATGCCATTCATCTGAAGTTAAGGCAGGAATTCCATTGAGGGATCCCCTTCCATTCAGGGTGAGTCCCTGTGCGTGACAACTTGGGAGAGACTGGGAGTTGAAAAACTTTTGGGGAAATTTTCCCCCCAAAAGTCCAGGGAACTCAATGGGGTGGGGTGGGGCGGGAATAAAGCTAAAGCTATAGGCCCTGAGAGGAAAGTGGGAGAAGAGAAAACTGGGGAGAAATGAATGTCTTTGAGAAGAAAGAGTATGTATGTAGTATTGGGGGAAAACATTGATAGCTAGGAATGAGAGAGCAAGAGAAGAGGGAAGGGGAGGAAAAGAGGAAGAGGGGGGTGGGGGGAAGAAAGGGGAAGGAGGAAGGAACAAATAAAGGAAGGAAGAAGAGAGAGAGAGAAGAAAGGAAGGGAAGGGGGAGGGGGAAAGACAGGGAGAAGAGGAGAGAAAACTGGACTGTGAAGGCGGCACAGGATGGAGAGAGGTGCAGGGTGGGGACTGCGCAGGGTAGGGTGGCACAGGGTGGAGGGCTGCGCAGGTTGGGAGTGGCACAGGGTGGAGGGCTGGGCAGGGTAAGGGTGTCACAGGGTGGAGGGCTGCGCAGGGTGGGGGCTGGGCAGAGTGGGGGACAGTGCAGGGTAGGGGGCAGTGCTGGGTGGGGGCAGTGCAGAGTGGGGGCTGCGCAGGGTGGGGGGCTGGGCCGGGTGGGGGATTCAGGAGAGGGGAGGGTGCTGAAGGATGGAGAGTGGTTTGGAAGGTAATGTGACCAGAATGCATTTACTATTCAGATCCGCACGATCCAAGTGTGCCTCCTGGTTTTTTGTTTGTTTGGTTTTGGGGTTTTTTTGGGGGGCAATGTGTAATCCCCAATAAGGCAAAACTTTCTTTACTTCTTCAAACATTCTTTCTATAGTATCTACATTTGAATCAGATAGCAAAATGTTATCCATGTAAAGGTAAACTATAGATTCAGGAAATTGCTTACGGATATGACTCACAAAATATTGGCACACGATGAAGATATTTAACATTCCCTGTGGGAGAACCTTACACTGGTGTCTTTTAGCAGGCTGAGAATTAATATAAGCAGGCACTGTAAAGGCAAAGTTTTCTCTGCACACGTGGATCGTGTGGATCCGAATCTTAACTGCATTCTGATCATATTACCCTCCAAAGGGTGGTGGGTTCAGAGAGGGAAGGATGTTGAGGAGCGGGGGTGTGTTGCAGGGTGGAGGAGTGGAGGGAGTGGCCTCATCAGGATAGAGCCATAGGGCAGTCTCCAGACTTCAGTGACCTGTGGTGGGCATTGGAAAAGGGAACAGAAGCGTGGAAGGTCTGAGATCCACACCTGTGAAGGGAGGACACAAGCCGGAGCCATCATCCCATAGGAAGGGAGCATGATGTCATGATGGATATGTGCTTTTGTTTGTTTGTTGTTTGTTTGAGATGGGTTCTATGGATCTCAGACTGACCTCAGACTCACAAAAATCTGCCTGGCTCTGCCTCCTGAGTGCTGGGATTAAAGGCTACCTGGCATAAGGTTTTATCTTTTTAAATTATGTGCCTGCATACATCTATGTTTAAGTACGTTTGTGCACGTGAATGAAGTACCGGAAGAGGCCAGAAGAGGAAGCCAGCCAGATCACTTATGCCGCAGTTTCAGGTGTTAGTGGACACTTATGTGGGTTCTGGGACCCAAGCTCTGGTCCTTACTCTCTGTGCAAGGGCTCTTGGATGCTGAGCCATCTCTCCCATCCCGGGTCAACCTTCCTGATGCTAACAGAGCTGCAGGTAGATGCTTCCAAGCTCAGCCCCTGGCGCCAGTTTGACCAACCAAGCTTTCCTACAGGTTCCACGGCCTGTGGAAGGGAACAAGCACCCAAAACATGAGCTGGTGGGGTGGGGAGGCATTCCAGACTTAAACTATAACACTGGAAACAGCTTCCTCTGCGGGCAGATTCCAACTGAGGAGGCCTGAGAGGAACGGTGCGGCCTCCTAAAAGCACTCTGGCGACTAGAGAAACCGAGAACCATCTCACCCAGCTTCCAGAGAGCTCACGTGGGTGGGTATCTATAGTCCCATCCCACCAACTGGGCCACAGAGTCAGTACAGGGGCATCCATGAGGGAGTTTGTGCCATGGAGTGCACCAAGGGGGAAGCTGGGCTTGCTCCCTGCTCGTTAGATGTCTTGGGTTGTTTTGTTTTTGTGGTAGTCTCACTACGAGGCCTTAGTTGGTCTAGAATGCTCTAGATAGAACAGGCTGGCCTTGAACTCACAGAGATCCACCTGCCTCAGCCTCACAAGTGCTGGGATTAAAAGACTGCGCATTTGAAACACTGCACATGCCCTGAGCAGGAAGTAGCCCAGGGCACAGCTACCACCCGTGGATTGTACGGATTGGGGATGCTGCCCTGTCAGGAGAGGCTCATTCTCTGTGGCTTTAACAGTAGCCGAGGGCAACTATGAAAAAGAGCAAGGCCACGAGAGAAGAAGAGAGTCACTCAAGTGACACCACAGGACCTGGAAGTGGGATCTGGCACCTGGATCTGCTGGGCACCGCTGGCACAGAGTCCTGGGCAAGAGGGAGGACAGGGACTGAGCAGGAGGTGTGGCATCGCCTTTGAGGGCAAGTATCACCCCAGGGATTCTGTCCACGCAAGCCACACCCGTACAGCTCTGAGGTGTTAGGACCAAGAGTCTCTGGAGCATCCAGGAGGAAGGGTACCACCTTCCTGTTTGACCCTCTGGACTCACGCTTCACAATGAGTACACAAGGCTGAAGGAGAAAGCCCAGCACACCATGGGCAGTGCAGAGCCCAGCCAGAGAGGTTTCCACTTGGAGCTATGTGGCCCCAGGCATGCTTCTCTACCTCTGGAGCCTCAGTTTCTCTGTTATGCTATCAAATAAGGGGTATCCCAGTGGTGGGTCAGCCCTTCATGTATGTAAGCATGTTTTTAAATAAACTTTTTTATTTTTTAAATTAATTTATGTGTATGGGTGTTCTGCCTGCAGCTACGCCTGTATATCATGCATACGGCTGGTGCCTGCAGAGGCCCTTGGAACTGGAGTTTCAGATGATTGTGAGCCCTCAGTCAGTGCTGGGAATCAAACCCCGGACCTCTGGAAGAACAACCAGTGCTCTTAACCACTGAGCCATCTCTCCAGCCCCCATGCCTGATTATCTTAAGCTTTTGCTTATTTTGATGCCAATTTCTGTTTTATAGCCCAGGTTGGCTTCTAACTTAGGACTCTCCTTCTGCCTCAGCCTCTTAAATACTGTATCACAGGCAGACACGGGGTGTCTTACTGAACTTGGAATTTACAGATCAGGCTGGACTTGCTGACCAGCCAGTCCCAGGGATCCTCCTGTCTCTGCGTCCTTAGTGCTGGTATTGCAAGCACGTGGTACTGTGCTTAGCTTTATGTGGGTGCTGGGGATCCAAACAACTCGTGCTTGCACAACGTACAACAAGCACTTTACCCACAGAGCCATCTCCCCCAGTCCCTTGGAGTGTGTGTGTGTGTGTGTGTGTGTGTGTGTGTGTGTATAACAAGGTGTCACATGTCACATATCCTAGGCTGGCCTTGAACTTGATATGTAACTAAGTGCGACCCAGTCTTATCTTCCACCTCTCAAGTGCTGGGATTACAGGCATGTGCCATCCTGCCCAGTGCATGTTTTAACTTTAAGAGAATTCCCAGCCCTGAGAAGAAAAGTGGCAGGGTTGGGGAGCACCGAAAGAAGGGTACACTCCAGTCCCTGCAGCACCCAAGCCTTGCTGGCTCACTAACAGTTCTGAAGGCCTCACTGTCAAACTGATGAGTCAGGAGACAGTTCCCACACCCGAAGCTGGAAAGGTCCCTGAGCTGAAGCTTAAACCAGGCTGGAGGGCCAGGCCCCAGGGGACAGCCCAAGAGCAGCCTGTGTGGCTGCTGAGTGCTAACACGGCCCATCAAAGACACACAGCAGGGGGCAGTCAGCGAGGTCAGGGACCAACCAGCCCAGGACTTGCTGGCTGTGCAGACAGCTTAGCATTCTTTAACAGTGTCCCACACCACACACATACCCACAAGTAGCCAGGGGATGCCACAGGCTGCAGGCAGGCAGAGCTTACTGAGAGAGGGCAGATCCCATCGACCCTCAAGAAAGAGAGAAGAAAGAACCCCCAGGTTGACTGCCACAGGGCCCCTACTCTCCAGCTCCTACTGTGGGCAAAGTCTACTTTCTCGGGGTCCTCCTATGATCTCTGTCCATAGACATCCCAGCTTCCAAAGGGAGGGTGCTGAGCCACCCTATGAGTCACTGTGCCCACTTCCTGCCACATGGAACCTGTGGCTGAGTCACCGGCCCCCCAAAGGGAAAGACTGGCCACAGAGCCAGAAAGCTGGAGTCTGAGGGTGGTATGAGCAGATAATTGGCCCCATGTGCCCTGCTCCCCTCCCGGGGCCACCATAATCCCTCGCAGAACCTGGAACCCCTTCAGGGCTGGTCATGGCTGTTGTCTCTGCCCCAGAATAAGGACTTCTGTCCTTATTCTTCTGAAGCCAGGCCTGGGAGTATGGGCCTACCATCCTAGCACTGAGAGGTGGGTGCAGGAGGATCAGGAGTTCAAGGTCATCTTCAGCTACGCGGTGAGTTTCAAACTCACTCCACCGCTGAGGACGGCTGCAAACATCTGGCCCTCCTGACTCTACCTCCCCTGTAGTGAAACCGCAGGTGTGTGTCACCACAGCCAGCTTGTGGTGCCATGGCTTTGAGTATGGCAGACAAGTACTGAACTCAGCGACAGCCGCAGCTGGTTTTACTTCTATGAGACCAGGTCGTATGTCTCCCAGACAGGCGTGGGAGGTGGGAGCAGTCTCAAGGGACGCTGCCTCTACTCCAAGGTCTCTCACCAGGCAAGCCCCCAAGCACCATGAAGTCTGTACAGTAGGGCCCGTGGAGTGTTACCTTTTTTGCAGGAGCTTGGAGCCATAAGCCAGAAGTTGGTGGAAGTGGATCCCATCACAGCTCCTCCTACCCCAGGGCCACCCTGGGGGGATGGGGATGTCATCCTACACTGTATCAGGGCTCTTCTTGGGACACAGGGGAGTTTTCTTTGACCTGTACAGGGACTAGGAATGCAGAAAGGGTGCTAAAGTTGGGCTTGGGGACAGGTATCATAAGGCCCCAGGGAGTGACACTTGGGTCACTGGAATAGGGCCGGCTCCCACAGAGGCCAAGCCTGGCTGCCATCTTCTCAGGACTTGGAACATAGGGATGAGTCACAAAGCCCCAGTTCCTGACTCGACGCCTCGCCTGCCTATACAGCAGGCATTAAGTCCCTAATCCCAGGCAAAGGCACCAGCTTCTTAGTTTGTCCCAGTCTCTTCTCTGAAGACACCAAGAGAAATCTTCAGCTGGGAAGGTGGTGTCCCTTCCCAAGCTTGTGAGCCTGCACACTGAAGACCTGGGACCAGGAAGCGGTCCTGTTGGTCAGGAAAGCAGTGGGCTTGCCTCTTGAGGTAGACCATGGCCCTCCAACCAAGTTCCTGTGTCAGTCACCCTGGGCAAGCACCACCATGAAGTTGAGCATTCTTCCATGTGGGCTGTTCATGAGAGCACCCAAGATTACACGTCCGTGCAGGCCATCCCGTGGGAGCCCAACAAGAGGGCGAAGGAAGCGGTGTTTGAACCCTTTCCTTTGCTGAGGGGAAACGGGAGCTCTGGGAAGTTAAGCAACCTGTGTAAGGCAACCCAGCTAGAAAGCCGAGCTGCTAGCCGCTGGATGGCAGGGAGCCTGACAAAGGATCAGCGAGCCCTGGCCTTCTGCCTAGGGCTCCTTCATCTAGGATTGCAGCCACCCAGAGCAGGGGGTGGGGGCAGCCTCCCGCCCCAAGGAGAGTGGAGCGCCGAGGAAACCCACCCTCCAGATAAACAAAGTATTTCCTTCCAGAGCCGGAGCCCTGGGGGAGGGGGTGCCACAAGTGCACAAGTGTTTATAGAGACAGATGTTTGGGATGGAAAAAGGGAGACAGCCTCCTTTGTCGCCATGGAGACGGAGGAAGTTTGCAGCTCAGGCAGCAGCAACTGGGAGGGAAAAAGGAGAAGGGAAAAAGGGAGGGGATGGGGCTGACCCACTGAAAACCCTTTGACATTTGCTGATGCTGGTGCCTAACAAAGGGTGTCACCAAGGCAACGGGCCTGCCAGCACAGGGCTGCCAATCCCAGCTGGAACTGGGACCAGAGCCAGGAAGATGGCCAGGAGATAAATGATACTTGTACGTGGTTGAATAATACTCTCACAGATAGGCAGAGTTACTTGAAACCCATTTCCTTCCTCGCTCTTCCTTTTTTTTTGGAAGGGAGGGCATGTGTGGGATTTTGTTTGTTTGTTTGTTGTTTTGTTTCAGCCAGGGCCTCACTTTGTAGCTTTGGCTGTCATGGAACTCACTATGTAAATCAGGCTGGTGTCACACTCACAAAGATTCACCTGCTTCTGCCTCCCAGGAGCTCAGATTCATTTATATTATTATTATTTTGGTTTTTTAAGACACGGCTTCTCTAAGTATACCAGGATATCCTGGAACTCGTTCTGTAGACCAGGCTGGCCTTGAACACAGAGCACAGAGATCCACCTGTCTCTGCCTCTGGAGTGCGTCATCTTGCCAGCCTCTCCCACATCTCTTGTTCTTCTCCCATCTTTCCATGTATGTATCTGTCCATCTTCCTCATTTCTTCCCTTCTTATCCCTTCTTTCCTTTTTCCCTCTCTTTCCTTGGTTTTTCTCCTCCTTTTCTTCTCTCTCCTTCCACTCTCCCTTCCTTTTTCTCAAGGGGTCAATGCGGTTCCTGGTCCTGGTTTGAAAATCCTGTCGTCTTCCCTCCCCCCGCCCCCCGCCCGTCTTCCTGGTGACAGTAAATGGGTGTCCCTGGGCACAGCTGACAGTGAAGGCTACTTCTGCCTACCGAGAGACCCGGCTCTTTCATCTGGAGACTCTGGGCTGTCAGGCTGTAACCGGAGAGAAAACAAGGTACAGGGAGGTTCTGGGGTTCAGAGGAGGTGTTTGTTCTTCTGGGCCCTTGCATCTCCTCTGCCTGCCTGCCGTTGGGCATGCTCACCCTACAGGGACTCAGGTTCCCATCACTGGACCGTGCTCTCACCCACAAAGATGAGGCCATTACAGCTGCTGTTGGTCACCTGCCCTCTTCCGGCCTCTGGAAGTGCAATATCCACTACTTAGGGACTCTGCCCTTGTAGCTACCCTGTACCAACCTCCCTGCAACCTTCTTCACCACGCTGTCACCAGAGTCCAGATTCCTTTCCCCCAGTTCAGTCATGACCCTGGCCCCTCGGCTCCCCAGGGATGGGGATGGAGAAGGGGGCGAACTCTGGCTGAGGTGTGAATTCCTGAAGCCAGGATGTCCTTCAGGAGAGAGCTAAAGGGAGTGCTGAGCATAGGGGACCTTGCTGGGCCTCAGACAGGGCTGCAGATTCAGAGGAGGAGGCACCCTCCACCTGTAGCCACTGAGCTCTGCCCTCCCTCCGCCCCGCCCCCATAGACCACAGCACAGAAAGGTGGATCCTGCCATACCACCTGGCTATCTAGCTAGCAGCAGGTCTAACTCTCAGGTTGGAAGAAGGAATCAATCAAAGTCAATGTCCATGCCTGACATACGGAGAGAGTGAGGCTTTCAGAGAGGGCTGAACTGGAGGCTATAGCTCAGTGCTCAGCAGAGGCCTGGCCAACACTGGGAAGTCTATATAGCAGGAGGCTACTGGTTCTGGCTCAAGCTGTGTTAAGCGGTTGACTCATCATACAGAAGGCTGGAAGAGGGGCATGCAGAATCAGCTCGGGACTCACTGGGTCTCAGCCTGGTGGCCCTGTGTCACTATGAACATGGAGACTCCCAACCCAGAACCCTAAAGCCCAGAAATAAAGCACAGAGAATGTCAGTGTGTAGACCTGGGGTTCCGGGGTGAACACAGACTGACGGAAGTCTGTCAGCTCCAGAGCAAGCCCAGGAATGAGGATTTGGGCAGAGTGGGCTTCTATGGACCTGGCCACATCTCCTGGGGTCTTAACACTCCAGATGTGGTCCTGGTTGCTCAGCCACCAAGGAATTAGCTCCCAGGACTGATGCTTGTCACTGTCTCTCCCAGCTGAGCAACTTCTGGGCAGCTTCAGGATCTCTATGGGCTTCTGTTGGGACATCCGTAAGGTGGGGACCGCAGCTCTGGCCTGCTTGAGTGTGGAGGAGATAAGGGGATAATGTGTGAGAAGCAAGTCTAACTGAGAGTTCCTCTGCACCCCCATGTGCCCGGCTCTGTGTTATGCTGCCTTCTGGGAAAGAGGCCAGGGCACCAGGCCAGACCTCCGTGCTCAGCATACCTGCAGGGGAGGAGACATCAGCCAACAGGCAGACAACAGTCGCCTGGACCAGTGTTCCACGTGCTGTAGCCTCAGGCAAAACGTATTTGTTGCTGGAGTTTTGTTTTGTTTTTTGAGACAGGATCTCACTAAGGCCTCAAACTCAAGGCAATCCTTAGGACAGGGCGCTCACACGGTTTCCCCGCCCCACCCCCTAGGCAAGTGCTGTCACTATAGATAGACACATGCTTCCACACACTGGGCTGGAGTTTTACTTTTTGTGACAGGGTCTAATAGCTCAGACAACTTTGAACTTACTGTGTGGCTGAGGATGACTTTCAATCTTCCTGCCTCTGTCTCCCATGTGCTGAGATTGTAGGTGTGTATTGTCATGCCTGGTTCACGCAACATTAGGTACATAAACGGGGCTTCGTTGGTGCTAGGTAAGCACCTACCTGCTGAGCTCTGTTCCCAGCTGGGCTTTTGCATTTTTAGGTGTTTAAAAGGCAAATCGAAAGAAGGCTTTTTCACAACGTGTGACCACTATTGCGTGAAACTCAAGCTTCGGAGTCCGGAGTTTACTGGCATGGTTGTTCACGATCTGAGTCTTCTCTCGCTCCAGGACTAGAAGCTGAAATATTTACCACATGGCCCTTTTCAGGAAAAGCCTGCTGGCCCCTGGCCTAGAGGAAGCATAGTCAAAGGTCCTGGGCCAAGAGCAAAAAAGCCATTTCCTTGCTGAAAGCCCATTGCCACAGGACACAGGACGGAGCAGAGGCGGGAAGGTGAGACCAAAGGAGTTGGGGAGGGTGGCCTTTGAAGATATAGGATCCCAAAAGCAAGGATGCCTTAGTTATTCCCACCAAGGAAATAGAAGCTGAGGGTTGCCTGCAGGCAGGTCTCCCTGAACAAGTGCCTCTGGGCCAGAGGGAAAGAGAGGAAGACAGGAGGGAACCAAGAAGGCTCATCCCAGGAAGCAAGGGTTCCTGTGAGACTCCAAGCTTGGACACAAGGCTCTTTCCCGCCTGTCCAAGGAAACTCCTCTCTTCTGTGGAACTTGTCCTTCCTGTCTCTTCAGGAGCCGAGATGGGGTTGCGGAGTGGGGAGAACTGGAAGACTCCCTAGGGGTTACTGTCCTAATTCCGAAGCTCCTGCTCCAGCTGCCTCAGATCTAGGCCCTTAGAAGCTAGGACAATGGATATGGTGACCAGCACAAGAAATGAAGGGGGGCTCCAGGGGAACTCCAGTCGACCCACATCGGATTGCAGACTGCTGAGGTCATAGCTGGTTGCCACATAAGCCTGAGGAGAGGGGGAGGGGTCCTCCGGGATTCTCAGGGCATCTGCAGGAAGCTGGACCAAGGGGGCATCTGTCCAGCCTGCTGCACACCCGCCCTTCAACAGAATACGCAACCAGCACACTTCTGTGAGACCGGGAAGCTCCTCCGGTTGGATGACATCTTCTGTATACTGAAGAGAGAAAACTCCTGCAGATGGCTGGCACCTGGCACCTGGCAGCTTACAAAGGGGCAGAGGGCTCTGGGGATTCTCAGCCTGTAAACAGAGGCAGGGTAGAATGCTGAGAAGAGCAGGGGGCAGAGGCGTGAGGTCCATCTCAGGCCCACCCTGCAGCCTGGAGTGTGAGTTCAATGTGTTGGGCCCTTTTGGGAGGATGGGCAGGGATGGAGGAGACCCTGGGGAAGCTGGTTGGCTTGGTGAGGTATGGATCAGCAAATCCGGCCCAGGGACAGATTCAGTGGCTCTGGGCCAGTACAGTCATGACACTCATACCCACCCCATCCCCAGCCATTCAAGGGAACTTGCAGGAAGCTGATTGCCAGCAGCTTCCACTGCCAGGTTCTGTCCCTCTCTCGACCACAGCCGCGAGGGTAGCAACCTGGCATAGCAGTGCTGGGAAGCCCCACCCCTGCTTTCACACACCCACCGGACTCCACCAAACCTCTGAGCTACACCTCCTAGTACCCTTGGCTCTCAGCTCCAGAACTCCAGCCCCTAGCTCTTGCCTCACCCTTCAGAGAGTCTCCCAGCCCAGGTCCCCACCCTGGCCCTTTGCCTCAATCCCTCCCTCTCTCTGAACTTCCCAGAGCCTCTCCCCTCCCTGACTGCAAGTCACCTGATGGGGAGGCCTAAAGCCCAGCCTCACCCAGATTCCACACCCCAACTTTCCCAGCTGTGAAGGCACCAGAGGACTGTCCCTCTGCACTGTGGAATTCCCACCGTCCCAGCCCATTTCTCCCAGCTGCACAGCTCAGACACAGGCATTTTACAGATGTGCCAGCTGCACATGCACACATGCTGTATGCACGCAAACCCGTGCGCACACACACACACACACACACACACACACATACACACATGGCAACATGCACCTAGATATGCATACACCCCCCTCCACAGGCATACATGCATTTGCACACCCTCATGAATGCACCCATCCATATAGGACATATGCACTCAGATACACACACATGCACATACATGTAAGCACATGCACACGCACACACATATACTCTTGCACCATCCACTCCATTTCACATCCCATGTCGCTTCCAGCAGGATCCTACAATATCTCCAGCCTCTCCAGGGACCTTCGGTTGTGACTTGGGGTCAGTCACCATGGCTCCTTCTCTCTCCATGGCAGTGCCCACACCCACGCTCAGGGCTGTTACTCTTTCCTATTCTCAAGAACTGGTGGCTGAGGCTTCAACCCAGTTTTTTAGAGCCAAGATATAAATACCAATTGCCTATTACAGTTATGGATATTGGTTGGGGGGTCCCCATCCGCAGGCTCAGTTTCGCTAGGAAAGGGACTTTCCTCAGAAGGAATCAAGACGCCACCGACGCCGCCACCGAACATATCAGTTCTTAACGATTTGGGGAGGGAAGCTGTGCTCTCTTTACTGTAACTCGAACGGCTAAATTATTCATTGAGAGATGCAGGCAGAGATTGAACAGCGACAGGAGAGGCAGGAGACCCCAGCCCAGCCCAGTGACCCACCCAGGCCTGGGGCTTCCTGCCCTGGCTCCTGAGGGTGGTCTTGGAAACGAAGGTCCCCAGCGGTCCCGGGGAGGGGGACAATGGAATAGCATTGCTCCCATCTGGGGCTGACCAGGACTGAAGGAAGACTCTAGAACCCTGTAGGAGAGGTGACCTAGGTCCACAATGACTATCATTGGTAGGACGGTAGGAGCCAGGAGGTCTGGGCCCGGATCCTTCCTGCAGCCAGGACCCTTTGCTGTTGACCTTCAGTGGTTGGGGTACAAAGCTGTGTGACCAAAGTCTTCTCCAAAGAGGGACTGGCTTCCTCCCACAGGGAATTCTGATGGAGAGGCAGGGAAAGAGAAAACACCAGAGCCCTGTCTTTGAGTCCAAACTGGTCCCTAGCCCCAGTTCCCTTAAGGCTCCTCTAGGCAGAAAAGACGAAGTGTGCTGAGAGGGGAGACCCTCATGCAGGCCAGGGAACACCCAGGAAGGAGGCTTGCACTAAGTCCTCAAGGATTCCTTCTCTGGTTGGGGCCCAGCTCTCCCCACATCCCCGGTAACGACGGTCACTGTCTGCAGTCTGGCAGCATGCTGAAGACTTCCCAATGCGGGGTGGTCCTCAGAGGGCCAAGCCTTGGCTGTTTCCTCTTGTGGGCAGTGCCTGGACCTGCGGGGAGCAATGCAAGGCTAAAGGAAAAGAGGAATGCATGGGGGCTCACAGTTGGAGGAAAGGGAGGGGGTGGCCCTGGGCACAGAGCCCAAGCAATCAGGAGAGGGATGTGGAGGGAGAGAAGAAAAGGGAGAAAGAAAGGAGAGAAAGGGAGATGGGGGCTGAGAGGGAGAGGTTGGGGAGGAGGGAGGAGGGGGGAGGGAAGACAGGAGGAGGAGCAGGAGGAGGGAGAGGAGGGGGAGGAGGGCTAGTATTTGGAAAGTGGAGCCCTAGGGGGAGCACGTGCTGACTCACTTGCCTGCCTTCAATTTTCCCTGCTTCCTGGGGACTCTCATTTTATTTTCGGGAAAGCTGCCCTGCTGTGACTAATTTGTTCTTAAACAAACCAAACCCAGGCAGCAGAGAGGCTAGGCGGGGCCTGAGTCACTCACTGCCCAGGGGCCGCCACACCTCAGGGTGGCCCCCTGGCTCTGGGCCTGAGCCTGGGCCTGGGCTGGGCCTCCCTTGTCCCCAGAGGCCCCTTATCCTTGGCCTGCAGGTGACCCCGTTGCTCCACAGATGTTTTCGTGCCCACTCCTGAGTGTGACACACTGGGCTCTCTGGGCTCTCAGGATGCTGAGCGAGCTTCTTGTCTGTCCAAAGCCTGGAAACCTATCTGGCACTGAGCTGGCTGTCAGCTAAAATTTGTTGAATGGCTACTGATTGTTCTCTTTGTCTCTTTATACTTCTCTTTGGATAAGGCCTCCCGCACCACTTCCTCCCCAGAAGCCCCTCCGTTGCACAGAGGGCTTTACTGACAACTGCCCTTGCAGGGAACCTGTCCTCTGCCACAATGAGTGGGTCTTTCTCAGAGTCTAAGGGACCACTAGAAGACAGCAGTGCCAGGGCTCCTCTCGCACCCAGGCAGGTTCAGCCTGACGCACCCAGACGTTCGCCCCCAGACGCTCCATCCTGCAGATGAAGAATGCTGGTTCCTTCCATTTCACAGAAGAAAGTACAGCCCAGAGTCTGGCAGGGTGGCTCTGGGGGCAGAGTGCTTGCCTAGCCTGCAGGAAGCCCTGTGTATGAATGCCAGCACTGCTTGAACCTGGCTCAGTGGTACAAGCCTGTAAGCCCATCACCAGGCAGGCTGAGCCAGGAAGGTCAAGAGTTCAGAATCATCCTCCCTACTTCAAAGTGAGTTTGAAGCCAGCCTGGAATACTTGAGACCCTGCCAAGGAGGGAAGGAGGAAGGGAGGAACAAAGAGGGGAGAGAGGGCGGAAGCGGACTGGAGGGGGCTGGAGGGAACAGAGGCCCAAAGAGGTTAAGTCACTAGCCAGTAAGTAACAGGTGTAAGATGTGAACCCAGACCCGAGAACCAGACACGATGCCTCTCTGCCCTCTGCTACCCTGTGCCAAGGACTGTGGGGCCAGGACCCTTAAGACACAGGGCAGTACACAGACAGGTGGGGTGTTTTCTCCAGCGCAGGCCCAGTCAAGATGCAGCACCTACCCCAAGTCTCCAAGGTGGGACGTGTGCACAGCTCATACAGAAAGAAACATAACCCGTTTTCTATTTTTTATACACCCTCTTTAGGTTTCAACTTTTATGGACCCATAAAATATAAGCCCAGTAATAAAGCGCCTATGGCTTATAAATAAATAAGAATGCGTCTCTAAAATGTTTTCCTGAAAGGGAGGAATTGCCCCCTCTTCTCTGGATCGCTGCACCTTGGCGCCTCCCAATCAGTAGATGCTCAATAAACGTCTCTGTGAACCCCTTGCTGCCCTTTGGTTGGGGGAGGGGGTTCTCTCAGACTGGAGGAGACCCACCGGTGTGCCTCCTCCACTTGATCCCTCACAGGGCTCGGAGCCTTTCCCACCCACCCACACACCCGGTGGCAGCCAGCTTGCCTACCGGGAAGGGAGGCAGCTGGCTGTGCAGCTACCCACAGAAAGACCCAGGCTTCCCCAGCCCGCCCCGTGCTCCCTTGCCGGTCCTCCGGGGGTGGCACGCGCCCAACGCAGCCCTTCACGGTGGCACAGCCAGCCGGCGCCCGGGTGCCCAGCCCTGGCTCTGCCCTCCGCCAAGGGCGGCCCCGGCTGCAGCCGCCTGGCCTCTGCGCGCTTGGGAGCGCGTTTCCAGTAAGCTCGAGCCACCCAGCGCAGCTGTTCCCGACAGTTCGGCCCGGTGCGGGCGTGCACAGATGCCGGGGCCGCCGCCGCGTCTACGCCAGCGATCAATGCATGCATCCCCGGCTCCCGCCCAGGTCCAGGCTGTGGGGGTCCGCATGATCTGTGGGACCACTAATCTGCAGGGCGCCATCACGTCGTGGTACCCCTACTCCTGATCCCATGGGACAGCAGCTCTCCCTGGCATGTAGAGAGAGCGTCCCTCACTTGCAGAAACAGTCCCTTAGTAGAACATTTTACCCGGAGGCCCACTTTCCCCCTTGTAAGATGCTTTCTTAGGATTCAGATGGTTGGTAAATATTTACTCTGAAGTGGCTCCTTGGTACCTTCCTGGAACCCGACCACTTGGGAGGCTGAAGCAGAAGGGTTCTGGATGCTTCAAGGCCAGCCTGCACTACAGCTACATAGAGACCTTGTTTCAAACAAAAGACAGAAGGAAGCAACAACAAAAGGTGCCCAGGGAATTGCTCAGTCAGAAGTGGGGCTTGTGTCTTGTGCTACCAGGCCCCAATCCCAGTCTAAAGGCCAAGGATTCCAGGGGTGGCTGCAAGTGTCAGGTGCATTCAGCAGCTCAGGGGTCCACCTGCTGCCTCTGGGTCTCAGTGTTTGAAGAAAGGGAGACAGAAAGGCAGGAAGAGAGAGCAGACTAGACAGGAGCCTGGCCTCCAGAAATCTCAGAGACAGCATCTCCACCACGTCCAGGAGATCAGGGCAGACCAGGCCAGGCGGGAGAGGCCTATGCCAAGGTTGTTTCTACTCCTTCATGATGGCTGGAAAAGGGGTTAAATGTGGGGTCTTCTCTTCCTCACTCTGCCTTTCTAGAGGACCCCAGGCACTGGAGTGGGAGGCCTTCGGACTGCTAGGTGGACCCACCACAGTTCTAAGTGTCCAGGAGCCTGAGAAAGACCCCACTAAGCAGGACTTGGGCACTAGAAATGAATATTCATTGGAATTAGCTTTGGGAATTGCCGGCTTGCAGGATCTTAGAACACACAGAGGAGACCAGGGATGCGGCTCAGCTGTAGAGTGCTTTCTGCGTGGGACATGGTCCTGCGCTCCAGTTTCAGGCAGACCTTGCATGGTGGCACACACCTGTGATCTCAGCGCTTGGGCAGTAGAAACAGGTGGCTCGGGAATTCTAACCCACCCCAGGTACATAGTGTGCTCAAGGCAGCTTAGACCACATGAGAACTATTTTAAACCCCCACCCTCCACAAAAGAGAAGAAATAGAGAGACCTTGTACCACTTAATTTGTCTTCTTTCCTCTCCATGACAGGTGACATCCCACAGAACCACGGCACAGCCTCACGGCTTCTCCATTGTCCTCGATGGCCTCTGCTAAACTGTGTTCAGATTTCTTACATTGCTTCAATGGGCCCCTGGGTTTGATCTTCAACACTGGAAAAAAAAAGAAAAAGAAAAGGAAGGAAGGAAGGAAAGAGAAAAACAGCCAGACATGGTAATACATCCTGTATTTCTAGAACGATGAGATTGAGGCAGGAGGATTTCCATTAGCTCAAGGCCAGCCTGGGCTATAGCATGAGATCCTATCTGTCTTGGTTTCAGCTCTATGGGTGCGCTAAAATGCCCTGACAAAAAGCAGCTTAGGAGAGAGAGGGTTTGTTTTAACTGACAGATCCAGGTTACAGTCACTCACTTTGGGGACGTTAAAGCAGAGGAGACAGCCGGTCACACCACGTCTAGAGTCATACATGTGGATACTCGTTTGCTTGCATGCTTGTGCTCAAGCTCCATTCCTCCACTCTTGTACCATTCATGACCCGTTGCCTAGGGTATAAGGCTGCCCACAGTGGGCTGGGTCTTTCCGTATCAGTTAACTTAACTGAGGCAATCCCCCATCCTGCAGATATGCCCACAGGCCAGCCCAATGTAGACCATTCCCCATCCAGACTGTCTTCCCAGGTGATTGTAGGTCGCGTCACACCATCTCAAGGTAGAATAAGACAACAGTAATGCCTTTGTCAGGGTGACTATTGCCGTGACGAAACACCATGACCAAAGCAACTTGGGGAGGGAAGGGTTTCTTCCGCTTAACTTCCACATCATTGTTCAACACTGGGTGATGTCAGGACAGGACTCAAACAGGGAAGGAACCTGGAAGGAGCTGATGCAGAGGCCATGGAGAAGACCTGTTTATGAGCTTGCTCCGTGGCTTGATCAGCCTGCTTTCTTTTTTTTTTAATTTATTTTTTTTTGTTAACTTGTTTTTTTTTGTTTGTTTGTTTGTTTTGATTTTTCTTTTTCGAGACAGGGTTTCTCTGTGTTGCTTTGGAGCCTGTCCTGGAACTCACTCTGTAGACCAGGCTGGCCTCGAACTCATGCTTTCTTGTAGAACCCAGACCCACCAGCCCAGCGATGGTACCATCCACCATGGGCTGTACCCTCCCCCATCGATCACTAATTAAGAAAATGCATTACAGCAAGATCTTCTCGAGGCATCTTCTTCAGTGAGGTTCCCTCCCTTCAGATGATTCTAGCTTGGGTGTCAAGTTGACGTAAGACCTGTCAGCACAAGGGACAAAATAAAAGACAGGTGGACCATATTGAAGATGTGTGTGCAATTCCCTTCTACTGCCCATAGCCCCTCCACCCTTGGCCTGCGCCTTACTTGCTTGTGGCTTTCCCACTCCTGGGGTGATTCAATCTGCATTGTGTCCCCTGCCAGTGACCAAACTTACATGGGAGATGTCTGACCTCTAACTCCTACCCCCAAGGAAAGGTTGAGGTATTTCAAGCAATCCCCAAGCTGGGAACAGCAGGGACGAAGACCAGCACCTGAATGCTTCCCAGAAGGCCCTTCTGAAAGATAGCAGTGCTTGAAGACGCGTGTGTGACCGCAAAGGGGAAACCCTGTGGTGCCAGGACCATGCGGTCAGACCAGCACAGAACACTGTGTTGTATACTTAAACACATCCCACGTAAGTCTAAATCCAAGGGAAAATACTGTCTTTACTCCTGAGGTTCCCTGGGGCCCTTTCTCTCTTTCGTTTGCCTTTCTATGAATAGTAGACTCGGGACTACCTTGCTGTGTGCAGCAGGCCCGTGCTGTTTAGCTTCAGGAGGATACTGTTGGCAGTCTCGCTGTGGGCCCTTGGGTGTGTTGAAGGTGAGTGACCTCATCAGTCTGGTGGGATCAGAGGTGCATACCACCATGTCTGGCTTAGCATTGGGGTTTATGGGGGAAGTGAGTGTGTGTGTGTGTTATGTATGTGTGTGTATGCACACACTTGTGTGCACTTTAGGCCTGGTTGCATTAAGTTGGGGGAAAAGCAGATGCTGAGTTGGCTCGATGTCTCTGCTGGTGAGCAACAACTTTGATTGTTAGAATGCTTGGTGCCTTGTCTGTGTGGCTATAACAAAATATCTGAGGCTTGGAAGCTTAATTTTTCTTACATTTATTTATATAGTGTGGGGGCGTGCATATGCCATCCACTCATGTGGAGGTCAGAGGGCCGCTTGAAGGACTCGGTTCTCCCCTTCCACCATATAAGCTGAAAGGGCCATCAGACTTGGTGGTAGGCACACATGTAGATTGAGGGTCATCAGACTTGGTAAGCGTCATTACCTGCTGAGCCATCTCACTGGCTTGATGCGTCAACATTTATAAACTATAAACTACTATCTCACCAAGCTGGAAGTTTGAGTCCAAGATGAGGAAACTGACCAAGAGAGGCGGCCTCATGATGGAGTCTCCTAAGAGTCCCCCTACTGGTACTACTTGGACCCAGCTCTGCTCCTAGACTGACCACGGTCGTCTGCTTAACACCCCAGTTTCTGCTCAGCACCCCCGTTTCTGCTCATCCACCTCTTTCAGCTCAGCAATGGACACATGACCAGAACTAGTCAGTCAGAACAGGCACCCCTTGTTGGTCCGGGGCTGGGTCAAAACCCAAGTAGCCCTAGCCTGGCGCCATTCCTAGAGCTGCCTGAAGCCATTTTGTCAACACTAGGGAAAGTTTGCCCAAGGGAAGAGGCATGGCGGAGGCTAGGGAACAGGGGAAGGGGAGAATTGGGCTCCCAGGACATCCTTGGCAAACCGAGATCCAACTGTGCCTGAGGCTCAGGGCCAGCTCTGTGTTTTTGTCGTGTGAACGGCTAGAACAACCCCTGTAAATTTCTTAATCCAGTTTTAATTGGCTTCTACAGAGCTGCGAGAGAAAGCTCTAAGCCGGCCTTAGGCACCTCACCCAGTCTGGGTTTCAGAAGGTTCAGTCAATAGCAATAGCACCTGCAATACTCAGTAGCATAACGAACCGAGGTGCTAATTAGAGTCTGGCCCAGGGGAGCTTGGTTGGGGGAGCTTGGTTGTTGCAGTGGAGTATTTGGAGGAGTTGGATAAGAACGGGGTGGACCCATCACCCATTGTAGATCCACCGATTCGTTCTATGTCATCAATGGACATTCCAAGTCCCCAGGCACCCAGCTGCAGCTGGACTAATGGAGAAAAGCTGATGAAGCCCAGGGAACAGAGGCGGCCTTGGGCCATGCAGGCAAAACCGCCATACCTTCCCGTGCACACTCTAAGGCGCTCACGCACTCTGTGAACATGGGCAGAGCACGGAGTCCGCTGCTTAGTCACAGAACATGCCATGGTGGTGGTCGTGCCAGCCACCTCCCTGAATATGCCATGCCACACGGGATTCCAGTTCAGCCAATCAGAGACAGATGCGACTGGTAATGTTGGCCGTTGATGGCGGTAGCCTCTGTGGTAAGAACATTCACACCTTGAGGGAACACGGGGTCTCGAGGAAATGGGTGGAGATGGGCCCTCAATATACTGAGTGTGGAAGCAGACTCCCCTGTTGGGAGATCTGTGGTATCCAATCAGGGATGTCAGAGGGAACCTCCTTGGACTTCCTCTTGGGGTAAGGACTGTGAGCAGACTATGTAGCTGAGGTTAGACCTGAATTTCAGACCCTGCTGCTTCTACCTATGTAGTGCAGATTATAAGTGTACTCTGCCTCCCCGGGTTTATGCTTTGCTGGGGACTGAGCCCAGGGCTTCACGCAGGCTAAGCAAACACTACTTCTCAGCCATGTGAGCTGTTATTTTAGCACAATAACAAAATGAAATTAAAGCAAAACAGCCAGACATCAACCCTTGGTGCCCGTGGCACCCCTGCCAGAGCACGAGAGGGCAGGTTGTTGGGCCACACCCTTTGCTCCTTGTTGTTCTCATGGTCCCCAACATGGGCAGAGTGATTTTGAATGGGCACAGTCAACATGCCGAGGCATGAGAAGACTCGAACACTCAAGAACCTCGAAGATGGTCTGTAACGGCCCCTTGGGCTCTAGGGCAGGGAGCCAGATACCAACTGCCCCTGTCACAAGAGAACATCTCAGCCCTGGGGCAGCCAACAGAGAAGGCAGGGTGCACCTACACCTCTAATGCTCTTCTACGCAGGCCACCCACGCAGACCCTGGCCTCAGTGCAGACACCTACCCATGTTCACACATGTTCTCATGCGCATGTGCACACACACACACACATCCCTGCACTAATGGCCCGGTACAGGGTGGTCCCCTGACTCCTAAGAGCCCTCATCTTTCCCTAGCATGCTCTTTTAGCCCTGCCTACCCAGCAACAGCTCAAGTAACCCAAACATGGGCACCCAGGCTCTGGGCGGGCCAGGCTGGGACCTGTCCCAAAGACTGCATGGAAACAGGAGGCCAAAGAATGCAGTGGGCAGCTTGGCAGAGATACAGACAGAGCTGTCTGGCTTCCAGTAAGTTGCCCGCCCGGCCTGACCTCGCCCACCGGCTGGAGCCTTGGCCAATAGATACTGGCCCCAGGCTCCAGCCCCCAAAAGTGCCTGGCTGAACTGCACGCACACACAGCTGCTGCAGGCCCTTAGGACACCGCCCTTGTCCCCAGTGAGTAGGACAGGGAACTGGATCCCTGTCCTCCCAGGGACATGCCGGGAAGGGGTATCTTCGGTTCCCTTCCTGGAAGCCCATTGGCTCCGGTCCCGAGGGGCCCAGCCCCCCTCCCCCCAGACTGATTCCCCTGGAAGTCTGTGGAGCCTTGGAAACCCTGCTGAGCCCACTTGACCTGGACTCCATGGCCAACCTGGACACAGGAGCTTGTCAGCCCTTTTCTCCTTTCCCTGACCGCTGGGGTGGAGCTGGGACTCATTATGAAGATGCCCATGAACCCAAGGGTGCCCTGCCCCCACCCCACTCTAAGTCTCAAGATGGGTCCCTGCTTGCCAGAGGAGACTGAGGCCAACAGAGGGAACAAAAGAAGCTATAAAACAGGTCAGCCCAGACCTGAGAAGGAAGGGCTTGGAGGCCCTGGGGCAGGAGAAGCAGCATCCATCTGTGGGGCTATTGTGGGAAGGGAGGACAGGAAGAGACAGTCAGCTGCAGGAAGAGGGGGAAATGGGCATCTGGAGCTGGGGGCAGCCTCCGGGCTCAGTAGGAAGTGAGCAATCCCTGAAGCAACCGAAGCGAAGACGGGATGATGCCCGTCCACTCAGGTGCTGCTTCACTTCCTGGTGCGGAGAGGATGTTTGGCGTGCTTTCATTTGTTAAACACGCCTGTGAAGTTGGGCTGCTGGCAGCACACACCTTTAAACCCCAACACTCAGAAGGTAGAGCAGAGTTCCAGGACAGTCAGGATTGAGACCCTGTCACAAACAAAGTCCGTGGTCCACCTGCCAAGCATCCTAAAGGTCGGGATGAGAAGAGATGAAGAAAGCCATGCCTCCTGCTCCCAGGGCAGATAGCACCCAAAGTCATGGTGCTGTTGTACACACGGTCATAGAGCAATGTGACGTGTATGTGTGTATGTGTACTAGAGCACATGAAACCATTTACTGACAGAAAATAATACGCAAAGTCTTGTTCACTTGGAGAACAGAGACCCCAGTTCCTGCTGGCCCTGTCTGAGGAGATGGGGGTGATATCACCTGATCTTCATCCCTGAGCGAGCAAGAACTCTGAGGACTCCCTGGGCTCCTGACCCACTTTCTCCTGTGGCTCCGAGTTGGACATGCAGGACAGCCATGCCCATTTCCTTGCATCTCTGGCCACATACTGAGTAGCCAACATGGCGTCTGGTGGGGAGGATCCTCCTTGGGAGTTTTCACCTCCATCCCACCAGCCACTCTGCAGCCGCCACTCGGCAGATGGTTTCCTTGTTGGAAAAAACTGGTGACAAGTGCAAAGGTATCGTTGAACACCATTAAGATGCGGCAGACGCCAAATACTTTCTCTCCTTTGCCCGCTGATTGTTTTCTATCCCTCTGTCTTGAAGGGTCGTTTCTGCTCGTTTCTGGCTCCGCCGCTGGAGAGAGCACTTTAAATCACGTTTAATTTTTTATTTGCTGGTTTTTTTTTTTTTTTGTTCTGAAACAGGGTACCCTCTAGCTGGCCTGGAACTCACAGAGAGACACTTGCCTAGGCATCCCTAGGGCCAGGATGAAAGGGTCTGCACCACCACGGCCTGGCTTTAGTATTTGCCCTTCTGGGAAGAGACCCTAGTAAGAAAGAATCCTCTAGTCAAAGGGAAACCATTCTGCAGGAGCAAAAAGATTAAGTAGGGGGCTGGAGATGTAGCTCAGTTGGTAGCACTCGTCTATCAAGTATGTAGCCCTAGGTTCTATCCCTATCGCCAAATGAACATGCACGCCCGTAAAGTCTACATGTGGGAGGCAGAGTCAGGAGAGTCTTGAGTTCACAGTTATCCTTAGCTGCATAGTAAGTTCGAGGCCAGCTTGGGCTGTGTGAGAATTCTATCTGACCCAAAGCCATAATAAAGGCCAGTAAATAAGATATAAATGTGTGTGTGTGTGTGTGTGTGTGTGTGTGTATAATGTGTGTGTATAACTTATTTGTTATGTATATACTTTTCTGCTGTATGTATGCTTGTACACCAGAAAAGGGTACCAGATCTCATTACAGTGGTTGCGAGTCACCATGAGGTTGCTGGGAATTGAACTTGGGACCTGTGGAAGAGCAGCCAGTGCTCCCAATCTCTTAGCCATCTCTCCAGCCCAATAAGAAATATATTATATACAAGTAAGAGATCAATTTTCAACACAAACACCTTAGGAAATACAGGGTGTGGGCTTTCCCCCAGGCCTCACAGAGGTTCCTGCAAAACCGAGCTGGGAGCCTCTGGAAGGAAAAGAGGATCTAAACAAGCAGAGCCCAGGCAGAGAAGACCCAAGGAGTCACTGTCCCAGGGGAGTGGGTGCTGGATAGGTAATGCAAGAGACTGCCAGCAAATAAATGGGTGTCCTCAAGTGGGGACCAGCCTGGGAGGTAGGTGTAGTAGTAGTAGGGAAGGAGCAATAGTAGTAGGGAAGGACCAGCATGGCGGTGCACAGACCAGGGCTGGGAGAGAGTGGGGATGGGTGTCACTCCCAACCAGATGCCAGGGAACAAATTGGAAGCTGACTAGCTGCCTGAGAGATTGGCATGTTAAAAGATTCTCTTGGCAGAGTTAGTACTTGTAATCCCAGCACTCTAGAGCCTGAGGCAGGAGGATGGGAGTGTACTACCGGCTCAGGCTCCACAGTGAGTCCCCAGCCAGTCTGGGTAAAGCCTGAGAGGCTCTTACTGTGGAGAAAAGCAAACCAGGGGAGAAGGAAGAATGGCTGTGACAAATGGGAGGGGAGAGGAGGGGACGTGAGCTGCTGACTTCAGACCTTCCCCAGAGGGTGGACCTCACCAAGGGGAAAGAGTCAAGGATGAGAGAAAAACCTGGTGTCTACATAGATGTCAGGATGCGTTGTTCCCCATGTAAGGAGCAGCACAGGAGAAGGGGAGAGGGGAGGAAGGATGTGATGGTTGACACCAGCCAGAATGCTGAGACTGTGACAGCCAGTCCCACTTCAGAAATCAAGGCTTGGGGGAAGGAGATAAGGTTCAGAGGTTAAGAGCACAGGTTGCTCTTCCAGAGGACCTGGGTTCAATTCCCAATGCCCACATGGTAGCTCAGGACTGAAACTTCAAGATCTGACACCCTTACACAGATGTACATACAGATAAAACAGAAATGAATATAAAAAGTAAATAAATCATTAAAAAGAATCAAGGCTCTACCCTGTGTACAGTGAGGATGAAGTCTGAGGGAATTGTGGGGAAGGGAGAGTTGAAGCAAAGCTTTGTGTAGCTCAGGCTAGCCTAGAACTCACTGCAATGCAGAGGGTGACCCTGAATGTCTCCTGCCTTCACCTCCCTAGTGCTGGGATTACTGGCGTGGATGTTTCTCTTAGCTCATTTTACGTGATGTGGTGCTAGGGATGAACCCAGGACTTCCTACATGCTAGACACGCACTCCGCCAACTCGTCCCTACCCCAGTTTTGTGTCTTTAAGACTCTTATTATGCAGTCTAGACTGACCTCAAACTATTTCACTGCCTTAGCCTCCTAAATGCTTGAATGAGAAGCCTACACCACCATTTCCAACATATAAACCTGACTTTTAAAAACTATTTCTTTTGGGGCTGGAGAGATGGCTCAGCAATTGAGAGCACCGGCTGTTCTTCCTGGGGACCCAGGCTCTATTCCCAGCGCCCTCCTGGGGACCCAGGATCTATTCACAGCGCCCACACGGCAGCTCACATTCCTGGGGACCCAGGCTCTATTACCAGTGCCCACATGGCAGCTCACAATCCTGGGGACCCAGGCTCTATTCCCAGCACCCACACGGCAGCTCACAACTGCGTCCTGGATCTGACACCTTCACAGGCACACATGGAGGCAAAGCACCAATGCACGTAAAATAAAAATAAATGTTTTTAAAAATACTTAGTGACTTTGAAAAATGTTTTTTAATTTTTGAAATTGTAATTCCAACATGTCTTCCTTCCAAGGCCTCCCACAAACTTCTCAAAGCTGCTATTTTTAAAGGTCTCGTGTGTGTTTGTGTGTGTATGTGCATGTTCCTGCTGAATGTCTGCACACACACACGAGCACGGATGTGCAGGTGTGTGTGGTCATGTGAAGGTCAGAAATGAACAGTGTCTTCCTCTATTGCTCTCCGCTTTAATTTTTGAGGCGGGGTCTCACTCCACCCAGAGTGCATTGATTGGAAGGACTGTGTGGTAGTTTGAATGTAATTGGCCCCAATAAGCTCATAGGGAATGACATTATCGGGAAGTGTGGCTTTGTTGGAGTAGGTGTGGAGGAAGTGTGTCACAGTGGAGGCAGGCTTTGAGGTCTCATATGTGCTCAAACCACACTCAATATCTCTCAGTTCACTTCCTGTTGCCTGCCTATCAAGATGTAGGACTCTCAGCTCCAGCATTGTGTCTGCCTGCTCTCTGCCGTGTCCTGCCATGATGATAATGGACTAGACCTCTGAACTGTGAGTCAGCCCCAATTAAATGTTTTCCTTTATAAGAGTTTCCATAGCTGGGTGTTGGTGGAACACACCTTTAATCCCAGAACTCAGCAAAGCAGAGGCAGGCGGGTCTCTGTGAGTTTGAGGTCAGCTTGGTCTATAGGATGAGTTCCAGGACAGTCAGAGATACACAGTGAAACCTTGTCTCAAGAAAACAAACAAACATAACAACCCAAAACCAAACAAACAAAACAAAAAACAAAAAAGAGTTGCCGTGGTCATGGTGTCTCTTCACAGCGACAGAAGCCCTAAGACAGACTGACTGGCCTTCCAGTCCCAGGTCAACCTGTCTCTATCTCCCCAGCACGGGGGTTACAGATGTGCCACCACCATGCCTGGCTTTATGTTGGTGCTGGAGACCAGCATTCAGGTCCTTACTCCCATTATGAAGTGTTTTAATTGACAGAGTCTATCTACAAAACCCTTCAGAAGCCCAGATAACCATTGCCCAACAATGCCCCTGTGTGGCCTGTATCTGGGTCAAGCCAACTACCCCAAACACCCAGTGAGCCTCCCAGGGACACCCCCAAAACTGTTAGCCACCCCCCGTGGGTCTTGCTGCTTCAGTGCTTTCTGCTGTGGTAGAATTACTCAGGACATACACACGGACTCCCCCTGACTCAGCAATACACTGGAAAGCTCCAGGCAGGGCATGGGGCCACTGTTTGCAGGCCTGTCTCTTCCTTCCCCTGGACACTTGGGTGGGTTCCACTTGTCTGTTCACTGACAGAGCAGCAGGGAACAT
Source organism: Arvicola amphibius (assembly GCF_903992535.2). NCBI lineage: Eukaryota > Metazoa > Chordata > Mammalia > Rodentia > Cricetidae > Arvicola > Arvicola amphibius. Next base: position 3,982,380 of record NC_052050.1, read on the forward strand.
TCTAGAGCCCACTGTTTGGTAGGCACCTACAGACTCTCCGCCGGCAGCACCTGGGGATGAAGTGCCTGTGGGGCGGGCTGTGACTGTGCTCTGCTTTGGGGACATGCTGTCCACCACACCCAGCCTTGCACAGCGGCTCCAGTCTCTCCATTCTGCCGCCAGTGCTGGGCTGTTTCCATTGCGAGGTCCTGAGGTATGACTCTCTGAGCACCTTGTCTGGGCTTGTGTGTGTGTGTGTGTGTGTGTGTGTGTGTATGGGGGTGATGTATGAGCCCCTGGGTGTGCAAGTGTCCTGTGGTCACTGTCCGTCATCCTGTCTCTTTCCAAAACTGGAGTTCTCAGATTTTGGGTAGCCTGACAACCAACAAGCCCAGAGATTCTTCTGCCTCTGCACCCTCAATGCATGGGCCCTCACCAGCAGGGACTCCTAACTGCTGAGCCATCTCTCCAGCCCAACCACTTTGTCATCCATTTAGAGCCTTTGGCCGTCACCTTTCACAAAGTGCCGGGTCTCCCGCGCTCCCTTTCTTCTGTGTGTTAGGGCTGATGTGGATCAGAGGTCAACTCCAGATGCGGCTTCTCAGCCACCGTCCACCTCGGCTATTCGTTTGTGCAGGAGGGACATTCACACACCACGGTGAGCATGAGGAGGTCAGACGATGCTCTCTGGAGTCAGTGATCTCCCACCATGTGGGTCTCAGGGATCAAACTGCGGTCACCAGGCTTTCGAGACAAGCGCCTTTACCCACTGAGCCATCTCGTTGACCCCACCTTGTTTTCTGAGATGGGTCTCTCCCTGGCCTAGAGCTCGCCAAATGGGCTGGATTGGATGACCGGAGAGCCTGGGGGCTCCCTTTAACCACCTCACCAGGATTGAGATCACCACCATGTCCATTAAAAATGTTTTTGTCAAGATTTTATTTTTAATTTTGCATGGCAGAGCAGGGGAGGGGGGAGGTATGTCCACATGAGTACAAGTGCCCAGAGGGGCCAGGAGAGGGACTTAGCCACCTGGTGTGTGCACTTAGAACCAAACTTGGTTCTTTTGCAAGAGCAATGTGCACTGTTTTGGGGGTGGGGGAGGATGAGGAAAGGATTTGAGACAGGGTTTCCCCTGTGTAGCCCTGGCTGTCCTAGAACTCACTCCACAGACCAAGCTGGCCCTGAAACTCAGATCTGCCTCTGCCTAGGACTAAAGGTGTGTGCCACCACTGCCTGTTCAAGCAGTGTCCACTCAAACCCCAAGTGACCTCTCCGATCCAGTAGAGCCATGTGTGTTTTTTTGTCGTTGTTTTGGCTTTTGTTTTTCTGAGACAGGGTTTCTCTGTAGCTTTGAGCTCGGCCTGCCTCTGCCTCCTGAGTGCTGGGATTCAAGGCGTGCGCCACCACCGCCTGGCTGTGTTGTTTTTTATTGTTGGTTCCGGGCATCGAACTCAGATCCTCTGCTTGCAAGGCAAGTGCTTTACTCACCGAGCCATCCCCAGCCCCACCCCACCCCGACCCCTTCTCTTTGGGATCTTGCCACTGTTTAGGAGGCCTTACCATGTTCCAGCTCTGGTCATCCTGCCCTGGCCTCCTCCACTCAAGGGCCTGTGTCCTTTTCTCTCTTAGTATCCAGCAGCGGTGGCCACCGGATGGCTTGAGGGTCTGGTACCGCTGTAAATGCCCTCCCGGCTTCTCCAAGAACATTCCATCTGAGAGCATCAGACACTTGCTGGGCAAGCAGGTGGAACAGGCCCAAGTCCCAGCTCCCTGGGAATATGCTTCTTGTGGAAGTCTACAGACATCCTCGAGGCTCAGCCAAGCCAGAGTGCCAATGTCTACTGTGTCATGAGGGACATTTAGGGTCCTGGGGCTCAGCCCTGGCACATCACCAGCATTGACAGTGTCCCCGAATTCTATGAGGGGCAGGGAAGTGGTATCCTCAGCACCCAGCTTAGGCCCTGGCAGATGCTCCACTTCCCAGAGCTAGAGGGTAACCATCCTTGAAAATCCCCAGAAACAAAGCCAGGGGCAGGCACCTTACTCATAACCCAGTCAAGCACTGTTGACTAGCCAGCTTCCTGGAAACCCAGGTGGCCGTGGCAAGGTCAAGGAAGCTGCAGGGTCCCTGGATCCTGCCTGTGGAATGAGCAACACTGCTGAGCCGCGGTGGGAGCATGAGGCTCGGTGCGAGCATGAGGGGCGAGGGGCGGTGCGAGCATGAGCTGCTGTAGCACCTCCAGCACCAAGTGGCTCGCCCTGTCTGCGGACAGCTTTCCTCATATCATGGCCCGAGACCACAGTGTCCTAGGTCCTCGGGGTCCACTCCTGCCTAGTCACCTCTCTACCGTTCACTCCCTGAAGAGATTCCACACCTACAGAGACCTCCCTGTCTGATTTATCTGCAGAGAAGCATAGATCCAATTCCGTATCTCCATCACGCAATCCCTACCCCCACCCCGCCACATGGACCCACAGCTGTGTAGTCTCCTGCCAGCACGTTTTCTGAACCTGCATCAGCGTCTCCGTTCATTCGCTCCTGCTCACACTCACCACCTCCAGCCTCCATTCACACCTGTTCACACTCAGCCTCCATCATTCCTGCTGCCTTGGCAGACTCAGAGAGTCTGTCTCCTTGCCCTATGACAATAACCTTCGGTACCATCCTGCCAGCTCTCCCCAAACTCAGCCCATCCTGTCTCCCTGAAAGTTGACTTCTCTCCCTCTAGTTTGCTTTCTGTTGAGGTACTAAGCAGTTCGGGGAGGAAAGGGTTTATTTCACCTTTCCAGTCACACAGTCCCTCAGTGTGGGAAGCCAGGGCAGAAACTCAAGACAGGAACCCAGAGGCAGGAACAGCAAAGCAGAGACCGTGGAGGAACTGTGCATACTGGCCTGCTCATCTTGCTTATATAAAGAATTATAGCTCCCAGGACCACCTGTGCAGGGGTGGCACTGCCCCCAGTGGGCTGAGTCCTCCCACATTGGTCATGAATCAAAAAAAAAAAAAAATCCCAGGGCTGGAGAGATGACTCAGAGGTTAAGAGCATTGGCTGCTCTTCCAAAGGTCCTGAGTTCAATTCCCAGCAACCACATGGTGGCTTACAACCATCTGTAATGGGGTCTGGTGCCCTCTTCTGGCCTGCAGGCAGACATACAGACAGAATATTGTATACATAATAAATAAATGAATAAATAAATAAATAAATAAATAAATATTTTTTAAAAATGCCTCTACAGCTGGGCGGTGGTGGCATATGCCTTTAATCCCAGCACTCAGGAGGAAGAGGCAGGTGGATCTCTGAGTTCGAGGCCAGCCTAGTCTGCAGAGTGAGTTCCAGGACAAGCCCCAAAGCTACAGAGAAACCCTGTCTCGAAAAACCAAAAATAAAATAAAAAGGAAAAGAAAAGAAAACGCCTCTACTGACGTGCTCACGGGCCACTCTGATGGAGACAGTTCCTCAGTTGAGGACCTTAGTTTGTGCCAAGTTGATAAGAATTGGCTCACTCAGACTCTGCTCCAAGGTCACCGAGTCAGAGAGGCTTGTGTGGGCCACAGGAAGTGAGCTCTCACACCTGCTTATTCCCATGCTGCTGTGACCTCTTTCTCTCTCTCTCTCTCTCTCTCCTCTCTCTCTCTCTCTCTCTCTCTCTCCTTCTCTCCCTTCCTCTCTCCTCTCTTCATCATACACACACACACACACACACACACACACACACACACACGACCACAGACAAGAGCTGCTTCAGCCACCATGCCTTCCCTGCCAGAATGGACTGGACCTTCTCAAACTGTGAGCCAACTGGCCCCTCCTCCCATAAAATGCTTCTAGAGGGACATTGGTCAGAGTGGTGGGGAGTAACTATTAGTATATTGGTACCTCACTACAGGACACTACCCCGGAAGGCAGCAGAACAGGCATAGCGCCCTGTGCTTGGGGGTTGGGGATTAGGGAAGAAGGCTTCACTTTCCACATTACCAATATATGTAAGGTTTCTGCTGAGCTATAGGGCTGGAGAGATGGCTCTGTGGTTAAGAGAACCTGGGTTCAATTCTTAGCACTCAGAGTGCCTTACAACGGCAGATATTGTGCTCTCTTCTGGCCTGTGTAGGTACTACATGCATGTGCTACACATGCATTCATACAGGCAAAACACCCACACACATAACATTTAAAAAATGAATAAGCCAAACTGGAGAGATGGCTCAGAGGTTAAAAGCACTGGCTGATTTCCAGAGGTCCTGAAATTCAATTCCCAGCAACCATATGGTGGCTCACAAATCATCTATAATGAGACCCGGTACGCTCCTCAGGCGTACAGGCATATGTGCAGACAGAACACTGTACACATAATAAATACACCTTAAGAAAAAAGAAGCCAGGTGGTGGTGGCCCACAACTTTAATCCCAACACTCAGGAGACAGAGGTAGGCAGATTTCTGAATTGGAGGCCTGTTGTGGGATATTTGTACCCCAAAGATACATTGCTGTGGTTGGTTTAGCCGATAGCTAAACAGGAAGTATAGGCGGAGCTTCCAGGCAGGAAGAGGACTCCAGGAAAGAGATGGCAGGATCACAACCAGACATGGAAGGAGCTGGTGGTACACAATAAAGGAAAGGCAAGAAGACATGTGGTAGGCCGGGCGGTGGTGGCGCATGCCTTTAATCCCAGCACTCGGGAGGCAGAGGCAGGCGGATCTCTGAGTTCGAGGCCAGCCTGGTCTACAAGAGCTAGCTCCAGGACAGGCTCTAGAAACTACAGGGAAACCCTGTCTCGAAAAACCAAAAAAAAAAAAAAAAAAAAAAAAAGAAGACATGTGGTAGAATGTAGGGTAAAAGATAGGGTTAATTAGGTTATAAGAGCTAGTTAGGGACAAGCCTGAGCTAAGGCCCAGCTCTCATAATTAATAAGTCTCTGTGTCTTTATTTGGGAGCTGGCTGGCAGGACAGAGAAAGACTCATTACAGCTTCGTTTACAGAATGAGTTCTAGAACAGTCAGGGCTACACAGAGAAACCCTGTTTCAAAAGGAAGGAGGAAGAGGAGGGGGAGGAGGAGGAGGGGGAGGAGGAGAGGGAGGAGGAGGAGGAGAAGAAGAAGGAGGGGGAGGGGGAGGAAGTGGAGGAGGAGGAGGAGGAGAAGAAGAAGAAGAAGAAGAAGAAGAAGAAGAAGAAGAAGAAGAAGAAGAAGAAGAAGAAGAAGAAGAAGAAGAAGAAGAAGAAGAAATATAGAACAGTAAATTTCTGATTGCTAACTAGGTAAATCCATTAAAGGCTTGGGGTGGCACTGGCCAGAGTCCCTTTGTGCTGGCATCTAAGGCTCATGTTTGGCATAGTGGACGCTTGTGCTGTACCCCAATTTCCTTGCAGCTTTGCTCAGAGGTGGAACTCAGTGCTGTACCCCAATTTCCTTGCAGCTTTGCTCAGAGGTGGGACTCAGTTCTGGTTCCCAGCACTCACGTCAGGCAGCTCACAGTCACCTGTCACTCCAGTCTTAGGGCACCAACACCCTCTGCTGACCTCTGGGAGTACCAGTCACACACGGCACACATACATAAACGGAGGCAAACAAATTAAAATAATAAATATTTTTGTAAAAAGAGCAGAAATGTGTTGCAAGACATTCTAGAGGCTTCTAGCCCTAGCTTCTAAGATCCAAGCACAGGCAGGCTGGCCCCAGACGGGGCGAGGGGTTCCTAACAGTGAGTACCTTCTGTGAGTCCTCACAGCGCACAAGGAGAAGCAGGCTCTCAGCGCTAACCACTTCCTGAGGCTTCCAAGGCTCAGCTCCTAGCATCAGACAAGTGTGGGGATTCTGGCCCATGAATGAGCATGGCTGTGGTGAGATGAATGGGATATGGGGTGGCAAGAGCAGAGACCACAGCAGGCACAAAGCAAAGGCACAGACTTCACACGCACATGCGTGCACGCGCGCGCGCACACACACACAATCACACCACACAGTCACACACTCAGACACCACACACACCACACACACACTACACACATATACACGCACATGCGCACACACACGCCCCTGAGGGCAGGACTTTGCTGTACTGAGTTCCTAGCCCCTGTCCTCTCTCTCTCTCTCTCTCTCTCTCTCTCTCTCTCTCTCTGAAGATCCCAGTGTTTTCCCGCTGGCTGAAAGGATGAATGAGTGAATGATTTGGGGTTGTGTGACTGAGATTTTTACACTCACGCTAAGAGTGGGGTCTTGCGGGTGGGTCCCACTCCACTGAGGTGAAGTGGTGGAGGGCACTGTGGAGATGGGACTTCTTTCTTGGTACTCTAATAAGACCCTCTAAATGGCCAGTTTAGTCACGCCTTTAATCCCAGCACTCAGGAGGCAGAGGCAGGCGGATCTCTGAGTTTGAGGCCAGCTTGGTCTACAGAATGTTTGGGGCAGCCAGAGCTACACAGAGAAACCAGTCTTGAAAAAACAAACAAACAAAAAAAGACACCAACAAGAAAAAAAATCCTCTAAATGGCTCAGTCAGTTAAGTTCTTACTAGAACATGAGGACCTGAGTTCAGATCCCATGTAAAAGGCACAGAGTCATTTATAATTCCTGACACTATGAAGGCAGAGACGAACTGGTCCCTGGAGCTAAGCTTCCTGCAGCCCAGCTCAGTCATGAGCTCTATGTTCAGGGACATGACCTGTCCCAGGAAGTACGAAGCTGGGCAGGTGTGAAGCCGGGCAGGTATGCTAGCACATAGCTTTAGTGCTAGGACTCAGTCCAGAGTCAGGCTGCTCGGGGAGGTGAAGGTAACCTCATCTACATAATGACTTCCAGGCCATCCAGGGCTGCATAGTGAGACCCTGTCTCAAATAAGGTAGGACCAGCGAGACCTAGTGGGAAAGACACCGCCAAGCCTGGCAAGCAGAGTTTGATTACTGGAACCTACCTGGCAAAGAGAAATGATCCCTACGGCGTGTCCTCTGACCTTCACCACAGTCCCAGACACACACAAGCACACACACACACACCACACATACACCACACACACACATAATCACACACATCTCATAATCACACACACAATCACATACTCAGACACCACACACACACACTCATACCACACACACATAATCACATACACAATCACACCACACAATCACACACTCAAGATACCACATACACACCACACACACACAAATGAAAGTAACTCCAAAAGAGAGGGGGAGAGGGAAGGAAAGAGGAGGGGAAAAGAAGGGAAGGGAGGGAGAGGGAAAGAAAGAAAGAAAGAAAGAAAGAAAGAAAGAAAGAAAGAAAGAAAGAAAAAGAGAAAGAAATGAAAGAAAGAGACAGGGATGGCTGATGTTGGGCCTGGAGAGATGACTCAGTGGTTAGGAGCACATTCTACTCTCGGGAGAACTGGGTTCAGTTCCCAGCACCCACATCAGGCAGCTCTCAGCTGCAAGTAATTCCAACTACAAGAGATCAGATACCCTTTTCTGGCCTCTGTGGGTACACACATAAAGAAAAATAAATCTTTTTTGCTTTGTTTTATATGTTTCAAGACAGGGTTTCTGTGTACTCCTAGCTGTCCTGGAACTCATCCTGTAAATCAGGCTGGCCTTGAACTTGGGGATCTGCCTGCCTCTTGAGTGCTCGCCCAGCTTTTGTTGTTGTCGAACAAATTTTAAAAAAAGAGTAGAGGTGTGTGGTCACAGAAAAAGGGTTCCTTCTGAGGGTATCAGGCCAAACTCATGTTGAGAGGAAGAGGCCTCAACAGGATGTGGGTGAGGCCCAGGTGAGAGAGATGTCACTCATAACCACCGTGGAGGAGCAGGTGAGGGCGAGGGAAGGCCGTGAGAGTCGAGCTGAGTTGGCAGCTGCAGCAATCACGACTCTGACGGTTCATCTGGGCAAAAGGCAGTCCTGGGCATGAGCTCTCCAGAGTGAACTAGGTAAGGGGACACAGCCCGGCCAGGAACCAGCCTTCTGTCCGTTCTATCCAGTAACCTCCAGCCACCTGTCAAAATGGTGGGTCGCTGGCATAGGTGTCCCTGTCTGCGGGAAGCTTCAGTGGGCCCAAGCAGATGCTGAGGAGACACAGCTACATTCTGGCTTCAGCTTCTCTGCTGGCTGGGACCCTGCCTGTTCCCAGAACACTGCCTGCCCCAGAGGCCGTTCACCCTGGCTAGGCACACCAGACCAACGGGAGCCCGGGGCCCGGAACAAAAGATGCCAGCTCTGCTTCGCTGACTAGAGGACAGATGCTTCAGGTCACCTGAGCTCTCCCTTTGATGGCAGCATCAGCTGCTGCCAGGGATGGGATGGGGGTTAGAGGTTACTTCTGCTCAGAAGCCAAGGCCCTTGACAGGAGGCCTCAAGCCCCCCCGTTGCAGGGAGCCCTAGTCAGAGGTGCTGCTTGCTCAGCAGATACAGGGCTGACTGGTCTGGGAGTGCAGTAAGGGAGCAGCCAGTTCAGAGTGCAAATGAGCATCTATATGAAAGGCAGTCACGTGTGCCACCTTCCAAGGGGGAGCTCAGGGACTTAGGCTGGGTACTAGGGGCATGCCAACGCACTTGGTCTCCAAGCCTGTTCCATCCTCCCTGCAGGCAGCCAGTTGCCACAGGGATGATACAGGCTGGAGGTAAGGACACAGGACTGCCACATCTGCAGGGCTGAGGGGACTGTGAAAACACTGGGTCCCTAGTCCAAAAAAATGAATTTCAAGATATCGACAGAACATTAAATGAGATATGAGGGGGTGTCTGACTCAGGGACTCGTGTATTCTGGGGTCACCAGTACCAGAAACTCATCCTGCAGTAAGGAAAGGCCACCCAGAAAGAATAAGCACCTCAGTCACGGGTCAACACACGACACATACAAAGGCCTTACGGCTGCCAGGAATTCACCCGAAGGGCAGGCTCATTAGCTCTGACTGTGTCTGAGGAGCCTCCCCACCCTAAGAGGCAGAGCTCCTTGACACTGGCACCCAAGGCCTGACTCTGGACCCCCATTTTCTCTATCTGTGAAATGGATGTGTTATTATCCCCTATTTACTACCGAGTTATTTCTCATGGCACACATGCAATACCTAGAATAGCCCCAGCCATGCAAAGGCCTCGGTAATGGCCCCCCAGTAATGCTCCTACCCCCACCCATCCACCGCCATGTTTCTCTGTGGGCTTCATTTGCTCTCCTGGGATCATCACATGAATTAACTAACCTTCAAGTATTGAAAGTTAAGCTACCCACCAGTGGGTGTAGGACTGGAGCCACTGCTGCACCCACCCCTTCCCAGGTTCCCAGGTAGGAACATAGACACCTCAGCTTTGGCTTTCGCTGAGGGCCACGAGCTGCAAAGGGCTCCCCCTAGTGGCCCGGTGTGACGATGCGCCTCTGGGCCGGGTCTCACCCTGGGGAAGAACGGGAAGCAGCTGGAAGCTGCCCCATCTCCCGCTCCCCGCTACCCCCGGGTGCTGGAGGGTCCTAAGGGTCTCAGTTGGTGGAAGCGCCTGCAGGCTTGCCTTTGTCCCTTTAATCCTTCCAGCAGCGGACCTGCAGCAGCAAAAGCAGAGGCTCAACCGAGGAGAAAAACCGCAAGTCCCGAAAGGGAGCTGTCGTCGGAGGGAGTCCCAGGCCCAGTAACACAGACCGCCCAGGCTCCGTGGCTCTGTGGGTGTTGAAAACCTACAGCCTTGAAGTCGAGGCAGAGAGAGAAGAGGGCAGCATAGAAGGGGCACAGGGGCAGGCGCTTTGGGTGGAGATGTCGGTTGCAGGGATGAGTTGCCACTCCACGGACCGCTCTAGCGTTTCAAGTCTTTTGGGGTTTTGAGACAGTATCTCCCTGTGTAGTCCTGCCTGGCCTGGAGCTCACCGCATAGCTCAGACAAGCCCTGAACTCGCAGCAGTCAGTCCTCAAGTGCTAAGAAGTGTGCACTTATACTCGGCTTTCCAAAGACACCTGATTGTGGAGACAAGGACTCACTCCCTAGAGCAGGAATCCTGGGACCACTATGTAGCCCAGGCTAGCCTCAAACTCACTGTGATGCGGGTGCCTCAACCTCTCTAGTGTGGGGATTACAGGCATTTACCACCACACCTGGCCCCAGGCACATTTCCCTTTTCCTTTGAGCTCTCTCTAGTAAACTGAGGATAACCTTGAACTTCTGACCCTCTGGCTTGTCACGATGCCAGGTTTATGTGGTGCTGTGGTTGGAACCCAGGGCTTCATGAATTCTAGGCAAACACTCTACCAACTGAACTCCCCAGCCCCAAACCACTACTACCACCACCTACCTCTACCTCCCGAGTACTGAGATTAAATTCATGTGTCCACCCCCTGGCTCCCCAAGCCTTCTTTTTGTTTGTTTTTTGAGATAGGGTTTCTCTGTAGCTTTGGAACCTGTCCTGGAACTAGCTCTGTAGACCAAGCTGGCCTCAAACTCACAGAGATCCACCTGTCTCTGCCTCCTGAGTGCTGGGATTAAAGGCACGTGCCACCACGGCCCAGCATCTGCTTGTTTTCTTATACAACCCTGGATCACCTGCCTCGGGTTGGCACTGCCCCCATCGGTCACTCATCAACAAAACGCCCCTCATAGCTGCCCACAGGTCAGTTGGATGGAGGTAATTCCTCAGCTGAGGCTCCTAGCACAGCTTTTTCAAAACAAAGTTTTCTGTGTTGACCACGGTGTTTGTCTCATTGGTGCTTGGCACCGTTCATCTCCACGTCAGAAACTCTGCCCTGTTAAACACACCCAGCTCTCCCTGCCCCAGCCTGGAAGCCCATTCTGTTTCTCCCTCTGATCTCAGCCAGCAGGAACTGTCTGCAGACATGTAAGCATGCATCCTTGCATCCAGCTCCCATCGCTGGGCAGTGACCTCAGACTTTTCCACATTGTGGCGTGTGTTTGAATTTCCTTTCTCGCCTGAGTGATGTTGCATTGCATGGCTGACAGACGGACACTTGAGCTGTGGCCATCCAGGCTTGAACGCCTGTTCGTGGACATGGGGGAATGTGTGAAAACGTGTAAAACCCTGCATGTAATTCTTTTTGCAGTTCTGGAGATGGAAGCGGCGCCTTGCACACGCTAGGCAGGCACTCTGTCGGTCGGTGAGTTATAGCCCATCTCTTTTTCTTCTTTGAGATAGGCTTTCACTATGTAGCCCAGGCTGGCCTCAAACTCAAATCAACTGCCCCTACTTTTTGAAGCATCAGCTTTTTTGTTGCTGCTGTTTTGAGACAGGGAGATCTCTCTTACCTGGGCCTCCCGCATGCTGGGATTACAGGCAGACACTACCACGTCTGGTTTATGCTGTGTGGGGTCTAACCTAGGACTCTACCCGCGGAGCACCGCCCCAGTGCCTCCCTGCGAGAGCTCTTCAGGACCTTGTCTAAATCCAGTTTCCTCCCTCAAGTTTATCTTTCAATGCCATCCCAGTAGAAGTTAGAGCTTCAACATATGAGTTTGGGGGATGAAGGTATCAGATCCCCAGAAACTGGAGTTACATGGAGTTACAGACAGTTGTTAGCTGTCATGTGGGTGCTGGGAACTGAACCCCGGGTCCTCTGGAAGAATAGCCAGTGCTCTTAACTGCTGAGTCATCTCTCCAGCCCCCTGAGAGTTGTATTGGTATGGACTCCAAATCCCAGCATGCCAGCTCCTGGACCCCTCCCTGGGGCCTCCTGGTTCCCCCTTGGGGCCACCCGAGAGTGCAGGAATCCCATTAAACCTAGATATTTTTTTAATTTGGCTTGTTTTGATTTGGTTAGATTGGGATTTTGTGTCGGCAGAGAGCTCGCATTAGGAAAAATTCCTAACAAGTTTCTTTGTGTTGCCTTGGCTGTCCTGGAACTAGCTCTGTAAGCCAGGTTGGCTTTGAACTCAGATACCTGCCTGCCTCTGCCTCCTGTGTGCTGGGACCAAAGGCGAGCTCCACCACCGCCTGGCCATCAGACTTGATTACTTACAGGAGTGATTGTTGTCCATGACCCTCGAAGGGCCACACTGGGAACTCTTTACCCAAAAGGAAAATGACTTCCCCACAGCCACAGGATGGAGCCCCTCCCCAGCCTACAGACCCCAACCCTCTTCGCAACCACCTCAGGGAACAGCCCTGCACGCAGCAGCTGCTATGGACACTATTTACTCAGCTGAAGTCTCTGCCCCGCCCCAACCCTCAATGAGGGGGGTGAACAGTCAGCAAGCCCAGCAGGGATGACTTCTCAAGCTGCCACAGCTGAATGCCCCAAGTTGGCGGCTGTTGACTCAGAGGATAGACTGATACAACAGGCAATGGCAGAGCTGTGAGCAGAGACAGGCCCAAGCCAGTCCTGAGTCCTTTCTCCTCCTAGTATCACCCAGAGTCCCTGTAGCCCTGCATCCCTGGCAGCAGCATCCTGAGACTGCCTGCATCTCTGGAAGCGTTCATCCTGAGATTGCCTAATGCTTTCCCAGGAGTCCTTTGGCCTTTTGGGTTGTGACACTTTTCAGGATGGGAGGCAGCACAAATGACCCCCAAAGCCGAGGCGGCATGGAATTGTGTCACATTTCCCCGTCATCAGCTCTACACACTAGCAGGAAGCAGCATCTGGACCCCCCAAACAGGGGTAAGGCCACGGGGGCTGCCTATTTCCTTTCCATTGTTAGTGGTTTTGTTGCGATCCAGTTCACAGTCTCTGCACACGATCTGAGGGCTTTTCATACGTCTACAGAGTTGGGCAACCATCACTGCAATCCAGAGAAGAACATCCTTGCCATCCCAGAAAGAAAAACACCTTTCGCTACTACTCCCCTTGCCCACGTCCCAGCCCTGACAACCTCCAGTCGGCTCGCTCTCTCTGGAAATTTCCAGGAGTGCTCTATTCAGCCCTGAATCCGTCGTGTGTTGCGTGAGCCTGTTTTCTACAAGCTGAGCTGCCTTGGGTCCCCGCCCTGCCCACCTCTCTTCCTCCATCCTCTCATTTTCAGGAGGCCCCTCTGAGGTTGCATCTTGGACCAGCTCTTCCAGTCCAGCAACTTGTAAGCCAGGGACAGGGTGGGGAGTGTCTTCGCTTCCCTGGGTCTCAGACTGCTGGGGTCCCATCCCCATGTACCACAGGGAACAAAGGGAGCACATGCAGTCCCTGTGTGTCTCTGAGAGCTGCCCAGGCTCTCGCTTCTCAGATCTTACCCACGGGGTGGTGGTGGCGATGGTGGTGGTGGCGATGGTGGTGGTGGTGGTGGTGGTGGTGGTGGTGGTGGTGATGGTACCAATAATAGCAGTTGTGATGGTGGTGGTGGAGGCGGTGGTAGTGGCGATGGTGGTGGTGGAGGCGGTGGTGGTGGTGATGGTGGTGGTGGAGGCGGTGGTGGTGGTTGTGGTGGTGATGGTAGCAATAATAGCGGTTGTGATGGTGGTGATGGTACTACAGTGGATTGAGCTGATCCTCCAAAAGTTTTGCTACCCTGAACAGTAAAGGTGATTTTTATTTGGCAAAAGCCTCTTCCTATATGTTGTCAGGTTAAGAATCTGTTGTTTTTAGTTCTTTGGTTTTTTAACACAGGTTTTCTCTGTGTAGCCCTGACTGTCCTGAAACTCACTCTATAGACCAGGCTGGCCTCAAACCCAGAGATTCTCCTGCCTCTGCCTCCTGAGTGCTGGGATTAAAGATGTGCGCCACCACACCCACCGAGATTAAGAATTTTAAAATCAGGGCTTGAAGGACTAGAAGTGAGCCCTAAACACGAGGATAAGTTCCCTTTTTAAAGTGCTTGCTAGACCAACATAGTGGTGCACACCTTTAATCCCAGCACTTGGGAGGCAGAGACGGGCAGATCTCTGTGAGTTCAAGGCCAGCTGGTCTACAGAGTAAGTTCCAGGACAGCCAGGGCTACACAGAGAAACCCTGTCTTGAAAAAGGAAAAAAGAAAGAAAGAAAGAAAGAAAGAAAGAAAGAAAGAAAGAAAGAAAGAAAGAAAGGAAGGAAGGAAGGAAGGAAGAAAGGAAGGAAGGTACTTGCTGCTTTTCCAGAGTTCGGTTATCTCACCCCTGTGTCAGGCTGCTCACAGGTGGCTCCCACCAGCTCCAGGGTCTGTGACTCCTCCCTGCGGCCTTTACAGGCATTCATACTCCTGTGCACAGACCCACACATCGACACACACAAACACACGCACATACACATAAACAATAAATGATTTTTTCTTTTTTCTTGTTTTTATTGAGCTATACATTTTTCTCCACTCCCCTCCCTTCAATAAATCTTTTTATAGTAAAATCTGTCGGCTTTGCAAAAGCTTGTGTTTCTATTTTTTTATTGAGCTATACATTTTAATAAATGATTTTCTTCTAAAGAGAGGCAGAAGAGATGACAATCCCAGAACTGCACAGCGAGGCCACAGAAGCGAAACCTGTAGTGAGGTGACCACAGCTGAGGGACACCAGGGCCCATCAGCTGCTGAAGGAGCAGGAGGGGTCTTTTCTGGATCCTTTGGAGGGAGTGGTATTCGCAAGACCTGGGCTCTGGGCCTCTGGTCTCCAGGACTGCCGTACAACCCATTCCTGTTGGTCATGTTACCCAGTGCATTGTTCCAGTATCCTCAGAAACTTGACACAGGACTCCCCCGAGAATCCCAAGAGCCCCAAGATCTCCCCTGCTAAGCCCCATCTTTCCAGTACTTGGGAGCAACTCTCCAAGATGGGTCCTCCTATCCCCAGCTGCTGGACTCTGTAGAGTTAAGCAGCTCGCTCCTGCTGTGGCCTGTGGAGTTGCCTCACCCCCTTTGAAGTCAGCTCAGGAACCCCCATTGTCCAGCTCCCCTGCCACTGTCCCGACAGGATGGAAAGAGAGGGGCCACTTTTTCCGAGAAAATGCCTGATGTGCTTACAGGCACTAGGTTATTGCGTTTATTATTTACGGTCAGTTTTAGGGACATGAAATTGCAGCTGCATTGTTGGAAGTAAATTTTATTTCCGTGGCTTTAAAACACTCAAAAACAAAACTAATAATCCCATTAGCAGCTGAATGTTGTCATAATTCAGTAGAATGTAAATTTCCCCATAATAACAACTGTGAAATACCAGAACCTGTTGCAGCAAGATTGTTGGAAATTGGCTGCTGGGCCCAAAACACAAATGAGTGTTTCTTTCGTGGCTGCAAACCGGCCCGGCTGGCGGACATGAATGGCTGTGTGGGTAATGATAACAACACAGGTAATGGGGACCTGGTCACTCTCCGATGAAGACCAAATAGATGGAGGATTCCCTTCTCAAGTTATTTGGTTATTGATGCTTTTGCATTTGTATGTACACGTGCGTGCACACACAAACATATATGTACCTATGTGTCAAGGACAAAGCACAACCTGGAATGTCCTTGCTCAGATAAAAACCATGATCTTTTTTTTTAAACAAGGTCTCTCCTCTGGCCAGGAACTTGCCAAGTAAGACCATCCATGTGGCCAAGGATCCGCAGCCATCCTCCTGTCTCCACCTCCCCAGCGCTGAGATCACAAGTGTGCACCACCATGTGTGCACCACCACGCCTGCCTCTCTTCATGTGGGTCCTGACTCAAACTCAGGTCTTCACGCTGGAAAGACGAGCAATGGTCATCTCTCCAGCCCTGCTTTGTTTTGTTTTCAGACAGGATATTATGTCGCTCGGGCTAGCTTCAAATAGACAGCAAAACTAAGGGTGGCCCCCATCTCAAGACGTTGGCTCCGCCTCCCAAGCTCTGGGACTGAAGTCTGAGCTACTGTGCCTGCTGTTGTTGAGATAAGGTCTTATCCTGTAGCCCAGGCTATCCTGGACTCATTAGTTAGACCAGGCTGGCCTATAACTCCTCCTGCCTCAACGTCCTAGTGCTGGGATTGTAGGAACAAGCCACACACCCTGCCTGGCTCTTCTGTCTTTAGTCATACTGGGGATGAAACACAGGGCCTTTTGCATGTGAGGCAAGCACCCTACCCCTGAGATGGACCGCCAGCCCCTGATGGCCCAAGACAAGTGATAAAGAGGACTATCATGCATAAGAATCAGGCAGGAAACTGGGGTTGTGTGCCACAGAGGGTCCAAGGTGCTCAGTGACAAGAACACTTCAGACAGCAAATTAGGCTTTGCGATGACAACAGTGTGTGTCTGAAATTCAAATTTAACCAGGAAGTTGTTGGTTTCATTCTGTGTTTTATTTCCTTTGGTGACTTTAGGCAGGCCTGAGGGAGATGAATCTCCAGCCACCAAAGGGAATGCTTACAGTGGAGCCCTGCTGGGGCACTGGGACATTTGCAGGCTTAGGTGACAATGCAGGACCTGGCTCAGTTTGCCTTCCCATAACAAATACCTGAGACAGTCAACTTATTGAGCAGGAGGTGCCTCAGTTAGGGTTTCTGTTGTGGAACGATCTTTTTGTACACTGTGAAGATGTGTCTCTGCCAAGGCACCTTCTGATTGGTTAACAAAAAGCTGAATGACCAATAGTTAGGCAGGAGAGGATAGGTGGGACTTCCAGTCAGAGACAGAAATTCTGGGAAGAAGAGAGGATTCACCAGCAAGATGCAGGAGTAGGTACTGAGAAGATGTTATGAGCCACGTGGCAGAATGTAGATTAATATAAACAGGTTAATTCAAGTTAGCAGAACTACTTGGGGACAAGCCTAAACTAAGGACAAGCATTCATAATTAATAAGAAGTTGCTACATCATTATTTGGGAGCTGGTGGTTCAAAGGAAGTCTGACTACAGGTTTCTTTTGTTGTGAAAAACACTATGACCTGAAGGATTTATCTTACTCTTCCTGGTAACAGTCCATCACTGAGGGAACTCGGGGTAGGAACTCAAGCAGGGCAGGAACTGAAGCAGAAGACACGGATGGTGCTACTTACTAGCTCGCTCCCCATGACTTGCACAGCCTGCTTTTGTGTATAGCCTGGGACCAGCAGCCTAAGGGTGCCACCACCCACAGAGAGCCGGGTCCTCCCACAACTGTCATCAATCAAGAAAATGAACCACAGGCTTGCCTGCAAGCCAATCTAGTGTAGGCGTTTTCTCCGTGGAAGTTCCCTCTTCCCAAACGACTCCAGCTTACATCAGACTGGCATAACTCGCTGTTGGGAAGATTTTGGTTCCTTGACTTAGAAGCTTTAGTCCACCGTCCATGCCCTGTTGCTTTGGGGTTTGTGGAGAGGCTGAACATCATAGCAGGGAGCATGTAGCCAAGTAAAACTGCTCACATTACCCGGTTATCTCCGAACTTGGGAGGCGATAGGAAGGTTGCAAGTTCTAGGTCAGCCAGGGCTACATGGTGGGACTCCATCTCAACAACAAAATCCAAAGCTGAACAGATGAAAAAACCCACAAAACCCAAACGGTATGCCAGAGAGATCCTCAGCCATAACAGTGCTTGCTGCACAGTCACGAAGAGTGGAGTTCAGCTCACACGTATCCAGGAGGGCATCCTGCGCCCATCTGAACCCCAGCTCTGAGGGAGACAGCAACGGGGGCATTGTTAGGGCTGGAGGCTTCCAGTTCAGGGGAAAAGCCTGCCTCAAACGAGCAGATGGAGAGCGATGGGGGACACCCAAGCCCTTTTCTGGTCTCTGTACGTGCACTTAGCATGCTTGAACGTATGAACACAAACAAATCAGTCTTTATTATTGTTGTTGTCGATTTTAGACAGGGCCTCACTATGTAGCCGTGACTGGTCTGGAACTCATATAGATTCACCTGCTTCTTCCTCCCAAATCTGAGATTAGAGGAATGTGCCACCACATCCAGCTAAATAAATTTCAAAATAAGACGTGGACTAGAGTTGTATCTCAGTCCGTTGAGTACTTGTCTGTGTTGAAGAGGGGATACAAGAGCATCTTATGCTTGAAGCCAGCCTGGGCCACACCATTCCTGGAACTGGAACCGTAGCTCATGTAGCGTCCCTGAGGCCCTGTATTCCACCCCAGGGACCATGAGGTTGGGGTAGGGTGGGGGTGCCTAACCCTAAGCTCTTAGCTCAAGCCCAAGCACTATTTAAAAAGCAGGTACACAGCTATAGACCCAGTACTTGTCAGGGAGTCAGGGGGATCAGCTGCTCAGGGTCATCCTCATCTATGTAGCCAGTTATAGGCCAGCCTGGACTATGTGAAACTCTGTCTCAGAAACAACCAGTTAACCAACAGCCAGCTGCTCACATTATGACCAGAATGCTAATGAGAGAAAAGAAAGAAAAAGAGGCCAGGGTCATCCCCAATGCCTAGGAGACACCTTACTAGGTCTACCTCTTAAAGGTTCTCCCTTCCAATAGCATCAAGCAGGGGGTGGAGGGCAAGCCTTTGGGGAATATTCCAGATCCAAACCACAGCTTGGAGGCTTTGTGAGGAAAGCAGGGACCCTAGAGTGCCAGCAAAGCCTCTGAGCTGCAACCTCAGCCCCCCTTTATTTTGCTTTTTATTTGCTTTTTACTGCTCAGGATTTGGCTAAGTTGCCTAGGTCAGTCAAGGTTTCTATTGCTGTGAAGATACTGTGACCATGGCAACTGTTATAAAGGAAAACATTTAATTGGGGTGGCTTACATCTTCAGGGGTTGAGTCCACTGTCATCATGGGAGGACATGGTGGCATGCAGGCAGACACAGTGCTGGGGAAGTAGCTGAGAGTCCTATATCTCTAGCCATAGGAAACAGGAAGTGAGCTGAAACATTGGCACAGCTTGAGCATAGGAGACCTCAAAGCCCACCCCCATAGCAACACACTTCCTCCAACAAGGCCATGTCTACTCCACAAAGCCACACCACCTAATAGTGCTACTCCCTTTGGATGTCATTTTCTTTCATACCCCTACAGTTAGCCTTGAACTCACGCTCTCCAGCTTCACCCCCCTAGACAGCTAGAACAACAGGTGTGCACCACCAGGCCAGGCTCCCTCTCACTTTCCTTATCATTCCTGTGGCCACCTTTTCCTGTAGAAGTTCAAACACCACAGGCGGACGTTCTCCTCTGCCTTGTCCCATTGTTACAGTGACCACTGAGATGGCAAGTGTATTTATATTTTATTTAGTGTGTGTGTTGGGAGTTGGGTATTCCTGTGGAAATGAGCAAACAACCTTTTTTATATATTTTCATTTTCGAGACAGGGGTTCTCTGTGTAGCCCTAGATGTTCTGTGTTCTGGAACTAGCTCTGTAGACCAGGCTGGCCTCAAACTCACAGAGATCCACCTGCCTCTGCGTCCCAAGTGCTGGGATTAAACACGTGAGCCACCATCGCTGGCTGCAAACAACTTGGTTCCATGCATTCATCTTGTTGAGGTGGGGTTCTTTCTACCCCTCTGCGTACTCCAGGCTAGCCAGTCCTGAGGTTTCTGCCTCTGCCTCATAGGCTGCTGTAGGAGAACTGGGGTTTCAGATGTGGGACATCTGTAATCTTCGTGTTTTTGTGGGCTCTGTAGATGGATTTGAGGTTGTCAGCCCTTTCACAACAGCACTGTTACCCGCTAAGCTGTCTCTCTGGCTGTACAATACCTGCCACATAAACTTGTGAGTGAATGAGTGACTAGTTAGGAGGGAACAGGTGGGTGAGAAGTAAAGGGGGGAGACGGAGGAGTGAACGCAGGGATAAGTAAGAGCCAACTTGTCTGTCTGCAGCTTCGAGTGTCTCCTAGTCTACTCTGAAGTAGGAACTTCCTAGTCACTGTGGTGTGTCCCCTTCGCCGGCGGCTCCTTCCCATAGGGATTTATTTATCCCCTGAGAGCTGACGTTTCCCCCGTTGGTCCTGAGACCCAGGCTGTCCTCTGTCTGCAGCAGATGCCCTGAATCCCTGCATTGCTGTGCCCACAGATGATGGTGATGATGTTGGTGTTGACGGTGATGGAGACGGTACTGAGGTGGTGATGGTGATGGTAACGGTGACGAGGGGGTGGACGGTGATGATGGGGATGAAGACGGTGTGTGATGGAGGTGATGGTGGTGGTGGTGGCACTGTGGTCCCTCCAGTGAGAGAGTGGTCTTCTCCAGAAGTGTGCCGGGCTGGGGTGGGGCCTCATCTGCATATACTTTGCATACTATTTTTCATGCCCTCCTCTGGCTGTGCCCTTGGTGGGAGACTGTAGATTACTCTGTCCGCAGGTCTCATGAGTGGCCTCTCTGCCCCTTTCATTGCTGCAGGAACTTGGGGCGCCAGCAGAGGCATGGCTTTTTTTTTTCAATGTGAGGCAGGGACAGAGTGGACTAGGGTCTTGGCCTGCCAGAACACTGAGGGGTAAGGCCTCCGCCCTTAGCAAGAGTCGGAGAGTCACTAGGCAGCCCCTGGAGAGAAGTCAGACTAAGCCAATGAAGGTGGGGTATAAAGAAGATTGGTCTGGCACCCCTGTAGGGCTGATCCCCCAAACAGACATTTTCTTGGGAGGACATCTTAGGAACTGAGTAAGGCCAAGTCACAGATGGACTCTGGGCTTTGCTAGTATATTTCTCTGCTCCTTTTTCTGGAAGAAGAGGGCTTTCTGAAAGGCCCTGGAAACTTGGCCAGAAGTCACCTGTGGGCCACAAAGACTCTCTGTACCAAAGTGGCTGGGATTTGAGAGAAGTCCTAACAACCTCCCAGGGTGAGCTCTCTACCCCCTGGAGGAGAATGAGGAAGGAACTGGGATTGGAAAAAAAAGGAATGTCCCCTAAAATGAGCGCTCCCTCAACAGACTAATTCCAGGGGCTGCTCAGACTGGAGGTAGACAAGTGTATATGTAACACAACCAGACAAGCACAGTCAGCAGGCTAGACCCAGGACCGGCCAGGCTAGACCCAGGATTGGTCAGGCGTGTCCAGCAGGTGTTTGAGAGGTTGAGAGCCTGGAGTGCCCCCAGTCCCTCAGCAGCCCACACCAGACCTGGCCTGAACTGCTAACAGCCTGACTGGCTTTCCAGCTGTTGCTTACAGACGCTGTATCTTCCTGACTGTCAGTGGGTGGGGGTGGGGGTGGAGAAGGGGAGCAGGTGGGAGGCAGCACAGGGCCTGGGCCTGTGCAGGCAGAAGTTGGCACCTTGGGCAATGCCTCCCCCACCCCCGCTCTGCCATTACTGGAAGTGAGGAAACCTCCTGGGGTCTCACAGAGCTGGCTGCTGGTAAGTCCCCTCCCTAGTGGCTTTGAGCAGCTCCCACAGGCCTGCTGTGCTGGCAGCCCCCATGCCCTGCCCCCACTGCAGGTGGCCTCTTGAGGGCAATGAGAGTGGGGGATGGACAAAGGGCCTCTGCCTCTGCCTTTCTGCCATGGACTTCCCTGATGCCAGCGCTTCCTGGGAGAGGAGGACCATTCCTCCACGAGGCCCACACCACACAGGTGGGTGTGCGGGCTGGAGAGGGGGACAACTTCCCTCTTACTCTCTTCCCAGAAGGGAGGAAGTTCGATTTTAGTACTGCAGCAGCCCTTCTGGGGCAAGAAGCCATCACTCCCAGGTGACCTATTACTTCCTGGCTATCCAGATTCTGAAGGCCTCCCTTCAGTGTGAACCTTCCCAGTCTAGGGCAGGAAGAAGGGTCGAGTGGTGACCTAGAAATAGCCAGCTGACCCTAGCTAGTACCTGGAGATCACTTAGCCCTCTGCATCCTGGCCCTGCAGGGGGCCTCAGGAGGTGAATGGGACAGTGGGCTCGCAGCAGGCTTCCAGCGTCCCCAGAGTGAGTACTAGCAGAGGCGAGCTGAGGACAGGCTACCTCTTGAAGCCGGAGACTGAGGTACTGCCAAAGATCAGCTTTGCTAGAACGGTCCAGGGTAGGGGCGTGAAGATGAGAATTATTAGGCAAAAGGAACAGAGGTGTAAGAGAAAGAAGAGACAGGAACACAGAACAGTACCGGGAGGGACATTCAGTGAATACTGAATCTGCCTTGTTATATATATTTCACTCCAAAAGGGGGTTGGGGACAACAGACTTCATTAACACGTTATAAGGAATAGACTTGAATTCTCGGACCTTTGGTCCAGGTGAAGCGAATCCACCCTACACCCAAAAGACTAATTAGCCACACCCTAGGTCAGAATCGCTCGTTTCTAGGCACACCTGTGGTCAACAACTTTGAGAGCAAAAATAAGGTCGAACTCTCTGGCCGGCAGTCAAGGTGGGACAGGTTCGCAACCATGGGTTCCCACAAGGTCCGAGGCTGTATAGGCCTATGTCAGGCAGGACAGGAGAGCAGCGTGGTCACCAGGGAGCCAGCCCCTCCTCTCTGACCAGGACTCCTAAGCACCCTAAGGCCTGTGGTGAGGCGTGAGGATACTGGGGTCAGCAACCAGGAAAGTTGTATGCTTTGAGTCCATGGCTGTGCCCGAGCTCTGAGCTGTAGACAGACAATAAGAGGGTCAGGCAGGGATTGGTGACAAGCTCAGTTAGCACCGTCTATAAACAACAAGTGAAGAAAACAGAAAGGAAGAGAGAAGCAGAGATGGGAAGGGCTAGAGGGGGCAGAAAGGGGGAGAGAGAAGAAAAGGAGGGGAAACAACAGAGGTAAGGAGGGATGGGGACAGAGATGGGGTAGGAGGTCCCTGTGCACTATCTAGGTTAATCCTCACTGTGTTCCCCGTCCCTCAGTTCATTTGAGGGACAGAGAAAAGTGCATCTCTTCCCAAGAAACAAAAGAGAGAAAGAGAAGCGGGCAGGGCTACACATTTCCCTCAAAGGCACACCACCAATGACCTAAGTCCATCCCAGCTCTGGATGGCTCTGCCCACTCCCAAGTGCCCTACAGAGTCCCAGCTTTAACTCAGGAGATGCTGAATATTCAAACAAGGTCTTCCGGGGGGGTTAGGGGGTCACCATTCAACTCTATAACTCTGGTGTTGTGGTGACAGCGGCTGGGGGTGGTGGGCTGTATAGGTGGCTGAGTAGGTAAAGGCACTGTGGCCAAGCCTGACCAGCCAGATTACATCCCTAGGACCCACCCAGTGGCTAGAGAGAGTTGATTCCTACAAACTGTCCTCTGTCTCACACACACACACACACACACACACACACACACACAGCATGGCATACATGTGCCCCCACAGATATACACAAACATTTAATAAATATATAAATATAACTAAAATCAAACAAACAAAAAAAGCACGAGAACTGGGGTAACTCAGCTGGCAAGTGCTTGCCTAGGATGCGTGAAGCCCTGGGTTTGATCCTCAGTGCTACATAAATCAGGCATGGTGGCACATACCTATAATCCCAGCACTTGAGAGGTGGAGGCAGGAGGATCAGGAATTTGAGGTCATTCTTGGCAACATAGTTAGAGGCCAACCTAAGACCAAAGCAAAAACAATGAAAACCTCCAAAGTCACAGAAGACAAGTGTTGGCAAGGATGTGGCCAGCCCGGGGACCTTGTGTGCCTGCTATTGTTGGGGCAATGGAAGGTGTGTCTGTTCTGGAAACAATTTGGCCGTTCTTCAGAAAATTTAATGCAGGCTCAATGGATGACCTGGCAACCCCACATCAGCTGTGTCTGGAACTGGATGTTATACACCAACCCATGAATGCGCATAGACAATATGGTAACCCTGATGTGGGATTCCCCTCTGTATGCTGTGAATATGTTTTATTGGTTAATAAAGAAGCTTCTTTGGCCTATGACAGGGCAGAATATATCTAGGCAGGAAAACTAAACTGAATGCAGGGAGAAAGAAGGTGGGCTCAGGCAGACGCCATGTAGTCTGAGGTAATAAACCATCATGAGCCTCGAGGTAAAATATAAAATAATAAAATGGGTTAATTTGGTGGGCGGTGGTGGTGCACGCCTTTAATCCTAGCACTTGGGAGGCAGAGGCAGGCAGATCTTTGTGAGTTCAAGGCCAGCCTGGCCTACAAGAGCTAGTTCCAGGACAGGCTCCAAAGCTAAAAAGAAACCCTGTCTCGAAAAACAAAAAACAAAAAAACAAAACAAACAAACAAACAAAAAAGAAATGGGTGAATTTAAGATGTAAGAGCTAGCTAGGAATATGCCTGAGCCATTGGCCAAACTGTGTTGTAATTAATATAGTTTCTGCATGATTATTTGGGTCTGGGTGGCCAGGAAACAAAAGCACAGTCTCCAATTACATAACCCTACAATGAGGATGTGTCCTTCTGCCTTAAAGGGACAGGTAATCCCAACACATGCCACTAAGTCCAAGGAATTTAACAAGATACTACATTGTTCAAAATATTCCGGGTGGGAACCTAGAGAGGGGGCTCAGTATGTAAGAGCACTTTCTGCTGTTAGAGAGGACCTGGGTTCAGTTCCCAGCGCTCACGTGGTGGCTCACAACCATCTGTAACTCTGACTTCTTCTTCTGGAATATTCAGGCACCCAACACACACATGGTGCACATACATACATGCAGGGAGAACATTCATACGTATAAATAAATATTTTTAAAAATTATAAGCCAGTTCAACAGGACAAATGCTCTTTGCGTCCTTTTTCCTTTTTGAGACAGGATCTCAGCCCAGGTTGGCTTCCAATTGTAGCTGAGGCTGGCCTTGAACTTCTGAACCTTTTACCCAGCATCCCTGAGTGCCGGGATTATTGGTGTGTGCATCACAGTTGGCTGTATGTGGTGCTGGGGCTCGAACTCAGTGCTCTGTGCATGCTAGACAAGTGCCCTACCCACTGAACCACATCCCCAGCCCATGCGACTCCTCTTGTATGTCCTGCAAGTAGACAAACGGACGGGGCAGATGGTGAGGGTGGCTCCTGGGAGCCCAAAACGAGGAGTTATGTTTTGTGGAGACAGAGCTTTGACCGGAAAAGATGAAAGTTCAGGAGATGGATGATGGTGGTTACACAATTCGAATTACTTAATGCCCCCGAATTGGACACTTAAAAATGGTTAAGACAGCATGTTTTACCACAATTGGAAAAGGCTTAAAAATTACTTTACCAGGAAATAAGAGGCTGATTAGACAACTATGGGGAAACATTAATAACTATGGAACCCGAATGGGAATCCTTGAGCCCACCCACAATTCAAACATTCGTGGTATTTTAAGTGAGATGTCTCCTATACTCTCGGCCCCTTGAATGCTCGGGTTCCAACTGCTGGTGTGTTTGGACTTAGTTGGGGTGGGCTTGCTGAATGAAGCTTGTGCGGAGCTTGAGAGTTTAAAGACTCATGCAGATCCCAGTTCACTCTCAGCTTCCTGTTTGTGTTCCAAGATGTGATCTCTGAGCTGCTCCAGCAGCCATGCCTGACAAGGTGGCTGTGGTTCCTACCCCTCTTGAACCATAAGCCAAAATAAACCTTCCCTGCCATTAGCTGCCTTGGTTCTGGTGTTTTAGCAAGCAATAGAAAAGAGACTAACACAATATTTTCATAATAAAAATTAAAAATAGGGCTAGAGTCAGGCATGGCAGCACACCCCTTTAATCCCAGCACTCAGGAGGCAGAGGCAGGTGGATCTCTCTGAGATTGAAGCCAGCCTGGTCTACACAGTGAGTTACAGGACAGTCAGGGCTACAGATATAGACCCTGTCTCAAAAAAAAACAAAAACAAAAACAAACAACAAAAAAATATAATATACGGCTGGCAAGATGGCTCAGTGGGCAAATATTTTTGTTGTACAAGCTTGATGCCCTTAGTTTGATCTCTGGGACCCAACCCACATAAAGGTGGAAGGAGAGAGCCAACTCTACAAAGCCGTCCCCTAACCGCCACTTGTACACTTGTTACACGTGTGTGTGCACACACATCAAACACACACACACACAATTAGTAATAAAGGTTAGAATAAAAAGAGAGTTGGCTTCTTTCCCTGCCTAGCAGAGTTATGCAACCTTACTTTGAACTGTTCCTTAGCGCAGTGCCTTTAATCCGACCACTCAGGAGGAAGAAGCAGGTGGATCTCTGTGAGTTCAAGGTCAGTCTGTTCTACAGAGTGAGTTCCAGGACAGTCAGAGCTGTTACACAAAGAAACTCTGTCTCAAAAAAAATAATAAATTAAAAAAGAGCTGGGCGGTGGTGGCGCACGCCTTTAATCCCAGCACTCGGGAGGCAGAGGCAGGCGGATCTCTGTGAGTTTGAGGCCAGCCTGGTCTACAAGAGCTAGTTCCAGGACAGGCTCCAAAGCTACAGAGAAACCCTGTCTTGAAAAAAACCAAAAAACAAACCCAAAAAAAAATTAAAAAAGAACATTAAAAATTAACAGTGTGTAGGATATACATGTGCATATGCTTGTACGTGCAGAAGCCAGAGGCTGACATCAGGTATCTGTCTTTAACGCCCTTGAGATGGGAGCTCCTCACTTGGTAGACTATCGACTCAGTGAGCTCCATCCTTCAGCACTAGGGTTAGAGACACTTGCCCCTGTGCCGGGAGATCCAAACTCAAGTCCTCAAGCTTATGGTCGTCACGCCCCAGTGCCCAGACCCCTGGCCTACCTTCTTTTAGACATAGAGTCTTGTGTAGCCCAGGCTGTCCTAAAATTTGCTATATAGCCAAGTATAACCCTGAACCTTTTTTTTTCTTCTTCCTGTTTTTTGGTTTTTTTTGAGACAGGGTTTCTCTGTGTAACCCTGACTGTCATGGAACTCACTCTGTAGACCAGGTTGGCCTCAAACTCACAGAGATCCTCCTGTCTCTGCCTCCCAAGTGCTGGGATTAAAGGTGTGCGCCACCACAGCCCGGCTACCCTGAACTTCTAATCCTCATCTCCCCACTCTCCTAACGCTGAGATGACAGGCATGTATGACCTTGTGGTGGAGGAGATGAAGCCCAGAGCTTTGTGTGAGCTAGGCAAGAGCACCACCAAATTCTCCACATCTACAACCCTGTGTCTGTAGTCTTGGCTTTGAATGTGTCTGTGGTCCCAGAATTTGGAAGATCAAGGAAGAAAGATCAGAAGTTCAAATCCATCCTCAGGTACATGGAGTGTCTGAAAGTAGGATTAATGACGTATTGATTAGCACAGATGACATCATATTCTGCCTGGATATCACAGACGGATCCTTATCATCTGACCCACAGCCCCCAGGAACGATCCTGCATTTCCATTTAGCCCTCCTCTGGGTGCTGGGAACTGAATCCAGAGCTCGGAGCCTGTGAAGGAGGATTTTACCACTGAGCTGCACCCCAGCTCCTAGACTCTGCTTGACTTTATCTTCTCATCCTCAGAGGAGGGATTCATGAGGAAGCCTTTGATTGGTCACTTTTGCCACACGGCCATAGGCTAGCGTAATAGAGGGGACTGAGCCCAGTCTTGCTCCCTTCTAACCAGGAAGGAACAGAAGCACACCTCTGTCAAGAATGAAGGATGGGCTGCAACAGGCCTGAGTCCCTGCCTGCCTCTGTTTCCCCTCAACTCGTCCCATGCATGCAGTGTGACAGCCAACTGTCCTCAGGTCCCAGGTCGGTAGCTTCAGCCACCTTGGGGAAGATGGGCTTCCCTTTCTCAGAGCCATCTGTGGCTTCTGAAGTTGGAGACTATTCCAGTTACCACACGGGGTGGGGGTGGGGAGAGCCATCCTAGAGGTGAGGGAAAAAGAGACTGACGGTTGGCATCTGCCTACTCCAGTGTGGAGTTGTCAGGCAGGCACGTGTTCAAGGCTTTCTGTTGGCGTGTTTACTGACTTGGTGGCTCAGCTAAGTCAGATGTGAAGTGTAAACCCGTATGCAATAACTCGTCACACAGGACCTCGGGGACAGCTGAAGGAGGGGTGTGTGTGGAGTATGAGCTGGGAAAGAGGAATAGAGAGGGCTGGCCCTTAGGAGCTGCCTGCTGGGAGGGAGGAGAGAAGGGACACAGACCCATATAGCCAGAGGATGCAACTGGGGCTCCACTCCCTCCCCCACCTCTTTTGCAAGTGCTCCTGACTGACTGACCCCCAGAGAAAGCAAAGGACAGCTCACACAGGGTGAGGAGGGCATAAGGAAGCAGGCACCAAAAGCATCCTGTTACCCAAGTTGTTAGGGTCAGAGCCTGGCTGGACCCTGGCAGCACTAACAAGCTAGGCTCAGCCTCCAGTCCCCAGCAGGCCGATTAAAGAGACAAGCCATGGGGGAAAGCAGAGAAAAGAGATGTATTTAGCGTGGGTCCATTGGGAAGAGACACAAAGAGATCCAGAACCTGAGGGTCCTGGCGTGAGTTTCATGTTTAAACAGAAGGCAAGAGACATGGAGAACTAAGCAGTCCTGGTCAAGGTGGGGCCTGACCCATCATCAGGCCAACTCCTCTCTCCTGTGTAGGGTCTCACAAGTTGCCAAGATGGTGTGAAATCTCTTCCTGGGAGACAAGCTCCCCTCTGGCTGTCACCAGACTTTAGCCTCTCCCTTCTCCCAGCATGAGTCTCCTGGGGAGATTCCAATGTCTTGGGGTTCATCTTCTTAACAGTCTAGTAGCCAAAGGGAGGTGCACAAGTGTCTTGTTAGGTTATCTCCCCTCCTAGGCTGGGCGGTGGTGGTGCACGCCTTTGAGCTCAGTACTCAGGAGGCAGAGGCAGGCTGATCTCTCTGAGGCCAGCCTGGTCCGCAGAGTGAGTTTCAAGACAGCCAGGGCTACACAGAGAAATTTGTCTTGAAAAACAAAACAACAACAAAAACAAACAAACAAAAAGTTTATCTTCCCTCCTGCCAGGCTCCTTACAACCCTAGCTCCCTGAAGGCAACAGCCAAATCCCTGTGCTTCTGAGGTGACATCTGATGCCATCTCCTCCTGGTACCCCAACTTCGGATCTAGTCACCTGGTTCCACAGCTTTTTCCTCGTCCAGCTGTCCCAGAGCTGTCACAGCCTGTCCGTCTGGAGCATGGTCACACTCAACCTCCTGCACCAGCTCCTGAGCCCACCCTTGCAGACCTGAGCTGATCTGCAAGATCTCACTGGGTCGAGTGATGGCTTTAGAATGGAGGGCTAACTCTGGGGCGTGACCCTCAAGGGACCCCAAATGGTGCTGTCCCCCAATTGGCTGAGTCTGTCCTTCACCTCAAGACATCAACACTCCCATTCCCTGGTCCTGGCAGAGCCCTCGGGGTGTGGGTCCTCTGGCCTCATGAAAAAGGGGCTAACACATCCACTCATTCACCCAATCCTTAACCAAGCCACGGGCTTCCGACTCTGCAAACCACAAGATTCCCACAGTACTGGTTCTGTGGGAAAAGATCTGCCTAGAATTACTGGAAGATAAGATCAGCAAGTCAGTCAGCATGGACCTGGCTTAGAACCCGCCAAAAGGGAACAGAGACCGTATAAACTGGGGGCTACCACGGTTCCTTCTCGATCCAGGCTACAGTTGCACCTTCTAGCAAGCCCACCTTCTAGCAAGCACCACCCCAGCACTATCCTGCCCTCCTCACTCACCCCTACCGTGTCCAACTGCAAAGCTGTTTACACTCTGACCCTAGCTAGGGGGGCAGGAATGCTTGCTAGATTTCCAGTCTCTCCATTCTTCCCAGAAAAGGGCTGGGACAGGGGGGTGGGCTGGACAGATGGGGCCCAGCGCCAGCCCAGCAGGTCCCCAGTGTAGGTACCTCTCTCCAAGAACTAAGGGGAAGAACATGCCCCCAGCCTGCTTCTGGACTTGAACCTAACATTCTAGGGAAGTGCTCCCAACATGGAACAGAAAAGACCCCCATTCTTCCTGCGGGGAACCCAGCTCACCTTCGGGAAGATTTATGGCACAGAGTGTGCTGCCTCCAATACCAGAAGTGGGGGTGTAGAGGTTCAAAGATGAAGCAGGGCTCGGCCTGCCTGGTCCCTTCTTCAAGGAGGGGGCAGGACAGACAAGAGGGTCAAGTCCCTGCCAAGCTGAGCAGCTGACCCCCAGAGGGAGCCGAATGAAATGTCTGATTGTGCCCCAGCCGAGCCCACACAAGCGGCCAGTCCCCCTTTATCATCCACGGCAAGCATTTACAGTCAATAAGCGGCCTAATTAATTCCCTTCAAAGACCTCTCAATTACTCATCCGGCTTCAGAGAACAATTAGAGCTTGCTGCAGCTCGCAGCTCATAGTAGGAGTGAGGCCGGTCAGAGCCACAGATGGAGGCCCCCCTACCCCCGGCCTGCGGCCTCATTGTCCCCAAGGACCCCTTCCCTGATCAAGGCCTGACCATGGGTCCCTGGGGCCCAGGAGGGTGGTGCCTTTCGGAAGAAGCCTTCTTCTTCCACAGACCCCTAAGCTGTGTAAGCGGGAGATGGGGGTGGGGTGTCATTCTCCAGACTTCTCAAGGCAGGACACTGAGACGGGGCAGCTGAGACCTCTGGGTTCCACAGCCCACAGGAGAGCGACTTGCAAAGCTAAACTCCAGGCTGTTGGGACCCTTCCGCCTCCAGGAAAAGAATTTGTGTCTGAGGGACAGGAGAGGAAACCAGAGAGGGACTGCGGCTCAGATCAAGCTAGACAGAACCCACTGAGTTGAGTGCCCCCCCCCAACACACACCGAGGCTGGAGTATGGTTGCCAGGGGGCCCCAGCAAGGCCTCCCTGAGGCCCAGGGGGCTTGGCTAAGCCAAGTCCAGTTTGGTTTCCCTGCTCCAAGCTGCGGACTTGCTCAAGTCGCTGGCCAAGATCATGCCCCTGCCCGCCTTTGCGTCTACCCATGACCCCCACGACTGGCACCCGCTCCCCGCCCCCCAAACAACACTCCCGGCATATGCAGGGTTAACTCCCAGCTGCTCCCGGCTGCCACGAGGGGGGTGGGGGCCGCAGGCGTGCCTGTCGGGAAGTATGGATCTCGGCAGTGGTTTTACTGGAAAAGCTGTAGTTGAAGGTGGGAGGGGGTCACCATGGCAACTTCTGGCTGTGGGAACAGGTTGGCTGGTGGGAACCAATTCTTCTAGTGGCCCAAGGGAGGCCCAGGCGGCCCTGGCCACCCCGGGGATCCTACCCGTCCCCCTTCTCCGTGGCTCAGCGAGGCAAGGAGGCCCTCCCTAACCTGGCATCACCGGTTTCCCCGCCTCCCTCCGGCAAAGTCTCCCCAGGGCCTACCCAAGACTCGGCCTCCCGCCCCCATCCGAGAGCCTTACACCCCAGCTGCGAATCGATGCACCAATTACCAGGCTGGCAAGCCCCCCGCCGGGAGCCTCAGGGAATCTCCGGCCTGGAAGAGTTCTCCTCTAGAGAGCACTACTCACAGGCTGCGGGAGATGGAGTGGAAATGCTCAATTTCAGGGGAAGACTGCTGATCCGGCCCCACACACCAGTCCCGGAGGCCAGGGGGAACGTGGCAGGAGTCCCACTCGGATCCCAGTGGTGAAAACTCGGGCTAAATCACCAATTGCCAGTCCTTTCCAGCCCACACAAACACGTAGCGCGATGCGGCCTCCGAAAGCCCCACCATGGGTGTGAGCAAGGGATGGGTGCTCCCAGGGGCAGCTCCTAGTCGCGCCCTGCCCTGCCTGCCCTGCCTGCCCTCGCTTTCCTGAGCTTGCAAGTAGCTGTTGGCACAGATGCTGTCCAGCTTCTTTTCCCGGGGCGGGTGGGGGGGCTGTTGGAGGTGCACACCGAGCATCCCACCCACACCCTCCATGATGCCCTGGGTAAGGGATACCTGGGTAAGGGTGCTCGCACACGGAGCACAAGGCTGACCCAGCTGACCCAGCGTGGGAAGGTTGGCTTCCGAGACCACAACAACCCTACAAAAGCAGGGGCAGGTGCAAGGCAAAGACACTTCAGGAATCTCCAATGGGATTGCCAGAACTGGGACCTGGCAGGGAGGGGTGGACCACACCCACTGTGCCGCTCCATTAGTCCCAGTCCCTTGGGGCTGCTGCTGGGAATGGAATAACCAGGGCTCCAGCCCCGGTCTCATCCACAAAATAAGCACAGTGAGGCCACTCCAGTTTCCAGGCACTGGAGAGCTTGAGGAGGAACAAGTTACATAGCTGTTGGATGCCAAGGCCTGGGTTCTCCCTTCCCACCTTTACTGTTGGTTTGGATAAAATCTTGTTTGAGACACACTGTATAACCCTGGCTAGTCTTGCATTCCCTGTATTGACCAGGTTTGCCTCGAACTCACACTCACAGAGATCTGCCTCTCAGATGCTGGGACTATAGGTGTGCACGACCATGCTCAGCTCGTGTTGGCTTACAGGGTTTCTCTGTGGCTTTGGAGCCTGTTCTGGAACTCTCTCTTGAAGACCAGGCTGGCCTTGAACCCACAGAGATCTGCCTGCCTCTGCCTCCCGAGTGCTGGGATTAAAGGCGTGCGCCACCACTGCCCGGCTTGCGTTGGCCTTTTTTAAAGATGCATTTATTCTATGTGTATGAATGATTGCCTGCACGTGTATTTGTGGACTACTTGTATGCCTGATAGTCAAAAGGGGGTTCAGATCCACAGGAACTGGAGGTACAGGCAGCAGATGGTTGTGGCACCACGTGCATGCTGGGAACAGAGCCCGCGTCCTCAGCAAGGGCAGCAAGTACTTAAAAATACTTCAGAATGTTCTATTTTATATGGTTGCATGTATGTACATCCACTACATGTATCTCTGGTGCCCAAAGAGGGCATCAGATTTCCCCAAAACTGGAGTTACAGATGCTGGTTAGCTGCCACATGGGTCTGGGAATTGAACCTTGGTCCTCTGCAAGAGCACCCACTGTTCTTAACTGTTGAGGCATGCCTTTAGCCCCAGGTTTGGTTTTTGGAGAAAGAGTTTAATGTTGCCCAGCCTATCCTAGAACTCATTATGTAGCCCAGGCTGGCCTTACACTCCCAAGCCCCTGGCCTCCACCTCTCAAGGAGCAGGATTCTTGCCGAGCCCGGCCACAGGCAGTTTAGGGCCCTTCATCAGGTCTTGTGGGTAGCTGGCTGCCTGTGCCGCTCTGCTCTAAGAGTGCATCAGGAAATCTGGTCCTTGGTGGAACCCCCGCCCCCTGCAACCAAAGCAAAACATGGGCAAACCTGCCAGCCATAGTCTCCCATGGGCACAACACACACATGTCCGTCTTCCCAACATCAGTGCATGGGAGGATCAAGGCTGCCACTGATGGCAGCCTTGCACCCCTGCACCCTCCTTGCACCCCTGGGCCAGGCTGATTTGGGTGCTGCCTGTGTCTGCCTCCACCCTGCTGCCTGCCATGCATGCTTGACTATCTAAGGAATCCTGATCAGACATTTGGGGGAGATAAGTGCTATGTATACATAATCAAGACCACACGCATATTCGCCAACAAAAGAAATTAAATCCCCATTCCGGG
Source organism: Arvicola amphibius (assembly GCF_903992535.2). Lineage (NCBI taxonomy): Eukaryota > Metazoa > Chordata > Mammalia > Rodentia > Cricetidae > Arvicola > Arvicola amphibius. The sequence continues at coordinate 4,015,426 of NC_052050.1, forward strand.
AATAGCTGCCCACGTGGAGCCCTAGGCAGGTTGTTCAGACCCATCCCCTATGGACTCCACAGGGAGGAGCCCTCTATGTCTGTACCCAAAGCCCAGGGACCACCCCAGAGTAAGCAGAGAAAGGGTGGCCATGGGGATTGGTACCCCAGGGGTGGGGTCAGGGCACTAGCATACATTGGGCATCCTGAAGCCCAGCCCCTACTCAAGGCAACCCAAGCCCAGTGCCTGGAATGCTCCAGAAAGTTCTTGGTTCTCAGTAAACACTTACACAGGACATGAGTAAATTGAACACATGACCTCTAGATTCCAGAGGATGGTCAGACTTGAACTGTGTGGCCTAGGCAGGAAGTCTGAGTAAACTTTCAGAGGGACTCAGTTGCCCTCCGTGCCTCCTCCTCTGCTGGAGGGTTCACACTGGACTCTAAAAGGAAGGCTTGCTTCTGCGATGTTCCTGGTTCGGAACTTGGCATGTCCCAGACCAGACAAGCAGATCTAGGTGAGTTCCAGGTCAGCCAGGGCTACACAGGGAGACCCTGTCTCAAAAACAAACGAAAAACTCTAGAGGGGCCCCTACTGAATGTAGGAGCTAATCCTACTAGTCTGTCCCCGGCAAGCATAGCTCCTTGCCTTTGATGAAGTGCTCCCTGGTTCCCTGTTCCTCAGGACCGTTGCCCATCTTCTGAAGGACGCCCCCGTCGACCTTCTCAACCTTCCTGAGCACCCACTGATGATGCCCAACCTCATGATGGGGATACTGAAATGAGAACCAATGAGACATCCTACAGCCTAGTGAGGGACCTGGGGCAATAGCGACAAAGACAGACGCTGCCTGGAGATATCGGGTACAAGAGAGACAGGGAGAATGGGACTGTGGATCTTGGCACAGGTGGGGCTACCATGGGAGACTCCCTGGAGGAAGAGGCAGGCTTAAGAATGGTGGTGAGTCATCCAGGGAGAGAGGGGAATGAGAGCTGAGCAGTGCCTTCCACCCACACAGCACACAGCGCTGTCCCCCCCGCTGGCTCCACACACAACTGGCTCTGCACATTGGCCACACAGAGTCCAGGCCTGCAGCACTCACAGGCTGTTTATCTCCTGAGTCCCTTTCTTCACCAGTGGAGTCCCTGTCCTGCAACGCGGAGCTCCCAGCCCTCGAGTGACTTTTCCAACGTGAGACCCGCAAAGGCAAACTGGTGGGTAGGTGGGTTGGCATCTTCCTCCCCCAAATGGCCGCTCACCTCTGTTCACAACACAGCTGGGAGTGCAAGGTCTCAGCCAAAGCAGGTGTTACTTCTGCCTGCTATCCTGTGCTGAGTGAAAATGTCTTAGGGTATGGTCACAGGGTCCCACACCTCAGGGTCAGAGACATTCAGGCTGGTCTCTGCTCCCAGCAGGGCCATTCCCACTAGGGAGAGGCCTGAACCTACTGTTCCCACATCACCCCCAGGCCACCTGCTCCCCCCATTATCTTCATCAAGCCAGTTTGGGACCCTGCATCGCAGACAGCCCTCCAGACACCCCAGGGGAGGGACCGTCCTCTGGCCTGGGCTCAACAAGCATGTGCTAGGATGAGAAGGACCAGAGCTGGGAAACATGGCCTTCAAACCTCACACTGCTAGTACGGTGCACCTGCCTGCCCATAAAAACCAACACATACAGCAGTTTGCATATCGTGAGTCTCTGTGGGCATGTGTACATTACTGTATATAAAATATTTGCCAAAAAGCCGGGTATGGTGGCTCGTGCCTGTGATCCTAGCACTTGAAAGCCTGAGGCAGGATCGCTGTGAGTTTTAGGTCAACCTGGTCTCCACAGTATGCGCCAGGCCAATCGTGTCACAGAGCAAAATTCTGTCTCAAAGAAACAAGCAAAACCAAAGGCAAGTGCCTTGGCCGTGCACAGTTTGAGAGACTGAATTAAGTAGGGTGGCCAGGGAATGAAGAGACAATAACACACAGACACACGGACACAGACACACGGACACAGAAAAGCCAAGATCCAGGGGACTGGGCTCTGGTGGAGGAAGCCACAGCACCCCTGAAGCTTGGCTTTTCTGTTGTAGACAATTGAACAGAGAGGCCGGTTATTGTCTATGCATGAACAAGGAGGCGGGATTATTACAAACACCTGTCCGAGGAGGCGGGGTTATTACACACAGATAAATGAGGAGGCGGGGTATTACACACAACTGACCGAGGAGGTGGGGTTATTGCATACAGCTGACCGAGGAGGCGGTCAGCTAATTTTTGTAGGAGTGGTCTTCAGGTGGTAAACATGGAGGTTGCAGAGAAAGTATGGTAGGTATTTTCTGCACACACTGCCAGCATTCACTCTTGAGCCCGAGGTAGGCTTTGCCGTCCCTCTGAGCCTTGTGCTGGGGAAGGATTTGCTGTTCCCACGGGACCGAAGCATTGGTCCTTGACATGGCTGTAACCCATGTTCAACAATACGCGTTCACTCAGGACTTCACCTGCTTCTGCAGCCTCCAGCCTACGGAGGTGAAGCTAGGTAGGGACTTGATTGTTAGTTACATAGCAAGTTTGAGGATGGACTGGAGTATATAAAACCCTGTCTCTGCTCTCCCAACAGCAAAATAAAAATAATAGGAATAAAAATTCATCATGATTAGCGTTAGGAGATTATAATTGGGCTGGAATGGTGACTTATCAGTTGAGGATACGGTGTAAAGGCTACATGAAGAATCTGGAGTTTGAATCCTGGCTCTGGGGTAAATGATTGCTGGAGAGCCTACAGTTAAGATCCCACAGTGGGTAACCAGTAGGCAGTATTCAGTGCCTAGTAGGTATCTGACACACAATAGGTGTTGGTGCATAGCCAGGGTGGGGCACAGTAGGTGTTGGGCGCACAGTAGGTGTCCAGCACTTGGGAGGCATTATTCTTGCCCTTCACGCACGGCTACAATGACCCATTGTAAACATAAAGCCACTGCTAAACTCTGGAACATCCCGGCAGGAGCCACAGTCACAGTGGGGTGTGCCCTTTCCCTCATGTGACATGTTGATAGTCTAGGAAAAAAAACAGGACAAGAACAGTTTCTACCGACCGCATTTTGCTTCACACCACAGTCAAGTCGTCCAGACAGTCTTAAGTTGGGGACATCTATGAGAACACTGCCCCTGAGCAAAGCAGGGCCTGACTGTCCAAAGACTCAGATCCTAGGTGGGAGCTACACGGATGTTTATACCCACATTCATTGCAATCCGAGATGCCAGTGTACACTAGGGAACCAGGGTTGACAAGCGGGCCAGTCCTTCCCGTCCCCATCTCCAGCAGACCCAAAGCCTTGAACACATCCACACAGATCTGTCCATGTCTGTCTCCCAAGTCCTTCCCACTCTCACCCACTGAGCTCTGGCCTCCGGCTGCAGAAGCAAGGAATTCAGGGAACACAGGGGACATCTCCAGAGAGGCACGTCTTGTAGGTCCTCTGCTAAACCCACAGGGGCAGAGGGAGGAACTACATCCTGAGCCCCAGGGCCAGAGTCCTCTCCTGCACACAGCACTGGCCCAGTGGCTAATGTACCACAGCTGGCCACCCTGCCCCAGAATCTGACCCCCTCTGTCTTCCTGTCTGCCCCAGGGCTCCAGTGGGGCGAGGATCTCAGCAGGCAGGGTGCTGACCTGGCACCTCAGCCCAGGCTCAGTAGCAGGAAGCTTGAGAGGCTCAGAAGCCAGTAAATGAGATGCGAGAGATTAGAAGGCTTGCTGCCTGATGAGAAGCCGCCTGAAGTCAGAGGACAAGTTCCTGGAAGAAGAAGGAAGTAGCACAGTAAATAATGTCAAACACAGTACTGCCCAGGCCCCAGCTGACAGCAGCCAGGCTGCCAGGCTGCCCTGTGAGCAAGGGAGCAGGGCCAGGCCGCCACGTGGGCAAGGAGCTAGGGAGCTGGCCTGGAGGAAGGGGTAGCACCCAGAAGGAGGAGCGGGCCTAGAAACAAACAGGTGCCACGGAATACCAAAAGCTTAGTCTGCTGCCAACTGGAACTTGAGGCACCCAGGAAGGTGGGTGCCCTCACAGCCTCTAAACATAACTAGCAGGGGTCAGGAAGCGGGCTTCTCTCAAACCCTGCAGGGGAGCCCGAGGCTGCTGCACTCAATGCCCAAACCGGCAACAACATCCAGCCTCTCAGGGAGACCCTGAGTGGGGACTGGACTGTCTCAAATACCTCCCCATGCTCCCCTCTGCCCTCATCCCAATCTGAGATTCCTGGAGGCTGGCTGCCTCCCAACCATGCACAAGGGCAATAGCCCCCCACGATCCCCAGGGTGTGGCCACTCTTCCAACCCTTTGTCTCTGTTGGGCTCCCAGGTTCCAAAGCTGCCCCTCAAGTTCTCTTTAAGGCAGATCCTGGTGGTCCACCCCAGGGGACTTCAAAGGACAGGTACATCAGCCAGACACTGCAGTTCCAAGGCATCCAATCTCAGTCTTTGTGACATCTGGGGAGGGGATGGTGCTGGAGGTGGCCAGAGGGGACCTGGGTATGAAATGGAGCTGGCTCTTAGCAGGAAGTAATGGCAGGCCTGATCACGAGCTGGTCATGCCTGTAACATGTGACCACTCCCCTGATTGGAAAAGTAACACACATGACCGCCTCTCCAGTTGGGCCGAGAGAGTTCACATGGTGAGAGGGTGCGTGGTCTCCTCGCTGGCCTGGCAGGAAGGCTCAAAAGTCTCTGTAAGGTCACCTCTATCTTGCCTGCTCCTGTCATGTGACCTTCCCTCTTTCATGAGTTCTTCCTTACCGCTCCTATAAGTCCATGTCCCTCTGTCCCTCTGTGTGTGCAGATGCTTGTTCCTCATCTGCACACACCATCACTCCTCTCGGATGCAGGACAATGAGCCCAGAAGCTACACGCTCCGAGCAGTTTTGGTGACTGTGGATTGTCCGGCTCCCTAGCTCACCAAGAGCCAAGAACGTTTCCAGCCCCGTTTAGAATCTCAGTGTCATTGCTGACTTGGGGGGGGGGGGGAGGGACTCCCAATCTGCCCAGCACCTCTGAGTCCCCTGCACTGGTTTTGGTGTCCCCATTCTCCATCATCCCTGGCCCTTCTCTAGACCCATCTGAACTGCTCTTCCCTTGGGTCCAGTCCCCTCCGATCCCCACCTTGTGTCCTGTAGCCTGTCTGTCATACAAGCCCTGTAGCCTGTCTGTCATACAAGCCCTGTAGCCTGTCATACAAGCCAGGGCAGAGCACGGTGGCCATCTTGAGTCCCATAGGACAAGTGGAGGCCCCAGAGAAGGGACCAGACAGCTCTCCTCCACACTGCCGCTCCTCCAAAGGGGCAAGCCCAGCAGACACTGAAGATGCACACAGCACCGTGTCCCCTGGCAGAAGATGACGGGTGAGAAAACCTACGACCATGAAGTGCTGAGGGGAGCTTCCTAACACGGGGCATGGTAACAAAGGACTCTAATTCAGCACCAGGGAGGCAGAGGCAGGCAGATTTCTAAGAGTTCAAGGGCAGCATGGTCTACCTTGTGAGTTCCAGGGTAGCCAGAACTACAGAAAAAGACCTTATCTCAATAAATAAATATATAGATAAACAAATAAATATAAATAAATAAATAAATAAATAAATAAATGCCTTACAAGGTAAGAGCAAACCATGTGGGGAGGGCGTGCATTTCCCGGTGAGAGTAGGTTGCAACATTTATAAGCTAATCACTGGCTGCCTGGTCCTCAGGAAGACAGACCCTTTCCTTAAAGAGAGTACAAATGGCCCAACACAAAGCAAGGTCCTGAAAGTCCCAAGGACGCACACAGCATAGGCTTGCCTGCCCAGAGGGCTGGAGTAAGTCTGGTGATGCAGGCGTCCGTCTGTCCAGATAAACAGGCAGCAGGGAAGTGGGAGAGCACACCACTTCCATCCCTTGGGGAGAGGGCTTGCGAGGTAGCCTGTGCTGACTCACTGGCTCCACCCCAGGCCTGTGCGCCACAGAAGTGAAGGTTCCTGGAGCCAGGAACAAGGATGCTCCCAGCAGCAGGGCTTACAAAGCTAACCAGACACAGCTGAGGGTGTCTTGAATGGAGCTGTGTCCTAGGGCCTGCGAGACAGCTCAGCGGGTAAAGGCGATTGCTACCAAGCCAGATAAGGTGAGAACTGACACCCTCAAGCTTAGGTCTGGAGTAGAAAGGTACATACGCGGCCACCACAAACAGAAAGGACAACTGAAAGGCAAATGGCCCTCAGGAAGATTGTGCCAAACTACAAGAACTTCACACACATGGTTCCAAATCCAGCCACAATCCACTCCCCTGAGAGAAGCACTGCTGGCAAAACAGGCGGCAGGCAGTGGATGGGAAGGAAGTTTCTAGAACCCTGGCCATGGTCCACTTCTTTTCTCTCTCTCTCTCTCTCTCTCTCTCTCTCTCTCTCTCTCTCTCTCTCTCTCTCTCTCTTTCTTTCTAGATAGAGTTTCACTCTGCAACCCATGTTGACCTCAGACTCGTGGGAATCCAGCTGCCTCAGCCACTGCTCAAGTGCTCAAGGGCTGGGATTGCAGGCCTGAGCCACCACCACAGCGAGTTTCACGGTCCCCCTTCTTGATGGGAGTGGCCATGACACGGAGTTCATTTGCTGTTCAGATTTGTTTGTGACACGGCACAGATATGCCTCGTGTGCTTTTCTGTGAGAGAGTTCGATTTCATCAGTGGGAAAGGAAAACAGGAGACTACATGCTGAGCCCTGGGATCCGGCCATATCCAGCTCTCACACAGCGGAGGCGAGCTGGTGCAAAGGGGACAGGCGTTCCTGGAACCTTCGGTTCCTGGAACCGAAGCCCACTGTAGCCTGTCTGCAGAGAAAGCCTGCCTGCTGTACCCCTCTTCACTCCCCCCACTCAGGGCACAGCGCTGGGTTTGCTCAGCTGTCTCAAGGCAAAAACCTTCCAACTAGTGGGTCTTTTCAGAGGGGAGGTGCAAGGACTTGGAGGAAGTGTGCTTTCCCGTTCCCAATTTTGCATGAAAACAGGAGGTTTTGGTATGATGGGGCTACATGGGGCAAGTACTTGCTCACTGCTAAGCCCAGCCAGCACCCCCCATTCTTCTAGCACCTGCCCTTATCCCTCCCCCGTGCTGGGAATGACGACATGCTGGTCTCTCAGGGTGGTGGGACTGGGTTGGATCAGTGCCCTATAGAGGGGTGGGTTGAGTGGATGGGAAAGACACTTCCCCGTGTTTACTGGGGCCCAGCTGCTATCTACAGCTCCAATCTGCTGCCTCTCTTTATCTCTGAGGGACCGCCCGGGTTCCCAGCAGCCTCCCCGCTGCTCACTTCCTGCCAGTGACCCAGTATTACAGGAATATGCACACGCAGCACACTGAACTAACCCAGCATGTGAGCGTGTGTGTGTGTGTGTTTGTGTGTGTGTGTGTGTGTGTGTGTGTGCGCATGTGCGCTCATACCCCACAGCCTGCACCAGCCTGGCCAGGTGCCAGGGAGTCAAAGGTACCCCCAGAGTCAGCTCTCCCCCAGAAATCCTGACCTGAGACTCTTAGAATCCTCCCTCAAGCAGCTGGAGATGGTGAGGGTGGGGCTGATCTTGCTCTCCAGACTGTCCTCAGAGACAGGAGAGACCCTGCTCTCTGTGTGCACAGCCAGTGACCAAGATCAAGGGGCACTGAACCAAGTGTCTCTTCCTCCCTGTCAGCCACTCAGCTGCCACCAGGATGACTTGACCTCAGGGACACACATATATGCAGGTTGCCCCATGTGTTCCTCCCTCACCTGCCTCTCAGCTGTCATTCACCAAGTCCCAGAACTGGGCACTGGGCTAAGCACACAGGGCATGACACAAAAAGCTCCCAGCCGGGCTTTTGGGTTTAGTGCATCAGCTGCACAGAGCAAGTGACAGAAACATGTACCCGTGGCTGTGGACAGAGGGAAGAAAGGAACTGTGTGTACCCCAGAAAGAGGGCCTACTCCCTTCCTTGTTGGAGTGGGCCAGGGGGCTTCCTGGTGGAAGAATACTTCAGCTGAAACCCAGAGACTGAGGAGGTGGTGACCAAAGCCATGTGCTGATAGCTGGGAGTCGGAAGGGTCCCGACAGAAGGGATACAGGCCTGAGACTGCAGGAGGAAATACACTTGGGGACCAGAGGGTCGCAAGGCAGGCTGCAGTGCTGGTGAAAAGCCCCCCAAAAAAGCTACATCAAGAGGCCGGCTGGACGAGGGGTGGCTGGAGAGATGGCTGTCGTGGTGATTACTGTGTTGCCAGTCTTATGAGCACAGGGGCCTGAGCGCCGTCCCTGCACCTGTGTGAGAAGCCGTAATCGCAGCCAGCATTTGAAATCTCCGCTCTGGGGAGGCAGAGGTGAGCATATTCTGAGGGCTGTCAGGCTAGCCAGCCTACCCTAGTCGGGGAGTCTCAGGTGTGGGAGAGAGACTCTGTCTCAAAAATAAGGTAAACAGCACTAGAGGAAAGACACGTGAAGTTGACCTCTGACCTCCACGTGGACGTGCACACCCGTGCACGGATGCACCTGCACATGAACACCGAATAAAAGGACCCAAGAGGGCAGGCTCTCAGGCCATCTTGCCCCAGAGTACTGGCTGTGAGGAGAGGAGACCTGGTGACCTCTGCCATGGGGGGACTCTTTAGTGCTAACTACTGCACACAGGCCACAGTTAGAGAGGACAAGGGGTGGGGTCAGCCTGGGGACATGGGAAAGGTCAGAACCCAAAAGGAGCTGGCATAGTAGGAGATTCTCTACACCACCCAGGAAGGGTGGCTGGTCCTCAGCTGTCACCAATGATGCAGTCTACAAATGATACAGTTGAGTTAGAAGGCAGGAAAAGTCTGGAACTCGACCAGTAGCAACAGGGAAACCTCCAGCGCGGCAGACAGGATCAGCAGGTAAAGAAAGGCGTTTTCTGGAGGCAGAGGGCACATGCATGCGCCCTCTGTAGAGCAGAGTGGCCAAACCCCCAGTGTAAAGCTTAGGACAGCTACCTAGCCCAGAACTGTTGTGCCCCATGTCCCGATCCAGCCTTGCCCATGAGCGGGATGCCAAACGGTGGGAGACCAAAACTGCCAGGCTTTTGTTTCAAGTCAGGAGGTTGAGGAAGAAGATGGCCATGTTGGAAATTTGCCACTTTTATTACCTAGTTATGATCCCCTCTTCCTATCTGCCTGTCTACCAGGGGACCTGTCTACCTCCTGACCTCTCACCAGGACAACTCAAAGCTCAGGTACAGCAAGGGAAGCATGCAAACGTGTGTACACACGGAGATGCACACAGACCCATGCATAATCATGCACATGCTAGCATACACAATCCATTCAGATACACACTCACACTCCATATATATATTCATATATATATACATATTCAGATACATACACACAACACACACACACACACACACAACACAATGAAGAGACACAGAAAGAGAGAGATTCCCAGTCTCCTCCAAACACACCTGGTTGTACACATATGGGGCACCAACCAGGAAGACCTGGACATAGAAACTGTTTGCCTCTGTAGGAAGACAGACTCAGTTGGGGGAGACAAAAGCTACTGGTCCAGCTATGTCCCCTGGTTGGGGTCCTTAAGCCTTGTGTCCTCTTCCTCCTCCCCATAGCTGCAATGGACAGGGAGCCCCCTTGGGACGGCCTTGCAGCTTCTGAGAGGGTTACAAGCAGGTGGCCATTCTCTAGTTCTGCCGTCAAAGGGAGGTGGCTGCTCTTTTGTCCCCTCTCTCCCCTGAGAGCTCCTGTGACTGCTCCCAGCCCATCCACCCCCCTTCCCACGAGTCTTCGCTCCGCCCGCCCCCCACTTCCCAGCAGAAGGGCTGGAGCCAGACAATGAGATAAGGACTTGTTTTCTGCGGGCTGGAATTCGGGAATTAGGCAGCGCTTGTGGGTCAGGGCCAGAGCACCCCCGCTATGGGGAGGCAGGGAGCCTTTCTACTAGGTGCAAGTCCCTGGGGCCCCAGGCCTACAGGGACTTGACCTCTGCACCCTTTTAGGACGGCTCTGCCAGGAGTTTGGGAGAGGGGAAGAGTCCCTTAGAGTTGGCTCTGTCTCTGCAGGTGGCCTCTGAGCCTCATGGCCACTCCTCCTCACTCCTCCAGCCCCCAGAACTTTCAATGTGGTCTGCCCCCTTACTGTGGGCCATGCTGTCCCTTCCAGGTCACCCTCCCCTACTCCATTGCCTGCTTATACACTTCCCTGTCTATCGAGACTATTGCTTCCTCCAGGAAGCCTGCCTGGTGGCTGCTCCTTCCCAAAACACCACCTGCAGACCCAGCAGGAGGATGGCAAGGTGACAGAGAGGGGGCAGGGTCAGCATCTCAGACAGGTTGAAATCCCTGAGGGTACCTTGTTAGGCTGGCATCTCTGCTCTGTGAGGCCCTCTCAGACCAGCTTGCTCTCAATGCACCACAGACAACAAGCAGGGCTGAGTTCCCAACCTCTCTGTATGAGGGGTCACCCTTTGGTCCTGGTGAGTCGGTGTAGTCCACAATCGAAGCACCGAGCTCCACGGTTTTGCAATACCAACATTAGGATAAAGAGCAACGTCCCCCATGAGCCAGGCACAGGGTCAGTACAGCCCCCCCAACCGCCCATCCTGGGTAAACTGACACACATCCGGGAGTGAAGTGGGAAAATCTTCTTTTCCTTGTTATTGTTTTGTTTTTCTGAGACAGAGTCTTTGAGTCTAGTGTAGGCTGGCCTGAAACTCTCACCCTCCTCCTGCCTCAGCCTCCCACAGGACTGGGATTACAGGCATGAGCCACCACACCTACCTTTGGCAGTGCTGGGGAATCAACCCAAGGGTCTCGTGCTTGCTGGTAGGTGGCTCTGTCACAGCAATCTTGGGCATGATTTCCATGGGAGTATCTTGTCTCTCCAGGGCAACAGTGTAGGGAAGGAGGGGGATTCCTAGATACCTCTGAGGCTGTTTCCCATAATGCTCTGGGATATTACACCATCAGCTCCAGGTGAAGACAATCCTCGTGTCCCTGCCAGGCACCTAACTAGTGCTCCGTAAAACCACAATGACGGCTGATCATGGTGGCTTATTCCTGTAATCCCAGCACTTGGGGACTGTGCAGAATGAGATCTACAGCATGAGAAAAAACAAACAACCTTAACACAGGTTGACTAGAGAGACAGCTCAACACTAAAACATGCATACCACTCTTGCAGAGAGCCTGAGTTTGGGTACCAGCACCTACACCTGTAACTCCAGCTCCAGGGTGTCTAAAGCCCTCTTCTGGACCCAATGGCCGACTATACTCATGTGTACACACAATTTTAAAGGTTTTAAATTCATTTTATTAAAAAGGAGAGAGAGAGGGAGAGAGAGCTGGAGAAATACCCCATTTGGTAGCGTGTTTGCCTAGCATGCACCAAGTCCTAAATTCAGTTCCTAACACAGCATAATCTAGGTATGGTGCCACATACCCGTCACCCCAAGCAGGACAATCAGAAGTTCAAGGTCACCGAAGCTACACAGTGAGTGCAGAACGAGCCTGGGATACGAGACCCTGTTTCAGAAGGGAAAAATTAAAGACTCCAACGGTGGGAAGCTACTCTTTAGGGTCAACATGGTACCATATGTGATTCCTGGACGTCAGGGACTCCCAGCAGCGCCTGCAGTCTGTTTCATCTGGTGTGAAATAAGGGTCGTGAGGGGCTGGAGAGATGGCTCAGCAGTATTCCAGGCTAGTTAGTGGTAGGGACGCTTAACTAAGTTAAATCTGCAGTGTCACGAGCAGGGCCAGGTACACGCTGAAAGGCACCTGGACGTCAACTGCATAAAAGATTACCCTTGCCCAGCAGTGGTGGTGCATGCCTTTAACCCTAGCACTCGGGGGGTAGAGGCAGGTTAATCTCTGTGAGTTCAAGGCCATTCTGGTCTACGAGAGCTAGTTCCAGGACAGGCTCCAGAGCTCTTTCCAAAGAGAAACCCCATCAGCAAAACTCCCAAATTCTCGGGCTGCACGGCGAACATGAACTACAATTCCCAGCATGCTGCAGGAGCACAATGTTTAGCGTTGCAGAGAAGACTCCAACTCCCAGAGTGCCCCCGGCCTACCCAGCTCCTGTCTGCACGGGGTCAAAGTAGCCCAGCCTCTCGGATCTCCCGCACTCCCGGAAGAGAGTGTCCACCGCTCCTGCGGGAGAGGAAGGCGAGTTTCGCAGCCATGCTCCGCAGACTGGCCCGGACCGTGGTCCCGGGGCTCAAGGTGCCCTGGGCGCGGTGGTCTAGGAACTGGGCGGGGGTCCCAGACCAGGTGGTAGACCTGCGCAGCGACACGGTGACCCGTCCAGGGCCGGCCATGAGGCGCGCCATGGCCGAGGCGGTCGTGGGAGACGACGATTACGGCGAAGACCCCACGGTCCTCGGTGAGCCGGGCGAGCAGGCCCGGGGCAGGGGTCGTTGAGGTGACCCCCGGACGCTGTCCGTGGTGCTGAAGGGAGGACAGCGTGGACGCAGAGCTGTGCCTGGTGGCATTTGAGGATGCACCTATGCACCATGCGCTCCTGCTCCTTCTCTGGGAGAGCCTTGGTAATACAGACTCTTGGGCTCCACGTTGGACTCGGGGAGCCAGAATCTGCATTTTAACAGGTCCACCGGGTAGCTTCTGTCCACTGTCACCCAACTGCCCAGATGGGTCTTGTCCAATCTTGCAAAGAAAGGCCCTGAGGTGGCCAGAGAGGAGCTCAAGAACCCACGTCAGGAACAGGGAAGAACCAGGGTTTGAAGCAGGTCTGACTGATGGAATTACTCTCTTTCATTCACTGACTGACTTCACCAAGACAAAACCAAATGAGGGAAGGTTTCTGGGCTTGCTGCACCTTCCCAGGGGCAGAATTTCATAGCCAAGGGAGTGCTTTAGGGAGACAGCAAACCAAAGCCCACCCGGGGTCGGTAGGCACTGTTAAAGTGACCTCTAGTGTTGCTGGGGTGTGTGGGTCCAGACATAAACCGCAGATCACCACTTTGATCCCCGGAGGCCTGTTCGTGGGCCCAGGGATTATTGTGGCTGTTACCAGGAACTTCAAAGATGTTGAGCTTCTCCGTTTAGCCCACACCTGGGGTGTAAACAGGTCCCCACATCAAGGCTGGGGAGGTGCTGGCCTTCGCAAGTCTGGGAGGATGTCTTTTGAACCCCTGGGGGGGGGGTGCTGGGGCTGGGAGGAGGAAAGTGGCAGCATTCAGGGTGCAGGGAGACACCTGTGTCTTCTGGGGACAGGATCTAGATCGGGAAGCCACCACAGACTTTAGACAGGCGTTGCGCTTACCCACCAGATGCCCTGCCAGCTCCCCAGAGACTCCTCCGTGGTGCTGTGCAGAGGAAGTCTGCAGGGAAACCGCAGGGCCTCACCTGCTGGGGCTGATGGGAAAAGAAGAAAAACAGGTGTGAGGTGGGGTGGGAAAGGAGGCTCAAACCACAAGGGAGTTTCGGTGGCCTGGGGCAGGGCACTGCGGCCCAGGAGGAGGTAGCACGCAGAGGATTGACAGAACGCCTTCTCTGGACATGGCGCGTGGTTACCTGACCACAGACTACACAGATGGTGGATGGGCTCCAAGCCCTGCCTGTAAAACCGTGGGCTCTCATCTGAGCAAGTTCACTTTTTTGGAGGGAGTGGCTTATAAGGTCTTGCTGTGCAGCTCAGGCTGCCTCCAAGCCGTTGTCCTACTTCAGCAGAGTGCCTGAGTGACGGGGTACGCCATCACACTCAGTATCGGGTGCACATTGAACTGGACCCGGTCGCAGCGGCTCTGAGCAATTGTTGATAGGCATTCTGGCCCCGCCCCCTTTCTCGCTTCTCAGAACTGCAGGAGAAGGCTGCGAAGCTGCTTGGGGTGGAGCAGACCCTGTTTGTGCCAACCAACACCATGGCCAACCTCATCTCTGGTGAGTGTCCGCCCACCTTCGGAGCTGGGGTCTGCAGCTTTCTGGTGGACACGTGGCTGGGTTTCTTTTGGGTGCAGCCCGTGGTGCACCTGGGCAGAAGGCAATGGGAGGAGTGAGGTCTGCAAGTCTCTATCACTCCCAGTTCTTCCTCCTGGGTGCTGCTGGTGCCCAGAGCTGCCCGTTCCCCGGGGCCCGCACCCCGGCGCTCTCCCCTGCTGGAGGTGTCCTGCAGTGGGCCACGGCACTCCCTCAGGCGCTCAGATGCAGTGTTAGAGCGCAGCATTTGCGGTGAAGCCACGCCAGAGTTGTGCAGCACACGGCAGGGAAGCGTCTGGAGGGGTGCTGCTTCCTAACTGACAGTCTGAACTCACTGGGGCGCCAGGCTCAGCCTGGCCACTCTGAGCAGGGGCAGTGGGACCGTCTTGGACCCAGTTCCAAGTCCCGCCCTCCTCCCATCTATCTCAGTGATGGGTCACTGCCGGCGCCGGGGCTCCCAGGTCCTCCTTGGGCAGGAATGCCACCTCCACGTCTATGAGCAGGGCGGGGTGGCTCAGGTAAGGACCAGGCACCACTCCCCTGGGACTTTGGACATCCTCCCGCCAGTCAGGATGCCAGGGAAGGCACCTGCTTCCCAGGCACCAGGCAGAGAGGAAAAAGAGAAAGGCACAGGGAAGCAATCAAGGGAGATGGGAGGGAGGGCCTGGGCCCAGATATGCTAATCTGCCTCGGTGCCTTACTGCCCCCTAGTGGGCAGATGGAGCACTAGCACTCCAGAAAGAAGCTTTTGAACTGTTCTAAGCAGCAAGGGGCCCGGCAGCCTCCCCAGCTAGGACGCTGTGTGCCCAGAACAAAGACTCTGGAGCCCAGATGTGGCTCCTACTGCAGAGGAAACTTCCTGTCTGGAGGTGCCACTCGACCCATATGATCCAGTGCTCTCTCCTGCCTACAGATCGCCGGGGTGCATTCCCAGCCTCTCCCAGACATGCCCCATGGCACCTTGGACCTGAACGAGCTGGAGAGGGCACTCACTCGGGGTTTCAGGAACTCCTACCATCCAGTCTGTGAGCTTGTGTGTCTGGAGAACACACACAGCAGCGCAGGGGGCCGGGTCCTCCCCATTGACTACCTCCGCCAGGTAGGTTCCTGCCCAACTGGGCCCCTGTGCCAGGGCACTCTTGACTTCCTGTGCCCCTTGAACTGTCCCTATCCCTGGGGACGAATCCCCTCTGACGCATGCTATGGGTGCCCATCAGGGACACGACTGTCATAGGGGAATGTGTTGGTCCTAGGTTGAAAAGGGCCGGGATTTATTACTCTGGCTTCTGTTATACCTGGGGATAGAAAGTTCACATGGGGTGACTCCTCAGGTCCCAAATACACAGAGCTGCCAGGCTTCTGACTCTAGACCCCTTGTGGTTCCTCAAGATGCCGAGCTCTGGGGAGACTGAGAGATGACTCAGTGGTTAAGAACGGTTGCTGCTCTTCCAGAGGACCTGAGCTTGGCTAGATCAAAACACCTCTAACTCCAGCTCCAGGGCATCTATACTCTCTTTTAGCCTCCATAAGCAACACCACCGCACATGGCGTATACCCACAAATATACACCTAAAATGAAAATAAATCTTAAGGCGGCTGGAGAGAGGGCTCAGTGGTTAAAAGCACCGGCTGCTCTTGCAGAGGACCTGAATTTGATTCCCAGCGCCTACATCAGGCAGCTCACAACTGTCTGAAACTCCAGTTCCTGGGACTTCAGTGCCTCTGGTTTCCACAGGAGTTTGCAATCATGCAAATATCCACGTGAAGACGCACCCTAGACTAATTCACAATAGGAATAATATTTTTTAAAAATCTTTAAAAAAGAATGCCAAGCCCAGATGTCCTCCCTACCTGGCCCCTCTGACCTTTGCTCCCAGGTGTGCCTCCTGGCCCACACCTACGGAGCACGGGTTCACCTGGATGGGGCGCGGCTGATGAACGCAGCTGTGGCTCTGCGCGTGCCCCCTGCCCGCCTCGTGGAGCACTGTGACTCTGTGTCCTTCTGCTTCTCTAAGGTAGGCAGACCTCCCCGAGGCAGATGGGGTGTGGGTTCCCCACTGAGGATACAGCTGGACCCCCTGAGTCTGACAGACCCGCTGGCCCTGGGCTGCCCAGCCTCTCCCCCACCCTTCCCACCCCGCCTTCCCCACCTCCAGGACGGGCTCCAGGTTCTCTCCTCTCTTCCCTTAGGGTCTTGGTGCACCAGTCGGGGCGCTGGTCGGTGGAGCCAAAGGCTTCATTGAGGAAGCCTGGCGCCTCCGCAAAGCCCTGGGTGGAGGCATGCGCCAGGCTGGAGTACTGGCTGCGGCTGCCATGGTGGGACTGGCTGAGGCAGAGGAGGTGCTGCCAAGGGATCACGAGAATGCCCGGATATTCGCTAAAGGTGCCTGGACCAGTCCCCGCCCCACTCGCCTTCGCTCCCTACTATCTGGGCCCTCCTATCTCACCAGGCCCTACTCCATGGGCACTCACACAGGGGTGCAGCCAGCTGAGTCAGGAGCCAAGACAGCGCGGGGCCTCCAATGTAGGTCTTCTGCGCATTTTTAAAAATGTCATAACAATTCTATGATGTCCCCACACCTGAGACCCAGAGAAGTGGAATAGCAGGATCCAACTCATGTTCTCAAATGCCACATCGGGACTCAGGGTCTATTTCCCCACAAGATAACTGGGCTGCTCTCCTGCCTTCCCTGAGGGGAGGTTCGGGTACTCACCACGGTGTCTGGCTCCAGGACTCCGGGACCTGGCATCACCCATTTGCTTTGTGGATCCTGACACTGTGGAGACCAACATGGTGCTGGTGCAGGTGGCGGGGCTGCCTCCTGCAGAGCTGTGCCAGCGCCTACAGGCTGTGAGCATTGAGGAGGTGTCTCAGACTGGCCGTGCTGTGAGCGTGCTGCTCTTTCCCTGGACAGAACACTCTGTGCGGACCGTGTGGCACCGGGATGTGTCTGCTCAGGACACGGAACTGGCGCTAAGGAAGTGGGAGTTTGTGCTGAGGCAGCTGAGGCCCTGAGGTCCGGGAACCAGGAACCCTGTGCCCTGGCTAGGATTGAAGTGTGGAGTAAACTGGTCCAAGCTATTAGCCTAGTGAAGGTCCGTCCTTCTGGGGGATGACGACACCACTTGGCCTCTGAATTTCTCCACTGACACTCATGTGATGGCCTCATTCAGTCAGGAATAACGAGGCATGGGCTGGGATAAGAATGGGCTGAATATCAAGAGAAGGGAATGAATTCAGGAAGCAGACCTGGGGCTGCGACATGCAGTGTGACTGCCTGCTGTGTGTAAGCCCTGGGTTCAGTCCCTAGCACTGTATAAACAGGTGTGTTGACTCACACCTGTAATCTTAGCGTGCTGAGAAATTAGAAGTTCAAGGTCAGGCTGGAGAGACGTCTCAGAGGTTAAGAGCACTGGCTGCTCTTCCAGAGTTCATTTCCCAGCACCACATGGTGGCTCACAACCATCTGTGACGAGATTTGGCGCCCTCTTCTGGCCTGCAGCCATACATGCAGGCAGAACACTGTATAGATAATAAATATTTTTTTTTTTAAAAAGTTCAAAGTCATTCTCAGATACAGAGTTTGATTCAACCCTGGGCTACATGAGACCCTATCTCCAAACAAAATGATCCTTGTGTAACTGGCATAGTTATTAGGGACAGACTGTAAAATAATCACTGTGTGCTGTGATTACCACTAATGAATAAAGAAACTGCTTTGGGCCTGTTGATAGAGCAGAACTTAGGTAGGCAGGGAAAACTAAATGGAATGCTGGGAGGAAGAGGCGGAGTCAGGGAGCTGCCATGGAGCAGCCAGAGTCAGACATGACGAAACTCTGCCTGTAAGCCACTGCCATGTGGCAATACACAGATTACTAGTAATGGGTTAAATTAAGATGTAAGAGTTACCCAGTAAGAAGCTAGAGCTAATGGGCCAAGCAGTGTTATAATTAATATAGTTTCTGTGTGGTTATTTTGGTTCTGGGCAGCCAGGATGAATAAGTGACCCTTCCCCCAACAAAATAAAGTATTGAAGGAGCTGTATTTGTACTTTTATATCCCAGCTAAATACATAACAGAAGCAACAGGTTCAATTCCCAGCACCCACACAGTGGCTGACAACCATCTCTAACTCCAATTCCAGGGGATCTGACACCCTCTTCTGGCCTCCACTGGCACCAGGCACGCATATAATGCATAGACATATATGCAGACAAAACACTCATATACATAAAAAGTAAAAATAAAAATCATTTCAGTATTGAAGCTGGAGAGATGGTTTAGCAGTTAAGGGCACTGGCTGCTCTTTTAGAGACTCTGGGTTCAATTCCCAGCACCCACATGGCTGCTCACAACCGTAACTCCAGTTCCAGGTAGAGGTGGCTAAGAAGCTGCCATGATGTGCAGGACCATCAGGCGCAGGCGGGGACATCAGTGTGGTGGACAGTTTGGGCTACAGTGAGTGCACTGGAAAAGAGGAGGAGCCTGAAGCAGAGGACTGTCTGTCTCTCCCCTCACCCCTCAGAAGACTCCAGATATCTCTGGGCAGTGGTATTTGGGGTCCCCAAGGCCCCAGAGCTTGTCTCCTGAGGTGCTGGTAAAGCATGAAGCCAGTGCCTTCTCCTTTATTCTCCCATACGCCTTCAGGGACAGGCAGTATGCACTAACCCACTGCTGGACAAGAACCGCCCCAGATAAGCTAGTACCTTAAGCCGGCAGGAATCCCTCACTAGCTCTCAGAGTTTCTGGGACAAGGACCTGGAGTGTTAGTTCAAGCTCTGTTTCACCTTCCCAATCAATGAATGCTCTATGTGGGTCATCTGTCTCCATGGTGGCTGGTCGGTACCCCTGGTCTCATGCCTGTCTGCCTGGGCAAGCCTCTTCTCACCTCAGCCTCACTGTGGTCAGCTCCCCTAGCACCTGCGACTGAGAGACTGGGGCAGGACCTGCCAGGTGTCGTCTGCTTCTCCCCGTGTGCCCCCAGGAGTGAGAGGAAAGACCATCTCCCAGCCATCTGGAGGCTGCTGTTATGTGTGGATGCTGGCTGGGGTGAGGTCTGCATCCAGGAGACACTGAATCCTTATGGTTCAAGCTATGGAGGCATCAGAGGAGAGATGGTCAGAGGCAGCCATGGCATGGCATAGGGAAGGGAAGAGAACATTTGCAGGCAGGGTAGTGAGCCCTGTGCTGCCACGGGGCTTCCTAGCTGGCCCACATTTGGCTGCAGGAACTGAGGTGCACTCACACGGAAGGGTGAGTCTGCTGTCTGGGGGGCTTGGCTGCCACAGGGGCTGGCTCTTGTCTATGTGGACAAGCTCCCCACTTGTCTCTCTTCTCTCCATGTAAGACACATGGAACCCCTGGAGCCTGCTGTCTGTTTGCATCAGCTCTGAGCTGCTAACGCCTCCCCAGGCAGCACAGTCCAGCTACCCAGTGAACTGTGAGACAGACACAAACCCTTGGGCTAGTTACTAAGGAGACTGGCCTGTCAGAGCAAAGGCCTCGGCTAGCTTCAGTAAGTCCCATGCCTACATACACAGGCACATCCCCTCAGACAATTGTGGAGGTCTTTGCAGCCACGGTGTGTGTCTTCCCCAGTGTTACCTGGAAACCTAAAGCCACCACATCAATGGGGCTGAAATTCACAAGCTGGCTTCCAGCAGGCAGACACCTCAGCAAATGTTCACAAAGCTGAACAGGGAGAGGCCATAACTTTCCTCTAGCTCCCTGTGAGCCAGCCCACACCCTGCTGAGGCCCAAGGCTCCTCTCAGTCTCTGGAGCTAGGAAGGAGGCAGTTACAGCTGCAGGACATGACAGACTGCACACACACACACACAGGATGTCTGTGACAGGAATGCACACATGCATACAGGGCGCGTTACTGATGGCCAGAAACACGCACATTGGTGTGTGTTCTCCCTTCTACATAATGAGGAATGAGTATCTGTTACCTATTTTAAAGAATCCTAGGCTGGCCCTGGTGATACATACCAGAAATCTCAGCACCAAAGAGGCTGCGACAGGAAGCATCGAGTTTAGGCCTACATAGTAAGGCTTTGTCCCTGTGCCCCCCCCCAATAATACACATTGCAGCTGGTTTATTTGGACACTTGGCAGTGCTCTTACATGGAATGGCAAAAACAAGAACACAAGCTGGGAGGGAGGTTGCCATCAGCTCCAGTCCTCTGCCCTTAATGGGTCACATTAAACCCTGCAAAGGACTCCCCTGCTCCCTACAAGCTTCCCACATCCATAGACGCAATCAAAAGTGGCTTGGGGACACTGCTGAGACATAGCCTTAAGAAGCACTCCCTTCCTTACTACGTATCCCAGACTCAGGAAGAGTCTGCACCAGGATCAGGGTTGTTTGGGGGCTTTCAGGTACTGCGCAGCCCCTAACCTACAGCTGTCCACCGTCCAGTAAATAAACACAGGTCTACCCCTCTTATGTGACCAGAGGTGATTCAGCTCCCACCTCTGTTGTTCCAGTCAGGAAGTGGGCTGCAGGCGGCCTGTGACCTGACCCATCCACCTGCAGCCAAATCCCCAGGCCAAGCTTCTGCCTCCAGAAGTTCCTCTATCCAGGCAACCTGGGGGCAAGCCAGGCATGGCCCCAGCTCACCCAGCTGTGGCCAGTCTCAGACACGCTCCTGGCTGGTGCTGTAAAGAGGAAGTTCCAGGCCAGCAGGGCAGCAGCCCGCATCAGAACAAGGACTGAGACTTGAATGTCCTCCCTGCCTGGAAGCACTCGTAAGTGACCCACTTGGTGGCTGGACAACGAACCTAGACTATACCCTCCCACCCAGCCCTGAGCCTCCTCCCCATCAGCCTCCCCTTGGGAGAGGGAACAAAACAGAATCCAAGGGGTCCAGCCAAACTGCAGTGTCACCAGAATCCGCTGTCTGTTCTTGGGTTTTCTGGCCTGAGTCTCCCACTCTGTGATGGGAGGTGAGTGATCACCGTGGCTCAAACTGGGGGGTGGAGTGGTATGGAAGCCCTCGGCCAGCTCCTGACACAGAATAGGGCTGTGTCTCAGCTCCCAAGGGCCGGAATGGGCTTCACCTCTCAGAGCAAGAGTACCCACCTGGACACCCAGAACCCCAAGGCTCCCCACCAGGACTGTGCCATCAAGAGCTCATGACTTGCGGATCTCTGTGAGTTCGAGACCAGCCTGGTCTACAAGAGCTAGTTCCAGGACAGGCTCCAAAGCCACAGAGAAACCCTGTCTCGAAAAACCAAAAAAAAAAAAAAAAAAAAAAAAAAAAATTAAAAAAAAGAGCTCATGACTTGAGACATGGCTCTCCATCTGCCCTGTCTACCCTGGTCCTGTCCAGCTGGAGTGAGGGTGGGCACTTCCCCAACACGCCATCCCCGGGGCACCTTCCCCGGTCAGGATTCCAGCAACCGCCAAGGGTGCCTGAGCCTTCCTGCTCCCCACCACCCCGCCACACTGGGACTCAGATGACCAGAGATTGGGGCATTCCTGGGCGTTGGCGCAGGCTGAGGAACCGGGCAGCTATGAGCAAGAGCGCACCGCTGAGCACCTCCGAGGCACAGGAGCCCCAGGCCAGGGCCAGCGACCAGCCGAAGCTGATGTGCACGCCCAGGACGTGCTGCGGGCCGTACACGCGGGCCGTCTCCACAAATGCCAGGTGTGAGTAGCTGATGTAGATGCTGACTCCTGCCAGGGTCAGGGCACCTGGGGAGAGAGGGCCAGCAAGACTGCTCAGTGCGTCACCGGCAGACCGTTTGGTAGCTCTCCACTACCCCTCTCAAACACCACCCTGTTCCTAGGAGTTCCAATCCAGCCCTCCAGCCTAAGACCTCACCCGACAAACCCCCTTGTAAGCAGTCCCAGGACTCAGTTACGCTAGAAAAAGGCACAGCTCTACGGCTCACACTATCTGGCCTCAATCTACCTTAGCCCTTGGGCAGTGTCGGGGTGTGGCAGGAGTGGGTGGATTTCTGACTGCCTGCAGCCAAAGCCACGGGGAAGGCCAGTAGTATGTTGCAGTCTTGGGAGAGGCAGGAATGGGGGCAGAGGGAGTGGAATGGCCACACTCTCTGGCTTCCCCAGGAGCCAACACAGGTGTTGCCCATCTCACCTGCAGCACCCAGCTCCCTGGAATGGCGACCTGTCTCCCAGCCTGACCTCTCTTACAGCCTGTCTCCCAGGTAGTCTACTACAACTACAGATCCCTCTACCTCCACTCCTGCTATCCAGACTCAGGGGACCTCACTCCCTCCACTCCTTTCCCTGAGGGCGAAGTACACTCTGCTAAGGAAAGATGTGGTCAGCCTCCCCTAGAAGCTGCCTTCTGACTCTTTGCCTCATCCGCGTCTTCAAGGAAAATGCAGAGGCTCCCCCATGTCAGCATGGAGTTTCCCAGTTAGAATCCCCAACCCTATTACTGTTGCCAATGGCTTCCTGGGTCTTCTCGATTGGATTTTGCACTCATTCTCCTGGGTCAAGGCTGTCGCAGATATTTTGATTACCCTGATTTCACTCTCTAGAGACCTGGGTCTGAACATTTACCTGTCTCATTAGTTTGTGGCTTCGGGTTCCCCATGTCAGGCCCAATCCACTCTTAACAAAGGTCTCCTGAAGAGCCCGGTGTCCCCTGAAGGGAAGCTGGCTTGTCTGGGAGATCTCATCATTGTGGTCACAGCCACGACAGTACAACAGACCAACACAGGCCTGAGCCCAGCGATAGAGGCTGCTGCAGATGGACTCCTACGGGGCCACCTGCTCACTTTGGTGACAGCTAACCTAGGGTTGCTGTAGCAAACTGTACCAAGAAGCACTCAGTATCCTTCGGGCTCTGGAAGCCTTGGGGGTCTAACCTGCTGAAGTGGCCCTCAGGAGCCACCAGGGAGCTCTTGGCCTGATGCTAGTTATAGCCTGGGACTAGGAGAGTCAGAACCAAGGATGATATGCCCCTGCTCTCCTTGCTCTGCCTTAACCCTCACCTAGTAGGAGAGAGGAGCAGATGGGGTCAAGACCTGCACCCCTCTTCTTGCACCTGCCCACAGAGCTAGTCCTGCAGTTACCATGGAGATCCTGAAGTCTCCCAGGCCAAGAAGCTCCACCCTGGTGCAGAAACCCTGCCCCTGGGCCAGCCCTGGGGTATCTCTGCTGGAGTGGGGTGGGGTGGGCAGAGGCTCTCCAATGCTCAGAGGGGGAAGAGGGGCCAAGGCAGACCTCTGACTCACCCCCTAGCAAGAAGTAGCAGCCCGTGACAAGCAGCAGAGGGATGCTCTGGGACAGGGAGCTGAGCAAGCCACAGACCCAGCCACATACGATGAGGATGAGGCTCAGAGGCAGGACTACCATGACAGTACGGTGCAGCGCTGTGGGGAGAGGATGCTCGGGGCAGGCAGAGGAGGGGCCAGAGACAGCCATGCCTTCACCTGCTCCGGTCCCCAGAAGGGCTGAGCAGATGCGCATCTCCATAGTAACAGGAGACTCTTCAGTGGCCATTCCTCTCTGGTATAGGCTTCCTGAGGCCAGGCTGAGAGAGGCTCTGCCAACGCCCTCCCCACCCCACCCTCAGGCCTCTCAGGGGTGGTAGGTTGTCTGCGGCCATCCAACTAGAAGGCTGACTTGTGGGCCCTGTGAGATTTCGTCATGCTCTGATCTGAGCCGGCTCGCATCCTCACTGAAAGGGAACTGAAGTATGAGGAGGAGAGGGCAGGCTGGGATTCCGGCACCTGTGGTCAGGGGGCTGTGATGGGCAGACCTTCAGGTCCCCGAGGCCTTGGAAGCAGTTGAGTGGGCTGGGGGAGGTGGCTGGGATAGGGTAGTTTGGTCTCAGACCTCGAGAGCAGAGATGGCATGGGCCCAGGACTCACAGAGAAGATGCTGTATGGAGGGAGACGTCTCCAAGCTGCCGCTGGCAAACGGGTCAATCAGCGGCACACAGCTGTTCTGCCCTGAAAGTCAAGATACAAATGGGTGCTGGGCAACACGGGTGCTACAGCCTTGGAATCTTATTAATTCTTGATGTCTTCATGGAGACACCTAGACCTAGGCTAAGAAGTACAAACTGTCAAATTCCTCAGAAGCAAGGAGCAGAGCCCAGGTCCACATGACCTGTTATCTCCCATTGACACCTTCCCGCCAGACCCCAGAGGAAACCTTTTAGGAACTTAAGGAAGCATAGTGCCAGCCCCCCTCTACTTCCCACCCATGGCCACGATGGCAGCACCCTGTCCTTGAGCTTCCTCAAATCCTAGCAGCCCAGCTGTCTCCCAGCAATTTGAGGGTCGACTGTGATGGGGTTGGGACTGAGAGACTCCCTGAGGAGTAGGACCAAGATGCCACGGAGGCTTAGGAGGAGGGAGTCATAGGGGCCGGAGGGCGGAAATGGAAAGGAACGAGGAGGGCCGGGCAAGTATCCAGGAGCAGCTCACCTTCGCAGGTGCGCCAGAGCCCAGAATGCGAGGAGAGCTGCGGCGCCGCGCCGCCACCGGAGCCGCCAGTGTTCGCCACCTCCAGGATGTACCAGTAGTCGCTGGCGACAGCAGCTGCCAGCAGTGCAAAGCTGAGCAGGGCGCCAAGGGCTGCGCTCAGGAACAAGGCGGCCAGAAGGGCCATACCGGCAAGAGCCGGGCAGTAGACCGGTAGGGATACAGGGTCCAGCGGAAATCGGAGCTATGGATGGGCTGCGGCGGGTGGCAGGGAGCTGGGGACAAGGCAGTCAGGGTTCTGGACAGAACTGATCCAGGCTAATGAGGGTTTAGGCGGTGGGAGAGGTGGAAGTCTCAGCAGGAGAGGGCATGGGAGGAGTGACTAGGAGCAGTGGGTGGAGGGGGGGAGGAGGGAGAGTGAGGGGGCGAGGGAAGAGATGCTGTGCTAGGTTCTTGACTTTCCTGCCACTGTGACTGGCCAAGTGGACAAGGAAATGGATGTACCTTTCTGTGCTGGCCAGGCAGTAAGGGAAGAGATGGGGAAATCTAATGTAGTGGCAGAGATGGGGACAAAGCTGGGTTCAAATCCCAATGTTGCCACAAACTGCTGTGTGGTTGGTGCTAAGAGGACCAGAGGTCAGCCTGAGACTGCCCCCCCAGGAGGATGCAGCAGCAGCCAGTACCTGGACCATTGCACCAATCACCAATAGCTCCTAGAAGAATGGCGGGGTGGGGTGGGGTGGGGTGCAGACAGGTGGGAACATTTAGGGACAACTCGGGGTGTGCCGCATCTCAACTTCAAGTCCTGATTTTCATCAATTCTGAGGATTAATGGGATATGCTCCCCGCAGCAGGGAGAAAAAACATTGTTTCTGTGCAACTTGCTTACAGGGCATACACACACCTACAGGACATTCACGGGGCATTGTTCACAGGGCACTCACAGGTAACACACAGGGCGCACACCTACAGAGCACACGTGTACAAGGCACACACAGGGCACACACCTACAGGACACTCAGTCACAGGGCACACACCTATAGCACATATAAACACCCCTTGAGGACAGGAGTCAGATGCTAATGGCAGGAGAGACAAAGAATTGTAAAGAGTCGTCAGCCAGGAGGAACCCAGGCAGTCGAAGCTGAATGGGCTGGGTTACATTCTATATAAGGAGAGGGCTTCTGAATCATTGCCCTGGGATGGCCAGAGCCTGCAGACACAGGAGCTGCGTGACTCAGGTCAGCCAAGCCCTCACTTGGACTGTTTGGAGATACGTTATTTCTGTTAAGTTTTTGGCTTGAAGAATATATCCTCAGATAAAAGCAATCTTAGCAAAGTTATTAAAACAATATTTCAAATGGAATTCAGACAGAGCACAGAATTCTTCCAGTATTCTGTGAGCTGTTCTTTCCGCGTGCACACCAGGCCATCCTTGCCCGCATCTGCCGTGTGACAACCCCTGCAGCTGGCACTGTCCTGTAGACACCCCTGCTCTGGGGCCAGGAGGTGGCTAGAGGCTCGATGACTGGGAAAGACTGAAAACCCAGTGGGCGCTCAGAGAGCAGCAGCCTTCCCCAGGCAGGAGAAGGAGAAGGGAGACTCACCCAAACTCTGATTACAGCCGAGGAGGAAGCACAAATGACGCAAACTTGAGGTCACTTAGCTGTCATACCACAGGGCAACAATACAGCAGGAACCAGTCTTGCTTCCTGACAAAGGCTCCTTTTATAGAAAATGTCATTTTCTAGACACAGTGGTCCTGTCTCCCTCCCATCAAGCCCCCTGCCTTTGAACTGCTTTGCAAAGGTGCATGCTCCTGCTCCATCTCAGGTAGGCAACAGCCATGCCCAGGCCACCGCTACCCTAGGGAAGTGACAGCAAGAGGCACCCACACCATCCTTGCACTAATTCCCTCAAGCTGAAGGGGCTGGAAGGCAGCCTGCTGGGCAGTCCATACGCACTTCACTTCAACCCTGGGTTCTGTGCAGCGGAAGCCACTGATTGTCTTCAGGGCAGCAGGCACTGGTCCCTGAGGGGCGGCTCTAATGAATCCTGCCAGTGTACTTCCCCAACTGGACCCAAGAGACACCGGGTACAGTCTGCAAAGGTGCTGCTTTAGAACAACCCAATATTTGTTACTTGTCCCATCAAATGTGTAAGCCATAGAAGGGAGGCTGTGTGCTGGCCTCTGGCTGCTAGAGACTCTTCCAAGCCAGCAAGATCCATCATCGCAGATGTCAAAGACAGGTAGGCTTCTGGGGGAAGACGTCCAATCTTGAGTAACAAAAGCAAGGCTGTATCCAAGCCTCTTTTAACTAAGCCACATTCACAGCTGGAACAGGAGTCAGTTTCTAGTGGCAGCCATCTGGCTGATGAGCCTCCTGCCCCAGGCTAACTGTGACTATTGTCTTCAGCCTGAGTTTGGAGAAGCAATCAAAACTGTCAGCTAAATGATCCTCCAGCAGCTGGGCATCAGCTATACGATAGCTCATTTTACTGAGCTTGGCAAACATCCTCCCTCAGAAGAACCTCAAATTACTGCCCAAACGGCCCATTCTGCAGGATGCAGCTGGCTAAGCCCAGAAGATACACGGGCTAGAAACAGCTTTTCGTCTTCCTTAGATAAAGAAGATTGCAGCTAAGCCTCTGCTCACACATGCTAAGGAAGCACTTGGCTGGATCCATTGAGAGATGTGACCACGACCAGGAGACAGTAACTGGAATGGGTGGTCCCAAACCAAGTGGAACCCACAGGTCTGTGAGGCGCCACTTGCTGAGCTGGCCAGAGAAAACAGAAAGAGCAGAGGAACTGGAAGAGTTAGACAACAGAGCCACCAGCACAGGTGTGAGAGGCAAGGACCCACGTCTAGACAGCTGCCCAGGGAGCCTGCCGCCAGCCAGGGCTTTGCTGTGGGAAAGATGTTTCTAGCACCTCCTTGGTGTTCAGAAAGCGAGTGGGAACTTTGTAAGCTAACTTCAGGAAATGGGGTCTGATCCCTCCCTGCTGAGATCTGAGGAGCCCCATGGACCGAGCCTGTGAGCAGAAACCATGTAGGTGTGCTGGCTCCTGAGTCAGAAGGTGCTCAGTGCCGAGAGGAGTGGGGCTGGCCACCCACCAGGCTATGCTTGCCCACGGCCTTCATGAGCTCTCACACCTTACATTAGCTATGCTCCCCTCTACTCTGATTTCTGTGTGGTGAGGTGGGAACAGAGGCCCAGCTCCTACTGTGTGTCACGGTTCCCTTATTTTTCCTTGAATTACTGTTGCACAGAGCTGTCCTAAGGCCTCAGGAGGTCACCAGAATGGATGTCTTGATGTGTGAAAATATTCTGAAGAAAGCACTTGAAGGAAGGAGTTTCCTGTGCTCACAGCTCAAGGTGCAGTCCGTCATGATGGGAGTCAGGATGGCAGGGTCGGGAAGGACCCCACATCAATTAGTGTGATCACAATGATGCCCAAAAGCCCATTACCTCCTGGCCGACTCCAGACCTGCCAGGTTGGTAACACATCCATCACACCTTCCTTGCAGAGTTTCATTAGGAAACGAAAGCCTGCCTGACAAGAATCACGCTGTAACCCCAGTTCCTTTACAACTGTCCAGTTCTGCAGCTCGTGCTGGGATTGCAGCTTAAATACCACTGGATTTACGAGCTCCTAAGACGAGCAGCACCGAGAGCAGTGGCACAAGCCAGTGTTTCAGCACCTGGGAGGTAGGGCAGCAGGACTGAGTCCAACAATGTCACAAAAAAACAAACAAGTCATTTTCCCAAGACAGAGTTTGCAATCGCTTTTTGATGATTTTATTCCATTACCCTGCGGTAGAAAACTCACATCACAGGACAGATGATCTCCAGCACAACACATCACCACACAGACGTGCTAGCTACCAGTATGGAGATGCCAAGACCAGAAATGCCTTGCTTAGGCGCCTCCCACCCCATAGGTCCTGCTACTGGACACTGCCTGCCCCTCACTCACTCCTTTCCTTACTGCTTCAGTCCAGGTGACAATAGAGCAAAGCCAAAAAATCAAGAGAGATAGGCATACAGGCTGAGCCACTTCCAAGCGAAGACAAAACTAGTATTTGACATCCAGTTTTAAAATACCATCTGGGCTAGGACAGCTGGGACACGTGGCTCCAATGTGGCATGTCACTCGGGCCCAGGTCTCCCCAGGAAAGGCTCACTGCAAAGCAGCCAGTTGCTCAATGGAATGGCGGATGGTCTTTGCAGTTTCTTCAAATTCTTTCTGCTTGCTGTTGGTCTCCTTTGCCTGCAATAGTGAACATACACATTGGCCTGGAGTGGCCTAGAGGGAGGGGCTTGTCAGGCAAGAGTGAAGCCTCGTTCCATTACCAGCGGAACAAAATTAAGTACAATAATTACTAAAAGAAATGTTACTATTTGTGTATAGCTTGAAATTGAACCTAGGGTCTTATGCATAATAAGCAAATACCCCCAACATCTGCTTTATGTTTTTAAGAAATAGGGATTCATGTTGCCCAGGATAGCCTTTAATTTACAGTCCCCCTCCTTCACCCAACCAAATTAGCTGAGACTGTGCCCTAGGATTGTACCCTATACCACCAAGCCAGGGTTAAAGAGAACTTAATTTAAAAATACTAAATTGACAAGGAAAAGCCCCTGGAAAATGGCTGTGCTCCTTGTGGTGGGCACTCCACAGACCCACAGGGAGCTGCAGAGGGCTCAGCAGGTAACGAGCACTGGCTGGTCTTCCAGAGGACCCGAATTGAATTCCTGGTACCTATATGGTGGTTCACAACCATAGGCGGCTCCAGTTCTAATGGATCCTACGCCCTCTTCTGACCTCCACAAGCAAAACACCCCACACAAATAAAATAAAGTCTAAATAAATAAATGGTAGTGCAGGCCTTTAATCCCAGCCCTTGGGAGACAGAGTCAGGTGGCTCTCTGAAGGTGAGGCCAGTCTGGTCTACACAGAGATGTCCAATGCAGTCAGGGCTATGTGGTGAAGCCTTATCTCAAAAAACAAAAATGGTTGAGTCTGGAGAGATGGTTCTAAGTTAAGACACTGGGTGTTTGGTGTCATTTCTTCTGAGTGCCTTTCTCTTGACTCTGCCCAACTTGTATTAAATATCTTTATTAAACCCAACTCTACTTCAGAAAAAGAAAATCAGTAACAAAAATGAATACTAGGGACTTGGAGCAGCATCCCCAGAGTGTCTGAGCATGCGCCAATCAATCCCTCCTCCAGACAACAAACTGTCACCCTCATTGTCTAGTGTCACAGCTATTTTGTAACGACCTCCACCAAGGAACACAGCTTACAAGCTGAAGAGAAACCTTCATAACCATCACAGCAGGTCCTAGCCTCTGCCTTGCAACACAGAACAATACCAGGACCAGGTCCAGGTCCAGCTGGCAGCCGGCCTTCCAGCTTCAGGGTCAGGGCAGAATATCTGGCTCCTTCTCAGTGCTCTGCCAGTAAACCCCTCCCAGAATCTTCCCCCTAAAAGGTTGCCAAGTGTAACACGTAAGGACACAGGCTACCTGGTGAAATTTGAATGTCAGATAAGCAGTGAACCATCTATGCAAACTATGCTATGTTCACATGGACTCTGGCCAACCTAACTCTTCAGGCTTGGCTGCACGGGAGCCTCCTCCCTGGGGACTCACCATGCCACCTGCCCTCCCAAGGAACTCCACGTGAATGGACAAGCAGCAAAGCTCAGCTGGTCCTCTGCTTCTGCCCCCTTAGCCAACTCTACCCGCACTGCTGCCACCACAGGAGGGTCAGCCCGTGTCCCTGGCTTCCCACAATGGTTGCCACTCAGGTGAGGTGATCCTACTCAGGTCTTCTGACTGCACAGCCCCTGTCTATCTAGCTGCACGTGCTCCCCAGGGGTGGGAGCACTTCCTGAGGCAGGGCCTGCAGGGCTTTGGGGGAAGTGGCTTTGTTCTCTGTCCTTACTCTCAACTATACATACAATTTTGTTCTTGGCTCTTTCTTTCTCCAGTTTCAAGAATTCACTGAGGGTTAGTTCTTCAAGCTGCTTCTTGACAGTCAGGAAGGCACACCCAGGCGAGTGCTTTTTATGCTCCTCTCTAGAAAAATCAATAAACCAACATGTCAGAAGAGCCAGTGGCTGCGCATCACTGACAACCCATCTCCCATCATCATGGCTGTCCTTGGCACACCCTGCTGTGCATCAGGTCCAAAATGTATCCCAGGAACACCCCACACAGCCTAGCTTCTCTCTGCTGGGTCTTCCCCACCCTTAAGGCTAGAATATGTTTCTGGAGTCTTTAGCAATCAGTAGAAAACGTTGTATGATTCAAATTCAGAAGAAAAGCTGGAGAAATGGCTCATGGTTAATAGCACTGGCTGGTTTGGCTGGTTTCCCAGAACCTGGGTTTGGATCCCAGCACCTGAAGGGACTGTAGCCAGCCTGAGCCTGGCTGGCAAAAATGGCTCTGGCAGGGCTTGCCCCCCCCCCCCCATCCCTCTGCCTTGCTAAAATCCATTAGATTACATTCCTAAAGCTAGCCCCCAAGGTCTATTCCCTCATTTAACCACTTCCTCCTCCCAAGGCAGACCACCAAAGTCCAGCTATCAAAACTCCCCTTTGGCTCACCTAATTAACATGCCCAATTAAAATTAAATACCTCATCCTAACACCGGAGTTCCCCTTTACCTTTATAAACCGCCATTTGCCTATGTGCCACAAATGTCTCCTCTCTATCTAGGCAGTCCTTTGTCCTGTGCAGATACCCCTGCCCTCTGCCTTTACCCCTACCCCCTCTCCCTCTTTTCTATCTCCTTCACCACCACATCCTAGCCCATTCTAACACAGACCTCCCAGGCGGCGGTGGTGTACACCTTTAATCCCAGCAGAGACAGGAGGATCTGAGTCCAAGGCCCGCCTGGTCTGTAGAGTGAGTTCCAGGACAAGCTCCAAAGCTACAGAGAAATCCTGTCTCAAAAACAACAACAACAACAAAAAAGACCCCTGCAAGGTCATTTGCTGCTGTTTTTCTGCCTGAGTCAGAAAGCAGTCACTGTAACTTCTCTTCTGTTTAATAAAGGAGCTCGGTGAAAACAGGTGGTGTGGGTGTGGTCCGTGCCTAATCCAGGGTCTTGGAGAAAGACCCTGCTGTGTGGGAGTCCCCTTCAGCTCCCACCATCTGTAACTCCAGTTCCAGGAATTTGCCCTCTGAAGGTACCAGGCACATACATGGTGTACTGACATACATGCAGGCGAAACAATCATATACAGAAATTTAAAAATTAAATAAACTCAGAGGAATTACATGTCAAATCCCTTTAAAATCTGAGCCACCCAAATGGCTCAGGAGGTGGGGATGCTTGCTGCCAAACCTGCTCGCCTGAGTTCAATCCCAGGGACCCACACAGTAGAAACAGAGAACTGACTCCCCAAAGTTGCCCTGACACCCACACTCACCATGACACCAGCATCCACACACACATAAAACAAAACACAAAGTAATCATAATATATACAAAAATCTGTGGCTGGAGATGGGATAGTGGTTAGGAGTCCTTGCTGCTCTTCTGCAGAGCCTGTCTTCAGTTCCCAGCATGCCACATCTCATAACTGACTATAACTCCAGCTCCTAGGGATCTGACGCCCACACCCAGAGCAGAAACTAAGACACACATGTGTGCGCTAATCAAAAACAAACAAAACAAAAAACCGAATCTTAAAATATCTCCGGTTAGCCCCAGCATTCGGGAGGCAGAGGCAGGTGGATCTCTGTGAGTTTGAGGTCAGCCTGGTCTTCGGAAGGAGCTCCTGGATAACTAGAGCTACATACCCATCTCAAAAACAAACAAAAATCAAAACAAATATCGCATCAGATAAAAACCATCCAAGTTGGCAGTACTAGAAAAACTTAGGCAGAAATTGAAAATTCAAGACTAGTCTGAGCTATGTAATAGGTTCAAGAACAACAATCTGGAACACACAGCAAATTAGAAGACCATGCTCTCCTACTAAATTCAATTTTTTTTTTTTTACCCCAACTCCAGTTCAACCCAAAAGGTTCCCAATGGAACCAGGGCACCAGGAAACACATTGCAAGTAACCTGTTGAGACTTACAGAGGGTTGTCATCTGGTTCCCAGCCTTCCAACTCCTTAAAGCAGAAAAAACATTGGGCCAAGTCAGGCTCATTGTCGGTAGGGCAGTGAATGAAGCCAGCTTCCGCCATCTGAAAACGACAGCACAGCTCGTGAGCACAATCAACAGGCTGGTTTTAATTCTATCATTCCCAGAAGTCGTTCCGGGACGAGAGCTGGGGCGGCCTCTTTGGAGAGAGTGGAAAGAGGCCGTGTCTACCGGACCTAATGACAGTGGGGCCCACAGCCTTAGCGACTCAGAAAGAAGAATGGGGAGAAGTGGGGCGGCCTCTCCGAGGACAAAGCAGTCGTCCCGTTCCTGGGCAGAGCAAAGCAGCTTAGCTCACAGTGCAAAACGAGGGTGGGACTCCTGAACCGGGGCCCAACCCCTCCCGCCGAGGCGCCCCGAGGCGAGGCGAGCTCACCCGCTCCGGGGTGCAGGAGCAGCCCTCCAGGAACGGCCAGTTCTTGAAGGTGGACATGCGGTGGTTCATGAGATACAGCTGCCAGGTCGGGGGCAGAGCCGGAGCCCCCATGACGCTGCCCCTGCAGCCGCCGCCGTGAACCACAGCCCGGCCGCCGTGAACCACAGCCCGACCGCCGGAGAGCGCAATTCAAACCCCGCGGGCGGCGGCGCGCCGGAGAGCATGCCGGGAGCGCCCCGCCTCCCCGTCGCGGCGCGCGGCCTTCTGGGAGTGGGCGGGGGCGAGAGCGCCGCGCGGGCCACGCCCTCTACGAGGCCTGAGCCGCCTTCTGGGCGCGGACGGCGCGCGCGCGGCGAGCAGGGAAAGGCCCCGCCCCTTGAGCGGCGGCGCGGGGCCTTCTGGGAGTGGCCGGCGCGGGGCGTGCTGGGAGTTGTGTCCTCTGCGACGGTGCCTGCTTGCTGGTCCGCCCGGGAAGTGTGAGCGGCAACTGCTTCGCTGCCTTCAGTTTGCTCTGCGGGCTGTCTGTCCTGCCTGCAGCCGACTTTCTGTTTGCAGGCTCCGGCTAGCTAGATACGTCCACAGCCCCACCCAGCCCATACCGGAACCGAGAAGAGACCATCGGCTTGGCTCAGACTAAAGGGGAGCGGCCACACACCTCCACAGCGAGTCCGGGCGCAGAGCAAAGCTATGGCTTCCTGAATACGACTGCTGGCTGAGCTTGGTGCTGATGACGCAGTCTGACAGCAGGCCCCTTTACAGTGTTTCTGTTCCGGTCAGGCCGCCTGAGGTTGCAGTGGCTTCTAAGGAGCTGCTGGCTGGGCAAGTCCCGAGACACAGACCTCTTTTCTACAGGTTAACCTTTGTAGGCTCCCTGCCAGTGGAGCGATGTGGGCCAGATCACCTCACAAATTGTGAAGAAGTACAGGACCCCCATATGTACGACCAGACAGCAAAAGAGCGGTGTTTGTCAGGCTCCAAAGAAACCTGGGACAAGTACCACCTGTGGCTGCTCCCGGCTCTTCTCCCGCTACCCTGAACCCAAGGGCTGAGCTGAGCTTCCCCTAGCTTCTCTTTTCAGCTGCATGCTCTCTTGGTCCTAGGCCCTCTGTTTCTCTCTCTCCTCCTCCCTGTCCATGGCCAGGTTCAATCTGGACTCTTCAAGAGCCTCTGGCTGTACTTTGCCCCATCTACAATGAAGCCCTGAGCGGTCATGTCCTCGTTTTCATTCGTTTTTAAAGGTCTCAGGCGCTGCTGTGTGTCATGAGCCGTTGTGGGCCGTGACACAAATGCAGCAGATGGTAACTGATAATTCACATGTCAGCCCACCAGATGAGTAATTCTCTGATGGCGAGAACCCTATTCAAGCAAGGCTTTCGGGACGCTGGCTCTGGAAACCACTTGCTTCTGTGTGTAAATTCACATGTGCAAAAACAGCCGTGGAATCTCCCCAATGCCACGCATTTTCATGCAATTTGCACATGTAATCTCATGATTACATCTCAATCCTATGGGTACATATATCTGTAGGTAAGTCAGGAAAACGACTTCTCATTAAATTGTATAATTTTGATATATAGAAAATATACTAGGATATGCTTCATAGCCAAATCTATTATTCCATGAGGACTATAGGACACTTAGGCTCTGTTTTCAGACTGGCATAGAGAAAACAGCAATTTTTCAGTCCCAAGACAAGCCACATACAATTTATCGATTCAAAGCCTCAAGAGCAAATTCAAGCTAGACTCCTCATCTTCATAAAATCTTGTAGTTAATAGTATTTATGATGAGAGCATATTTACAACGTACAGTGATTGTTACACAGCCTTCACCATGTGCAATTGCACTGTTTTCTGATAGATTTTATTCTTCTCTGACAGTGTCCACCGTTCTGAGCTGGGTAAGAAGCTGGCAGGCTGGGTTTCTTTCTCATCTTAATCATAAGAAAATTATGAGAATTTTGTGAGACAGAGTTGGGAAAGGAAAACAGAGATTAGCAACGGTCACCTGGGGTCAGATGAAAGGGCCAGATTGTGCCTGCACTGTCAGTCAGGCCAATTGACGTCCCAAGAGTCCTTGTTCTCTAAAGCACTGCATAGTGTCACCACACTGTGAGGTTAAGGCATTTGGATCTTAGCTCACCTCAGACTGTAAAACAGTTGAGCGGCTTATAATTTGTGTCTATGCAAAAGGTGTTCATTAATTTCATTTTTAGACCAGGCAAGCCTCAGACTTAGAGATCCGCCTGCCTGTGCCTCCTGAGTGCTGGTCATCTGCTAGCCAGGCCTGTCTGTCCTTCAGCGCACTTTTTTTTTTTTTTTAGACTTGATAGGTGTTTTGCCTACATGTATGTATGCAGTGCCTGCAGAGGCCAGAAGAGGGTGCTGTATCCACATGTGTGTATGCAGTACCCGCAGAGGCCCGAAGAGGGTGTCCATTCCCTTGGAACAGGAGTGAGCTTCCATATAAGTTCTGGGTACTGAACCCAGGCCCCTGCAAGAGCAGCAAGTGCTCTCTTCACCACTGAGCCATGGCTCCTATTCCAAGATGATTTTTGGTTTTGTTTTGTTTTTCAAGATAGGGTTTCTCTGTGTAGCCCTGACTGTCCTGAAACTCATTCTGTAGACCAGGTTGGCCTCCATCTCAGAGATGAGACTGCCTCTGTCTCCCAAGTTCAAGTGCTGGGAATAAACGTGTGGGTCACTACTGCCAGGCTGTTTGGGTTTTTACAGTCAGTGAGAGAGCTGGGTAAAGGTTTGTGATGGTCAAGGTCTGACCAGGCGTTCCTACCCCCACCCCGATTATTCAGTAACCAGCTTCAAACCTCCCAACCTTTGTCAGTCACTTATGTAATGGAACCTGTCTGTTGACCCACCTGTTCCTGCTCTAGCCAGGTTATTTGGTGGGTAAGTGGAGACTCAGAGCTACTGGGAAAAACCTGGAAGGTAGGCTGGAGTGATGGCTCAGTGGTTAAGAGCATTGCCTGCTCTTCCAAAGGTCCTGTGCTCAATTCCCAGCAACCACATGGTGGCTCACAACCATCTGTAATAAGGTCTGGTGCCCTCTTCTGGCCTGTAGGCATACAAGCAAACAGAATAATGTATACATAATAAATAAATAAATATTAAAAAAACTGGAAGGTGCCTGGGTCCAGGTGAAATCAGATTCTGGAGTTAACCTACTGGATGCTAGGCAACCCGAGAGACCCAAGAGAGGTCTGGCTTCCCAGGCAGTCAGAGCAATTTAATAGGGCCTCCCTGCTAAAAACACCAACAACCCTAAGTGCACACGAAGGGCCAGTGGCCAGGGCAGGGGTTCTGGGTTTCCAGAACCACCTTCTGTAGTCTGAAGCCAGGGGCAGGGCCACTGGGGAACCAGGAAAAGACCATTATCAAGTAGGGGCCTAGTCAGCGGGCCAACTCTCCACCATTTTCAAAGCAAGGAGACCAAGTAATGGTAAACTCTTCAGTCTGTTAAATAATTTCATAAAAACCTAGCCAGCTGATGGTAGCATACGCCTTTAATCCCAGCACTTGGGAGGCAGAGGCAGGTGGATCTCTGTGAGTTCGAGGCCAGCATGGTCTACAAGAGCAAGTTCCAGGACAGGCTTCAAAGCTACAGAAAAACCCTGTCTCGAAAAGAAAAAAAACCTAAGGAAAATGATAAATAAAATAATCTGCTGCCTTGCCTGTTGTAACCGGCTGCTGGAGATGAAGGACACAGTCTCTCCTGTCCTGTGAAGACGAGGCCTTCAGTCAGCCCCACAGGCCTTCTGTGACTTCTTTTAAGCCAATAACTTCTTTTGGGGGGGGATTTTTTAAATTTTAAAAACAATACCTTTAATTTTATTTTTTTTACTTTTTTTTAGAGTTTTTTTTTTTAAATATTTATTTATTTATTATCTATACAATAGTCTGTCTGTGTGTATGCCTGAAGGCCAGAAGAGGGCACCAGACCTCATTGCAGATGGTTGTGAGCCACCATGTGGTTGCTGGGAATTGAACTCAGGACCTTTGGAAGAGCAGGCAATGCTCTTAACCACTGAGCCATCTCTCCAGCCCAATACCTTTAATTTTAAAAACTATTATTATTGTATGTGTGTGTGTGTGTGTTTGTCTGTGAACCTGCATAGCATGGCACCTGTGTGTAAGCCAGAGTTTTTGAGAGCTGGTTCTCTCCTTCCATCTTGGGATCCAGGCTTGGGACTCAAATGGTCAGTTGTTCAGCAAGTGGTTTTACCTGCTAAGCCATCTTGCCAGCCCTTCTTGGATTCCGGAGTCTTGCTAGGGAGCCCTGAATGGCCCAAATTTCACTATGCTGAGCTTACTGCTTTTCCCGCCTCTGCTTGTCTGCTGGGATCACCGGCAAATATCCCCCCAGCCTCTTTGCTATCCTTGTTTTTACACGCAGCATCTTGTATATAAACGAGCATTCATTTATGCTTTCTCTCGCCCGTCTTCAGGGATAGCCTAGGGAGCGGCTCCCAGCCCATGTGAGCAATACCCAGGAATGTGGTAGACATCAGAGAGCCCTGGGGCGCATGAGTCACCTCCTGTGCAACTCCAGAGTGGATTCTGGTCACAGCCCTCATATTCCCACACTGACGTCCCCAGTTCTCTTTCAACTCTTACTGTAAAGAGTCGAAGAATTCAGACAAAGCAAACACCCCTCCAAGTCTTCCTGGCACAACGCCCTCCAGAGCACAGAAACCTTCTGTGTGAATCTTTCTAGACTCTTCCTTGTCTATTTATTGCTGTTTACATACAGAAATTCTCCCAAAAAGGCAGAGGCAAGCTGACCTCTTTGAGTTTGAGGTCATCCTGGCCCACAGGCCAGGCAGGGCTACACAGTGAAACCCTCTCAAAACCATAAACAAATGACAGATGGGACACACGGAAGTCCGTGATTGTGGGACCTCAATGATGCCATTCTGAGACTGTGCTGCATTGCGTGGTAGACATCTCACTTTCTGTCACTAAGAATGTGTCTTGATTTCTTTTCCCCTCGGTTTTTTGAGACAGGATTTCTCTGTGTAGCCCTGGTGGTTCTGAACTCACTATGTAAACCAGGCTGGCCTCGAACTCACAGGGATCCGCCTGCCTCTGCCGCCCTAGTGCTGGGATTAAAGGTGTGAGCCACCACCGCCCGGCTATATCTTGATTTTCTAAGTGGCACATGAAGATTCTCCAGTGGCCTTGTGGTAGGTGTCACTTTGATGTTCAGGTGCTCAGCAACTTAGGATGGGGCTCTGCTCTACTAAACCCACTGTGAACTGAAATTACCCCAAGCAAAAGATGCATCTAATAGCCGGGCGGTGGTGGCGCACGCCTTTAATCCCAGCACTCGGGAGGCAGAGGCAGGCGGATCTCTGTGAGTTCGAGACCAGCCTGGTCTACAAGAGCTAGTTCTAGGACAGGCTCTAGAAACTACAGGGAAACCCTGTCTCAAAAAACCAAAAAAAAAAAAAAAAAAGATGCATCTAATAGATCTGAACTCCTCCAGCATTGCGGCTTAGCCCAGCCTCCCTTAAAGCTGCTCGGAAAGCCAGGCATGGTGACTGGAGAGATGACTCAGCCGTTCAGAGCGCTTCCTGCGAGGTTGTGGGGAAAAGGGAACACTTGTGCATTGCTGGTGGGAATGCAAGCTGGTACAACCCTTTTGGATGTCAGTGTGGCAATTTCTCAGAAAATTAGGAAACAACCTTCCTCAAGACCCAGTAATACCACTTTGGGGTATATATCCAAAGGATGCTCAATTGTGCCACAAGGACATGTGTTCAACTATGTTCATAGCAGTTTTGTTTGTCATAGCCAGAACCTGGAAACAACCTAATTGCCCCTCAATCGAAGAATGGATAAGGAAAATGTGGCACATTTATACAATGGAGTACTACACAGCAGAAAAAAATAGTGACAGCTTGAATTTTGCAGGAAAATGGATAAAGCTAGAAAACATTATTTTGAGTGAGATAACCCAGACCCAGAAAGACAATTATCACATGTACTCACTCATAGGTGGTTTTTTAAACATTAGACAAAGCCAGCCTACAAACCACAATCCCAGAGAACTTAGACAACAATGCAGACACTAAGAGAGACTTACATAAATCTAATCTACATGGGAAGTAGAAAGTATAAAAAGACAAGATCTCCTGAGTTAATTGGGAACATGGGGACCTTGAGGGAGGACTGAAGGGGGAAGAGGAGAGGCAGGGAGGGGAGCAGAGAAAAATATAGAGCTCAATAAAAATCAATTTTAAAAAAAGTGCTTTCTGCTCTTCCAGGGGAGAGATCTGTTCCCAGCACCCCTGCTTGTTCCAGAGGAGAGTTCTGTTCCCAGCACCCTGGCCAAGCAGGTCACTATGTAGCCCCAACTGGCTTCAAACTGGCTGTGCTCCTTATGCCTCAGTCTCCCCAGTGGTGGGATTACAGGCATGCACTTCCATATTTGGATCTAAGATGTGTGAGGAAGCAGGGAAAGATTCATGGACCGCACAAGGCTCGGCTCAAAAGAACCATACAGGAGCTGCAAGGCCTGGCTCCAATCTTATTGAAGCAGTAAATAAACTGAGACCAGACACAGCCACATGCAGTAGCCCCAGGAATGAAGCTCAGTGAGTTGCTACCCATGCCGCACGGGTTTCAGGGACACAGCTGCCTGAGAGTTGACTATACTCCTGTCGGTGACCCAGGAAACTCACCAGGTCACTAGACTTAGTGGGGTCATCTTTGGTCTGCTGGTGGTGGTGCCCTTTCTTGGGGTGAGGAGACATCTGTCCATATGGCCTCAGGAACAGTCACATGATACAATGATGCCTGAACAAGAGCAGACAGAACTGAAAGTAAATAGAGGGGCAGCTAGTAGCACTGTGCCCAGTGGGTGATGGAAGGCAACCGAGGCTTAGCTTGTCCGCCCAGAAAGGGAACTGGCAGGCTGGGCGGTTGTGGCGCACGCCTTTAATCCCAGCACTTGTGAGGCAGAGGCAGGCGGATCTCTGTGAATTCGAGGCCAGCCTGGTTTACAAGAGCAAGTTCCAAGAAAGGCTCCAAAGCTACAGAGAAACCCTGTGTCAAAAAAACAAAGCAAAACAAACAAACAAAGGGAACTGGCTCACAGAAGGCAATGATTTTGAGAAAAAGAACATGTGGATTCTCCACTCTGAGTGAGCCTCCAGTGTGGGTTTGTTTCTTCCAGCTGTCAGGATATGAGATGCCATAGCTAGCGTCGGCAGTGAACGTCACATAAACCTAGACACACGCCTGGGTAGGGAAACTCAGTGGAGGAACTGCCTCCATCAGAGCACCCTGTTGCCACGTCTGCGGGATTCTGTCTTAAATGCTAATTTGGGTCCAGAGCACGGTGGACAGTGTCATTCCTAGGCACTGTAAAGTGTAAGGGGAAATAAACCCTTCACGAGTTGCTTTTGGTCGTGGTGTTTATCTCCGCAACGTAAAAGTGAACTAACTATACAGAGAGAACCAGAGTCTAACTTAGATGTGAGTCCAAAGGCCCTCTTGCCTCTACAGCTCCTGGTATGCCCCACCATGCTCGGTTTGGGGGAAGCTTTGAAAACGAAACAGAAACGCCCACATCAGAAGTTCCAGTGGCTCTGGGGTGGGCGGCAGGAGTCAGGTCTGGCAGAGCCTGTCACACACGGGTCTTCGTGCAGATGGCCTCTCTGGGATTGCTGCAGGTCTAAGTCCTTGTGTTCGTCTGTACAGCAGGCACAAGCATGGGCTTCTTATTACCGTCATCTTTATGTATGTGTAGGTGTGTATGCTGAGGTACACACATATATGACAGTCAAAGGATAACCTGGAGGTGCTGTTTCCTTCCGTATGGGTCCCCAGGGCCAAACACAGGCTGTCAGTGTGGTGCCAACACTCTCACCTGCTGGACCACCTCAGCAGCCCTTTTT
Organism: Arvicola amphibius; assembly: GCF_903992535.2. Taxonomy (NCBI): domain Eukaryota; kingdom Metazoa; phylum Chordata; class Mammalia; order Rodentia; family Cricetidae; genus Arvicola; species Arvicola amphibius. The sequence goes on from NC_052050.1 coordinate 4,056,237, forward strand.
TCCTTCTGAGACAGGGTCTCGCTAGTAGCCCAGGCTGATCTTGAACTCATGTGCAATCCTCCTGCCTCCGTGTTGGGATTCAGGTGAACACGACCACTCTGGGTATGACTCTTTATCTCTCTGTCTCCTTTATTTTTTCCTTGTTAATGCCAGGGATTGAACCCGGGATCCTATGCATGCTGGTCAAGCATTCTACCATTGAGCTGCGGGACCCAGTGGTTGGTTGGTCTCTCTTCATTCCTTCTCCAGACCCCGCCCTCTTTTGTAGTGGGAGATAGGGGCTGAGTGACAGCCCCAGCCCCAGCCAGTTCACACTGATACTGCAAATGCATAGCCAGCAAGCCAGAAGCAACTGTCACGCCCTGTCAGCGGCAGCGGGGCAGACTTGGCCAGGTGGTGGCTGTGTGTATGTCCCAGTGCCAATCTGTGGGCCTTCCCTGGAGCTCCATCCGGGTGGGGGAGAACGAAGCAGAGGTGTATTCACAGCAGGGTGTTAGGTGGCAGTCAGATCTTTTCTCGAGGTTTTCTGAGGTAAACACAGGCTGGAGACCAGGTGTCCTCAGAGCGTTGGGAAGACTGTTTTCAAAATGATCTGCAGCAAGAAGAGAAGATGGGAAAGCCCAGGGCTGATAGCTACCCGACTAATGAGCATTTGCAGGTACCATGCCTTTGACCCCAATACTCAGGAGGCAGAGGCCGGCGGATCTCTGTGTCCCAGGCCAGCCAGGCTACATAGTGAGACCCTGTCTCAAAATAAATAGACAAACAAATAAGTAAATTTAAAAAGTCAAAGCTAGTCGGCAGTGGTGGCACATGCCTTTAATCCCAGCACTCAGGAAGTAGATGCAGGTTATCTCTTGAGTTTGAGGCCAGCCTGATCTACAGAGCAAGTTCTAGGACAGCCAGAATTACTCAGAGAAACCCTGTTTTGAAAAAAAAGGCAAAGCAAAAGTCTATGTAGTTCTACTTAGAAAGATCCTGTCTCAAAATTTAAAAGTAGGGACTAAGAGGCAGCTCAGCTGGTGAAGCACGTGACAAGCATGAGGGCCACATGAAAGGCTGGTACAGCGCACACACGTGACCCCAGTGCTGGCTGGAAGGGCAGAGACAGCTGGGTCCCTGGAACTCACTGGCCAGCAAGTCTAGCAAAGCTCCGGTTCAGAGAGATGCCCTGCCTCAAAAAATAAGAACAAGAGAGGATTTAATCCCAGCACTCGGGAGGCAGAGGCAGATGGATCTCTGTGAGTTCGAGGCCAGCCTGGTCTACAAGAGCTAGTTCCAGGACAGGCTCCAAAGCCACAGAGAAACTCTGTCTCGAAAAACCAAAACAAACAAACAAACAAACAAAAAAGAACAAGAGAGGAAGATGCCGCATGTCAATTTCTGCCCCCAACACGTGTACACACACAGGTTCAGTTCCCAGCACCCCAAAATAAAACCAAGCTAATCAACCTCATTCCCTGCTACCAAAGAGGGAAAAGAGAAAAAGAAAGATTTTATGTCAGAATTGTAGCAACAATTTTTTCTTTATTCTTTGCCTTTTTTTTTGTTGTTGTTGTTTTTTTTTTTTTTTTGGTTTTTCGAGACAGGGTTTCCCTGTAGTTTCTAGAGCCTGTCCTGGAACTAGCTCTTGTAGACCAGGCTGGCCTTGAACTCAGAGATCCGCCTGCCTCTGCCTTCCGAGTGCTGGGATTAAAGGCGTGCGCCACCACCGCCCGGCTTGTTTGTTTTATTTTTGAGACAGGGTTTCTCTATGTAGCCCAGGATATCCTGAAACTCACTCTGTAGACCAGGCTGGCCTCAAACACGGAGATCCACCTGCCTCTGCGTCCTGAGTGCTGGGATTGAAGGTGTTTGCCCCCACTGCCCGGCCGGCTTTCACTTTTGCACCTAAACACAGGCCAGTGGCTTCCCTCTGCCCTGTCACCCTGGTCATAGCAATGCATAGTTCCCACCTGGCAGATCCCTCCACACTGTGGGGAAAAAGTGGGCTACAGAAAGTCCAAGATGGGGCCTCAACCTTCTGGATGCCAAGGTAAGCCAAGCCCCCCACATAGCCTTCCTCTGTTTTCGGGTGATGGGGTCCACACTCCCCACATTAGAAGGCTGTGCTGAGGGGAAGGGTTGAGCCCCACCTGGGTAAGTTCATCATCCTCCCGGGTCAGGTTCTCTATGATGTCAAAGTGATCCACACCACACAGCTGTTGGAAAGAGGCCTCACACCCCACTCGGCACAGCGTCTGGATGGGAATGAGGGGTGTAGGCGTAAGAGTCCAGATGGGAGAGGTAGGGCTCTCAGGGTCCAGGGTATGGCAGGTTCATTTGAATGTGTTTGTTGAATGAATGACTGTCTTCGAGTCCAGTAAGATAAAATACGTCGAGTTATCACAGCCCTGGGGACCGTACCAGAGCCTTGCTCATGCTTAGCAAGTATGTTACCACCGAGTAGCGTATTGCCTTTCATTTTAAAATTTGAAACAGGCCCAAGTTAGCCAGGCTGGCCTTGAGTTCACTCTACAGCACATCCAGACCTCATGGTCCTCTGGCTTCAACCTCTGGTGTAACTGTTATCAGGGTGTGTACCACCAAGCCCCGCTCATTTGGGCAGAATAACAAGGAAGACGACATCACATGACCCTCAACCAGCCGCCATTGGCTAGCCATTGGCAGTACCTCATAGAACTCCCTGGACTGTCGGTGGAATTCTGGGGACTCGTGCTGACCCACAACCACCAGCACAGGACAGGTTGGACCCACAGGCCTCACCGGAGCCACCTCCAAGCGCCGCCGTGGGCTGTTTCTCTGAGCATCTTCCCTGGGGGAGAAAGAGTGGAGGAGTCAGGATACAGGGGACACAGGCCTCAGATTGGGGCTGGACACATGCAGAGGGCAGACAACTCACAGGGTCATGTGCAGAGGGGCATTCTGGGAGGTAGCTATGATGGGCTCCAGGTCATAGATCCCGCTCACCAGGAGAAAGCCTACGAAGGTGAGAAGTTCAGGCCAGGGGCCAGGCCCAGAAGGATGGACCCACCCACCCTTCGAGTCAGCACCCTAGTCACTAGCCTTTCAAGCAGTTGCTCAACCCTCCAACCCTCCAGAGAGGGGAAGGGTTGCCTGGCCAGGTCCTGGACCCTCAGAAACCTTAAGGGATGGATGCCAGCCTGGGCTACGTGATATCCTGTTTTAACAAACAGTAAGAAACCTTGGAGGTTGGCCATGACACCATGCTTCGTCCAACTGTCAAGGAGCACCATGGCGGCCAGGTGAGCTCCTGCAGAGTGTCCACAGACGTAGATTCCCCTGGGTCAGACGGAGAGCTGGGTTACATCCACTTCCCTACGGCATCTGGAGTCCCAGGCTGCACCCGGCTCCACAGACCTGCCCTCCCGTGGTCCACCAAGGGCATCAGCAGCAATACCTACTCATTGCTCGGATATCGCCTCTGCAGAAACACAACGCTGCGGGTCACCTGGTCCACCATCCGGTCCAGTGTGCCTGAGCAGAGGAAAATGCTGGGTGAGGATCCATCAGGGGCTCTACCCTCACAAAGCTCTGGCGCCCAAACCTTCAGAGGCTACCTTTGGGTGCAATGTCGTAAGCCACTACAGCCACGACCACGCCCTGGGCTGTCAGCGGGTTCACCATGAAGGCCGAGACATCCTTACTGTGGAAAGACAGAGACAGAGGCTGGAGAACGGGCTCTTCCAGGACAAAGGTTTCATTCCTAGTTCCCACCTGGAGGTGTACAAACATCCATAACTCCAGTCCCTCTCCTAGCTCTGCATGCATCAGGCATGTAAGTGGTGCACATACATATATGAAGGCAAGACGCTCAACACTATATAATAAATAATAATAAGACACAAATGTCAAGGAGCGTGTAATGCTATACTTGGGAAGGAGAGGCAAGAGGATCAGGAGTCCAAGGTCAGCCTCAACTACTTACTGAGTTTGAGGCTAGCCTTGGCTACTGAAGACAGTCCCAAACACCCAAACAACATAAAAAGAAAGAGAAAGGCTGGGCAGTGGTGGCACACGCCTTTAATCCCCGCACTGGGGAGGCAGAGGCAGGCGGATCTCTGAGTTCAAGGAAGCCTGGTCTACAAAAGCTAGTTCCAGGACAGGCTCCAGAGAAAACCTGTCTCGGAAAAAAAAAAGAAAGAAAGAAAAGCTAAGAAAGTGACAGCTGGAGGCGACTTGACCATGACACGCTGCTTCCCTAAAGTCCTGAACACACCATGTGGCAGATTTCCCATGCACACGGGACACCGAGTGCTGAGAGAAAAGAACAGGCTGCCCTTACTCTGTCAGCTAGCCGCAGGAGCCTGGGGACTTTAACCTCGAGGCTGGCTCTGTCCTTTGGGAAGGAGAGACTGTGTTCCCTCTCTTAGCAAGTTGTGAGCGCCGGAGGTTAAATGTGTAGAGAGTGTTAAATGGAATAAAATAGTGATGAATAACTGGAAAAATAAAAAACTGAGCCTGCTGGAGAGGGATAGACCCAAGATGGGCCTGTGAGCCTGCTGGGGGGAGGGATAGACCAAAGATGTGCATCTGTAGCATAGTCCTAAGAACAGCAATGCCCTCCATGATCCTAAGTGCCTAAGTGATCCTTCTTCCCAATGCCAGGGCACCTACTGTGGTGCACACAGCATGTGTGTGTAATCATGTGTGTATCTCATGTGCGCCAGGCTGGCCTCAAACTCTCTACACAGCTGAGGAGAACCCAGAACTTCTGATCGTCCGTCCTCCACCACTGGATGGCTGGGATCACCAGTATGCACCGTCACACTCAGTGTGATTCGGTGCTGTCAAAGGAACACAGGGTTTAGCGCACACCACAGGAATTCTACTGACCTAGCTCCATCCCAAGTTCTTGTTTTGTGTCTTCTGAGACAAGGCTGGCCTCAAACTTGCAGGAATCCTCCTGCCTCAGCTTCCCTTTTACCAGTTTCCAAAGCACTGATATTCCATGTCCTCTTGGTCCCAAACAAACCTGTGTGGTTGGTCATTCTGACGTTTCTTTGCCAAACAAGTTGACCAGACACACTTTTCTGTACATGTAGAGACTTGAATTCTATCTCCTGAAAATGTATGTCCAAATCCTGCACCCAAGAGTTCAGGATATGGTCTTACAGGGAAATAGCATCTCTGAGACAGAACTGATAATCTTGGTTTATTTTTTTAAAAAAATTTAGCAGAGATGGACTGGAGAGATGGCTCAGCGGTAAAGAGCACTGGCTGCTCTTGCAGAGGGCCTGGGTTCAGTGTCCAGCACCCACATGGCAGCTCACAACCACCTGTAACTCCAGCTCCAGGAGACTGATGCCCTTGTCTGGCCTACCTGGGCACTGCGAGCATGTGATACACAGACATACATGCACACAAACATGCTTAAACAGCTGGGCAGTGGTGGTAATGTCTTTAATCCCAGTACTGAGGAGGCAGAGGCAGGCAGATCTCTGAGTTCAAAGCTACCCTGATCTACAGAGCGAGTTCCAAGACAGCAGGTATACACAGAGAAACCCTGTCTTGAACCCCCACTCCCCAAAAAAATGTATTACTTATTTTTATGCATGAGTGTGTGTATGTGCACATGAGTACAGTTCCTGTGGATGCCAGAAGAGGGCATCAGATCCCCTGGAGCTGTTGGGTGCTGGGAACCAAACTCAGGTCCTCTGGAAGGGCAGTAAGCGCTCTTTAACCCCTAAGCCATGTGCCCAGTCTTTAAGAGGAGAGGGAGCTCTGGGACACAGGCCCATGTGAAGGCAAAAGCAGAAGCTGGAGACACAGCCACAGCAGAGGAACACTGCACCTCCAGGCTGACCTGGGAACACCGTGGCTCTGACTTCCTACCCCACAGAGGTGAGAGGTCACACTTCTCGTCTTGCAGGTGGACCTCGTGGTAATGTGTCACAGTAGCTTGGGAACACCAATCCCCCGGTCACCCAGATCCCACTCACCTTCCGTTCTGCCAGTATCCTCCATGAAAGAACAGGAAGAGGGGAAAAGCTGTAACAAAAGGCAGGGGGCGCTGGTGAGCCGGACACCCGGCTGCCTCTGCTGGGGACCAGGAGCTCTGCCCATCTCACCCTTGGAATCCTTATCAGGAAAGTAGATGTCCATTTTCTCCCCCTCGCCATCACCATAGGGGACATCCAGCTGATTTCTCCTGGTGGCCCGGGCTTTCCTGGTGGCTGCAGATGCAGACAAGCTCTTGTCAGTTAAGCCCAGCACAGCAAGTCCTAGGTGGCTGTGATAATTGGTCAGTTTAGGCAGCTCCGGGCAGGAGGCTTTCCCAGGCCTGACACCTCCGGACCTGTGGTCCCTACAGACCTGTGGTCCCCTCAGCCACTGCTTCCCTGTATTCTTGTTACATATTCCGCCAGAGAGCACACAACTATCTAAGCCTTTGGAAAAGCAATCTATTTTCACTTGTATATTTTACTACATTTTTATGCATTCATCCAGTGTGGCATGTGTGTGTGTGTGTGTGTGTGTTAAGGTGTGAGCATGGCACAGCATGTTTGTGGAGGTCAGAGGACCCCCTTTAGGAACTCGTTCTCTCCTACCATGGGCACTGGGGATGGGACTCAGATCATCAGGACAATTTACAGACGTATATGTGTATGTGTGTGTGTTTGTATGTGTATGCAGTGAGGGTGTGAGCGCCACCAAGTCTGAATTCAGGTCCTTACATCTGAGCAGCAAGCACTTCATCCACTGAACCAGCTCCCCAGCCCTTGCTCTATTTTTGTTTGTATATTTATTTATTTGATTTCTTTTTGAGATAGGATATCTCTACAAAGCCTTAGATGTCCCAGAAGCCACAGAGATCCACCTGCCTCTGCTTGCCAAGTACTAGAATCAAAGGTGTGCTGTAGATGGAAGTTTCTGCCCTGCCTGATCCCACAGTCATTCAGTCCCAAAGAAACACACAGGGGCTTATATCAATTATAAACTATTTGGCCTATTAGCTCAGGCTTATTATTAAGTAGCTCTTACAACTTAAATTAACCCATAATTCTTGTCTATGTTTAACCACATGGCTTAGTACCTTTTCTCACTGAGACATTCTCATCTTGCTTCTTCTCCATCTGGCTGGTGATTGACTCTGCCTGCTCTCTTCCCAAAATTCTCTTAGTCTGGTTGCCCCACCTATACTTCCTACCTGGCTATTGCCCAATCAGCATTTTATTAAACTAATATGAGTGACAAATCTTTACAGTTTACAAGAGCATTATCCCCACAGCAGTGTGAGCCACCAAATGTGGCTCCTTGTTTATCGAACTCAGGCCAACAGGCTGGCATGGCAGGTACCTTTACCCACTGAAGCATCTTGCCAACCTGAAATTAATAATTTTGAGACCATCCAACTAGGGACAGGGACATCTGAATCTAAAACAGGGCCTTTTTTTTAAAAAAAAAAAGATTACTATATGCAGGACAGTGGTGGCACATGCCTTTAATCCCAGCACTTGGGAGGCAGAGGCAGGCTGATCTCTGTGAGTTCAAGGCCAGCCTGGTCCATAGAGCTAATTCTAGGACAGCCAGGGCTATTACAAAGAGAACCCATCTCGAAAAACAAAATAAAATAAAGAAAAAAAAGATTTATTTTATTATTTATAACAAAAGCTGGGGCTGGAGAGGTGGCTGGGCCGGAAGAGATGTGCTGCTCGCTGCCCTGGCAGAGGAAATAAATTTCACTCCCAGCACCCACACTGAGCAGTTCATCTGTAGTTCCAGCTCTGGGGCACTGGGCACCTCCTGCCTCCTCGGGTCAGAGTCTACACAACGTGGAAGACTATGGACCCACATCCCCCACCCCAACTTTTTTTGTTGTTTGTTTGCTTTGTTTTTTGTTTTCGAGACAGGGTTTCTCTGTGTAGCTTTGGAGCCTGTCCTGAAACTCTGTAGACCAGGCTGGCCTCAAACTCACAGAGATCCACCTGGGATTAAAGGCCACCACCATCACCCTGCAACAAACCCCTTTTTCTGAGTAAACAATGTTTTTATCAACAGCACTGGGTCAGTTAAATATCTAAATTATCCCTACCTCATACCACAAATATCAACTCCAGATATGTCAAACATAAAACAGACTTTCAGAAAGCCTCACAGGAGCCGGCGAGATGGCTTAGCAGGTAAAGGAGCTTGTCACCAAGCCTGAAGATCTGAGCTCAGTCTCTGGGACCCACACGGTGCCAGGAGAGAAACGGTTCCTGAAAGTTGTCCTCTGCTGTACACACGCTACAGCGCACACATGGTACAGCACACACGTGTCCTCACACACTCATTAGAGGATGACAGCAGAACAGGTCTTCATGACCTTGAAGTCAACAAAGGCCACACACACCCAGGAATAATATTCAGAAAAGAAATAAGAGATTTGGCTGTGATCTGCCAGCACTTGGGAGGCCAAGTCAGGAGGGTCTGAAGACCAGCCTGGGCTACACTGCAGGACTCTTTCCCAACAAAACAAAAAGTATTTCCTCGTGTAAAGAGCCAGTAGAGGTCACAGATCCTATACGGAGGGTCACGGTCATATTGCTGTGTTCCTGCTGCTCTGGTCTTGGCTCCTTGGCTGCTGAAGACTCTCCCTCCACCGCCTATCCACAATCAGGGTCCCTCTCCCATCAGCACTGAGACTTCTTGGTGGGCTCTGCCTTCTCTTGTCTGCGGAAGGCAGTGACATCCCTCTCTACTCTTCCCCATTCTCCCTGAACCCCTGTAGCCAGTCGCCAGTGTGCACCTGTCACAATGAGCACCCCACATGGCCACTTCCTGGCTGAGATCCATCCTTGCTTCTCTATGGGTTATACTGGGCTGCCATAACAACATGCCCTAACCCAGAACTTCACTCTCTCCCACTTCTGGAGGGTGGAGGTCCAGCGGTTGGTGTCTGGTGAGGACCCTCTCTCCTTGGGCTGCAGTCCTGCAGGCAGGGCTTCACTGCCTCTGGGAGGGTCCCATGCCCAGGCTGTCGCAAACCACCCTGCTGAAGACAGCCTTGTCCGAACGTGTTGGCCCAGGGAACAAGCACCCACAGGAAGTATCACTTCTAGGTCAGAGGGTGGACTTGCTTGTCATCAGGAGGATCCTGCCAGTGCCCTCCATAGAAGCTTCCAGCAAGAGAGCTCTGCGTGCCTTGGGGTGATCAGCACAGCGGCCAATCAAAAGTTAGCGATTTCATTAAGAGCCCTGACAGCTTGCCTGACTGGATTAGATTACATAGTGCTAAAACTACATTTTTTTTTCTTTTTGTTTTTTTTTTTTTCAAGACAGGGTTTCTCTACAGATCCCTGGCTGTCCCGAGACTCACTCAGGCTGGCCTTGAACTCACAGAGATCCACCTGCCTCTGCCTCATCCCCGAGCTGGGATTAAAGGCGTGCGCAGCAGCAGCAGCAGCAGCAGCAGCAGCAGCAGCAGCAGCGCCCTGCTGAAACCATACTTTTGTTCTCAGTTGAAGAGAAGAAACAAAACCACTATAGGTGAATGGTGTTAGCTCACAGAAATCTCAGACATTTAAAACACCACTGACCAGGGAGTGGTGGCACATGCCTTCAATCTCAGTCTGGTCTACAGAGCAAGTTCTAGGACAGTCAAGGCTGTTATACAGAGAAACAAACAAAACAAAACAAAAAGAAGGAAGGAAGGAAGAAAGGGCCTCTGACTGGGACCTTTGCTCAGCGAACTGCCAGGGAACAATCTTTTTGTCCAATAAATATGTGTTGCTCTCAGTGGTTTAATACAGGGCTAAACGGCCAATGTCTAGGCAGGTAGAGGTTGGGTAGCACTTTCAGACAAAAAGAGAGCATGGGGAAGAAGAAGGGCAAAGTAACCAGCCAGACACAGAGGAAGCAGATGAACATGCCATGCTGAGAAAAGTACCGCCACATGGTAGAGTGTAGATAAGAAATACAGGTTAACTTAAGTTGTAACAGCTAGTTAGTAATAAGCCTAAGCTATTGGTCAAGCATTTATAATTAATAATAAGCCTCTATGCTGTTATTTGGGAGCTGGTTGGACAGAGAAAGTCTGCCTACAGTGGGCAGCAGGGTCATAAAGGTCAGGTGATGTACAGCCACCCCCAGAGTGTGAATACCACCTGAACCCCTAGGTGGGAACACCAGAGGGCTTTAGCAAGACACCACAGAATAAACCTCATAACAAAGCCAGAACTGGACTTTAATTATCCAAAACACAAAGCGTCAAAATTCTTACAGACAAAACCCCAGGTTCTAGAAATCATAGTGTGGCGCTCAGCTGAGTTCTGTGTTAGCGGGCTAACTAGTGGATACGGAAGCCGTGCAGATCAAAGGGCTGCCTCGGACTTCCAATCCTCCAACCTCCACGTTCCAACTGCTGGGAGCATCGGAAACACACAACACCACTGCTTTGTTTTGCATTTTGAGACCCATTCCTCAGGCTGACCTGGAACTCACTATGCAGTAACCCAGGATGACCTCGAACCTCCTGCTTCATCCTCTTGATTGACTGCTAGGATTCTAGGTTTGTTGTTTTTTTATGTGTGTATATGTGCATCTGTGTGTGTACATGTGCACCTCTGCAGGTGTCTGTGAAGCCAGAGGAGGGTCTCAGATCCTCTAGAGTTAGAGTTACAGGCAGTTGTGTGCCACCTAACATGGGGGCTGGGAACCAAACTCTGGTCTAACGCAAGATCAGGACAACCACTGAGCCATCTTTCCAGCCCTGGGATTCTGGTTTATTTTGACTTTTTTACTTCATTTAGCAAGGGTGTTTGGTTTTTTTTTTTAACTAAATTTATTTTATGTGTATGAGTATTTTGCCTACATGTATGTCAAGAGGATGTCAGATCCTCTGGAACTGGAATTACAGACAACTGTGAACTGCCATGTGGGTGCTGGGAATTGAACCCGAGTCCTCTGGAAGAGCAGCCAGTGCTCTTAACTGCTGGGCCATCTCTCCAGCCCCTGCAAACATGTTTAAATGTAAGCAACAGCCGTGAGTTGTGATGGGCTCTCTGTTTGTGTCTGCTGTTGAGTGCGGAGGAAGGAGCCCTGGGATTGGAACACATGGGCAGTGGCTCGACCATCAAGCCCTTGTTATAGATTCTGGGAGCAAATAATCAAAACACCAATAGTGGCTGGTTGTCACCTACAGTCACAGGAAGGTGAAGGAGCAGGAGCAGGCACACAGTCATCCTTGACAAGCTAGTGTAGGGAAGGAGGCCTGAGGCTAAGACTCAGAGAATATTTAGTCAAATCCAAGGACCACACAGAAAGGCAAGAGGAGCAGGGAAGAGAGACAGAGCAGTTGGGGAGAAGAGGACAGGACTGAGGAGCTCTAAGATGGGAGGGAGGGAGGGAGAGAGTTAAGGAGTGCCCTCTCCTCGCTCTGTGTGACACCCTTCACAGAACAGCACAGAGCAGCACAGGTCCCTTTCAAGAGGCTCACAGTCTCCTGGAACTCTGGCTTCAGAAAATCTCACTCTCTCCTCTGGCCTCCCCAAACACCAGACATGCTTGTGGTGCCCAGACATGCATGCAAGCAAAGCACCCATATGCATAAAATAAAAATAAAATATATTTAAAAAAATAAAATCAACATTTAAACAGTAACCACAAAAAGGATTTGCAGAAGCAGGAGGAACTGGAGGGAGAGGCTGGATCCAGGCACGTGCCTACCCACTAAAAACCTTAGGAAAGACCAGCGAGATGGCTCAGCGGGCAAAGGAGCTTGAAGCTATAGCAGTGATTCTCAACCTGTGGGTCGCAACCCCTTCAGGGATTCACATAGCGGGTATTTACATTATAATTCTTAATAATGCAAAATTAGTTATGAAGTAGCAACGAAAGACTTTCACAGTTGGGGTCACCATCACACGAGGAACTGTATTAGAGGGTGCAGCTTCAGGAAGGTGGAGAACCCCACTGTACTACAGTGTGGTAAGGAATCTGCATTTGCCGCTGGCCCACGACAAGCAAATAACAAAAAGTCAAAGCAAAACTTGCAGAACACACCCAGCCTGGTGAACGCTCATGGGGCACTCCCAAGAGCCAAAGGTGGAAACCACCCAAGATTACACAGAAGGGGGACCGAATTGTGGGGCACAGTGGAACACTCCCGGTACCATAAAAAAGGGTCGCAAACCTGTTACCTGCCACGATCCAAGACAAGACCTAATGTACCCTCTGTTGGGGAGGCAGCTTCAGTGGGAAGGTGCAGGGGCTGGAGGAGCCAGGATGGGAAGCCACTGCTTACAGGGTACGGGGTTTCCTCTACCGATGATTAAAACGTCTTTGAACTAAAGCTAGACACGTTCGTTTGTAGTTCATGCACTTGAGAAGCTGAGGCGGAAGAATTTCAGAGAGTTCAAGGCTGACCGGGCTACACAGTGAACACTAGCACATCCAAGGCTATAAAGCAATAATAATAAAGGAAGAATTGGGACTAGTGTTTTGCAACCCTTTGTTTTCTTCATCTTATCGCAGAGGGAAAATTCTAATTGTAAGGTAAGGCCTACTAATCAGTCAAGGGGGAGAGCCTGCTGTCAATCATAAAGCTCCACCATTCAAGGCATGCCTTGAGCTACAGGGAGCAGGAAGTGTAGTAAGCCCCAAGTTAAGGCCCCTGGCAGCTAAGCCCAGGCTGCTGATAGATCCAATGTCTCCCTGCTCACCCAAAAGACAAGCAGCCTTTGTGTGTGGCAGGCCTGAGTCATACCGTGGCCACTCAGCCTGCAGACCAGAGCTCCCAGAAGGAAGTCATACAGTTACTGCATACAGTTCCCCACAGATAATTCAACTAAATCTTAAATAAATAAATGAATGAATGAATGAATGAATGGGGCTGGAGAAATGGCTTAGAGGTTAATTAAGAGCACTGACTGCTCTTCCAGAGGTCCTGAGCTCAATTCCCAGGAACCACATGGTGGTTCACAGCCATCCGTAATGAGATCTGGTGCCCTCTTCTGGCCTGCAAGCACACAGGGAAAGAATGTTGTATACATAATAAATAAATAAATCTTAAAAAACAAAAAAAAACCCACAGTCATGGGGGTCTAGAGAGATGGCTGCATGGTTAAGAGCACAGGCAGCTGTTCCTCCAGAGGACCCGGATTCAATTCCCAGCATCCACAAGGCAGCTCGCAAATGTCTAAATTCCCGTTCCAGGGGATCCGACATCCTCACAGACATACATGCAGGCAATACACCAATGCACATAAATTATTTTTTAAAATGTTTGTAAAAATAAACAAACAAACACAGTTGTGACGTAGGGCAGGCGCACGCTTTCATCCCAGCACTAGGGAGGCAGAGGCAGGCGGACCTGGAGTTAGAGGCCAGCCTGGGTTACACAGTGAGACTCCTGCCTCAACAAGAACAATGGTTTCCAGTTTTTCTCTTTACACCCCTCTTCCACGTCCTCATTTCCTCACAATGAGGTAACCGCTGAGTCTCACAGGCAGCTCTGAGGAAGCCTTGGGATAGCCTAGAAACTCAGCTGAGGGAAGTGGTTTCTGGTTAGTAGCTGGACGGGCAATTTGACCTCATCCGGCAGGGAAGTGGGGCATGCCTGTCAGACATAAACCATAAGAAGGTAGACTTCTACCAACTCAATAATTAAGGACAACATTTTAATGCAATAGCCTGTTGGCTTTGATCTGGCTTTGTTCCTGAGACTGGGTATCATGTAGCATAGGCTGGCCTCTAACTCACTAAGTACTGTGGATGCCTGGCACTCCCGTTACCACTAACAGAGAATGGGATTACAGGTGTACACCCCCATGCCCGGCCAATGCAATACATTTAAAAATAACAAAGCGGGGCCAGTGTGATGTCTTAGCAGGGAAGAGCCGCCTGCTGCCAGTCAAGACTGACCACCTGTTCCATCCCACATGGTGAAACAGAATGAGAGCAGACGCAGCACGTTGCCCTCTGACCTCCACATGCACACATGGTACTTGTGCCCGCATATATACACTCAAAATAAATGTACCCTACCGTGGTGGTGCATGCCTTTGATCTCTGTGAGTTCGAGGCTAGCCTGGTCTACAAAGGGAGTTCCAGGACAGGCAGAACTGTTATACAAACTGTGTCACATAATAATAATAATAATAATAATAATAATAATAATAATAATAATAATAATATAATAAAATCCTTTTTTGAAAAAGACATTTTAAAAAATGCTAGGGGATGGGGGGCTGGCTCGGCTGGTGAGTGTGCTTGCCTGGGAAGCACAAGGAGAAAGAGGGAAGAAAACTGAAACCCAAGCCCTGCTAGGACTCAGCTCACTGTGTAGTCCTAGCTGGCCTTGAACTCATGACCCAGACCACACTGGCCTTGCATTAGAGATCTGCCTGGTGTGCAGGAATTAAGGGTGTGCACCACTAGGGCAGCCCTGCTAGCATTTCTTTCTTTTTTTTTTTTTTTTTTTTTTTTTTTTTTTGGTTTTTTCGAGACAGGGTTTCTCTGCAGCTTTAGAGCCTGTCCTGGAGCTAGCTCTTGTAGACCAGGCTGGTCTCGAACTCACAGAGATCCGCCTGCCTCTGCCTCCCGAGTGCTGGGATTAAAGGCGTGCGCCACCACCGCCCGGCCTGCTAGCATTTCTTGACAGCTGACCACAGGTACCTGTGTGCAAGCACTGGCTACTCTGAACGCTGACCTTTGGCTGGTGACGTCCTTCCCCCACCCCTGCTGCCCTTTTTACTCCTCTAGACAAGACAGGCAAATGAGTTGTCTCTAACCCCATTTATTTACTGAGCTGGCCGCAGCGAGGACCCTTCAGAGCCCAACCCAGGAAACAGCTCCAACCCACACTAAAAGGGCAAGAGAGAATGTGTGGATTGAACCCCCAAAGCCTGCCCCCCTCCCCCAGTTATCTCCATTGAGGAAACTCCCCAGGGCAGGGTTCTGAGACCAGGCAGTCGGCCAGCATCCAGTTCCCTGTTTGAGCAAACAGCTAGCTGCCCCCACATCCAAGTTACCCTCTGAGTGGACAGCTAGCGGCCTCCACATTCCGGTTCTCCAGCTGAGCGGAGAAGACAGCTAGCTGTCTGTGCCCTCCAGCTCCTCAGCACCACAGCACTCTGGGGCGGAGGGAAGACCTCACAGGCACAGGCCCCAAACTCTGATTGCTCTAAAGGAAACCAAAGCTTAATTTCCTTTCCTTCCTTCCCGCTCCCTTCCTTCCCATCTTTCTAGACATGGTCTCCTGTATCCCAGTCTGGCCTGGAATTCTCTATGGCACTGAGGATAGCCTTGAACCTCTGTCCCCCTCCTGTGCTAGAGCCACAGGCATGCATGACCATGCAGGTTCACGCTCCACTGAGAACTGAACCCCAGGCTCTGTGCATGCTGGGCAGGAGTCCCACCCACCATGCTCTTCCTCCAGCACCCCCGCTGCTCTCTGTACAGAGCAACCATATGACCTGGGCATAGTGATCAGCACCTGCAACCCAGCACTCAGGAGGCTGCGGCGAGAGGTTTACGAGTTCGAGGCCAGCCTGGGTTACAAAGTATATTGGCGGCCAACCTAGGCTACACAGAAAGACCCTGTCTCAAAATAAAATAACACAATCAAATTAAAAACTGCTGGTTGTTGGCGGAGCACGCCTTTAATCCCAGCACTTGGAAGGCCGAGGCAGGAGGATCTCTGAGTTTGAAGTCAGCCTGGTCCATAGAGAGAGTTCCAGGACAGTCATGGCTGCTACACTGAGAAACTTGGTCTTTAAAAACAAAACAAAACAAAACAAAAAAACCAAAAAAAAGAAAATTTAAAAAATAGCAACAATATCTTGCTTTTTTTCCTTTTTTTCCAGCTCACATTTCTGAGCCAAGCATAACCCGCCCTTGTAGAGCAGAGCTCTCAACCTTCCTAAGGCTGCGACCCTTTTAACACACTTCCATAAAATTATTTCATTGCTACTGTCATCTTGCTACCATCTATTATGAGTTATAGCGTAACTATTCAATATTTCTGATGGTCTTAGGTAACCCTGTTCATGACCGGCTGCCTTAGAGCCTGGAAACCCTTGCCAGCCAGGAGGGAGAGGAGGCTGTGTCTCATAGAGCCTGGCCTCACCCAAGCATCTTCTGCCTCCAGCTCTATCCCCTCCTCCTGCCCTAGCAGAGGGGGCTGGTATAAGGAAAGTGTCCCTCAGTGCTCAGTATCCACAGAGGGGTCCCGCAGTACCCTGGATTCCTGTCTCCACGAAGGTGTTGACAACATCCTCTGCTTTCATCCGGATGACCCACCTGCTGGGGGAGTACTGCTTCTCCAGCTCCTGTGGGCAAGACAGGGCTCGTGAGATGTCTGGCCATTCTCAGCTGGTGTGTCGACCCACCCCACCCCACGACAGACGTTCCTCTCAGCTTTTCTGCCCTGAAAAGACCCTCTGTAATATGCTCAGCTTCCTCCAAGTCTTTTCTTTCTTTCTTTCTTTCTTTTTTTTTTTTTTTTTTTTTTTTGGTTTTTCAAGACAAGGTTTCTCTGTAGCTTTGGAGCCTGTCCTGGAACTAGCTCTTGTAGACCAGGCTGGCCTCGAACTCACAGAGATCCACCTGCCTCTGCCTCCCGAGGGCTGGGATTAAAGGCGTGCACCACCACCGCCTGACCCTTCAAGTCTTTTCAACTTCCACTCCCCACACCCTCCACCAGCTGTCTCCAATTAGGATTTCAGAGGAGCACCTAAGGTGCCCTTAGATTCGTGATAAAGGGGCACCCCAAAGGCAGCCATGCCTTTAACCAGCTAACAGCCTTAATGAGAGATGAGGTCTATAAAGGTGTTCAGTTAATGACGCTGGGAAGCGGCACACTCCTGCAGAAGCTGACAGCACGGGAGGCCAAGCAGCTCTGTGGCCATTGGTTCTGGAGTCAAATGGCGCGACTCCATTTTCCTGGGAGGACAGTGTTCTGATCACAGGTAGACACAGGGTCACAGGGACAGAGGTGAGTGGGAGAGAAGAAACCAAAGGTCAGTCTGCAAATAACTAACCAGCCAGATGGCTAAAACATGGGGTGTGGGGAGGCTAGGCAGCTGGGGGACCACGGTGGGGGGCTAGGCAGCTGGGGCACGGTGATACTCACCTGTAATCCCAGCACTGTGGAGGCAGAGGCAGAGGAGCAATGCTACTTTGAGGGTAGCCTACAACTAGCAAGTTCCTGGGTAGCCAGGACCTCAGCTATAAATAAATGAAAAAGAAGGAATGTGGATCAGAGGCCGAGCGCGGCACCATGAGTTAACAGAGAGTAAGGAGGAGACTGAGCACAGCCAAAGGACCCTGAGCCAACACCATGGGCTCTATCTGGAAGACAGTGTGCCATCACACAAGGGCTGGGGCTGACCCTCATCAGCTTTCATTGCTTACTGGCTCTCTCTAGTCCCGGTATCCTCATTGGTATAACGGGGATCAGCACCCCCATTACAGGGCTAAGAGGGAGAAGGTATAGTATAAGAGAAATAACATCGGCCACTCAAACACAGTGGCCTCCTCCTGTTGAGTGGCACTCATGGTCAGAGGTCTTCTGAGCTGTAGAACCCTCTCATTCAGGCCGATACCCGTTGGATGTTAGGGCTCCACTTAGCACCCCAACTGTTATCATCTTTATATGTAGCCGAAGCTGGCCTTGAACTCCTATCTTCTGACTCGACCTCCCAAGTGTGAGATTATACCCACATGCCAAAATCTTTTTTTTTTAATTTTTAAATCAGTGTGTTTGTGGGTGTATATATATATGTGTGTGTGTGTGTGTGTGTGTATGTGTGTGTGTGTAGTATGTATACATGACTGTGGGTGCCTCAGAGCATCCTCCTGGAGCTGGAAGTTGTGAGCCATCTAATGTGGGTGCTGGGAGTCTGATTCAGGTCCTCAGGAAGAGCAGGGCATACTGAGTATCTCTTTAGCTTCTTGCTAAACAACTAGTAGTTGTTTTTACTACTAGTACTTATGACTAATAGTATTTATCTGTTTGTTTTATTTTTGTTTGTTTTGTTTTTGTTTTCTTTTTGTTTGTTTGTTTTCGAGACAGGGTTTATGTGTGTGCCCCTGGAACTCTGTAGTCCAGGCTGTCCTTGAATTCACAGAGGTCCGCCTGCCTCTCTGCCTCCCCAGTGCTGGGATTAAAAGTGTGCACCACCACTGCCCGGCCGACTGTTTTGTTTTTTCAAGACAGGATTTCTCTGTGTAGCCCTGGTTGTCCTGGAACTTGCTTTGTAGACCAGGTTGGCCTTGAACGTAGAGATTCATCTGCCTCTGCTGGGATCAAAGGTGTGGGCACCACGGGGCTGACAGATAGTTGTGAGAAGGGCAACAACTTTCAACAGATTCTGAGACGACTGTGACCTAAACAAAAAACTTTGTTTAAATAATACATGCTAACCAGTCAAAAAATCATAACGGAGCCGGGCGGTGGTGGCGCACGCCTTTAATCCCAGCACTCGGGAGGCAGAGGCAGGCGGATCTCTGTGAGTTCGAGGCCAGCCTGGTCTACAAGAGCTAGTTCCAGGACAGGCTCTAAAAAAGCTGCAGAGAAACCCTGTCTCGAAAAACCAAAAAAAAAAAAAAAAAATCATAACGGAATAGGAATTATCGAATGCAAAAATGTGCCGTCATGTTTTGTGTATGCAATTGGTAACTCTTGCAATAATCCAGAGTAACCAAACACAAACACATAGGGCAAAGAACGCTTCTAGGCATGCTAAGTGTGAGCCATAAAGATTTTTAGCTGAAATTAAAGGAATATTCTGAAGACGCTTAATACGGCCTGTCCCCTGAAGATACCTGCCTTGCTAGCGACTCACAGTAGGGACCCCCAATCTCTGACATCTTCCACACTGATTACATAAACATAGACCCACATTACAAAACCTCAGAATAAGGTTCAAATCCTCAGCCCCTTAATTCTGGAGGACTGAATTTAGTTTTTGCTATCTTGTGTTCTAAACCAGGTTAACAGGCTAAACCTGCCCTGATATGAGAAAATGAAGAAATCTGGCGCTCAAGCCTTGCAAATCTGACAGGTGGGTACCAGTCCGGGTTCTGGGCGGCTGTTCACCACCTACCTCTGCAGACAGGGTCTTCCAGGTCGCCTCGCCCGCGGAAAGCACAGCAGCTGCCATAGCCGGGTGCAGCGCCGAAAGCCACGCTGCAAGCTCCTCGCCCGTCGCAGGGACTAAAGGAGAGGGGGCGGGTCTACATGCGCCTTGGCTTCGCCACGCGCCTACTCTCGGCTGCGATTGGACGACTCATTTAAAGGAAGGCGCGAACTGGTGGACGTTTACCATTCTCGGACCCCAGAAGCTAAGGGTTGCTTGCACAGCCGCCATGAGTTACATCAATCTGCCCACCGTGCTGCCCGTCTCCCCCAGCAAGACCCGGGGGCAGATCCAGGTGCGGGGTCAGGTTCGGTCTGTGGGGGTCGGGGTGGTGGCTGGCCCGGGTGTACGCGAGCAGGGACCCCCTAAGATGACTTCTCTCCTAGGTGATCCTTGGGCCCATGTTCTCAGGAAAAAGGTACTGCATGGGCCTTTGGGGTGGGTGGGCTTCCCCCTGTATGCAGACCCTGGCTCTTCTGTCTCGCCTCCCCTCCTACGGACCTGACTTGGCCGCAAACTCCACCGCCCAACCTCAGTGCTCGCCTTCCCGCCCAAATTCCTGGATGTCTGCCTCCTTCCCGCCCAAGCCACAGCCCCTTCTCCCGAGGAACTCTTCTGTCCTTGCTGAGGCGGATCACATCCGGGTACCATAGGGACCCCCAGCGTACATCCCCAGAAGCCCAGTGGGCAACCCCGTGTGACCGCAGTGGTGGCTGGGAGGAGCCAGGACCCCTTTTCCGCCAGTTTCCGCATGCATCCCCCTCCCCTGCGAGCTCTCCTGAAACCACGGAGCCCAGTTTGCTCTGAGGTGAGGGTCCCTCCTCTGGGAGTCCCACCTGGAGTAAATCCGCCACTGCTCACGGTTTCTTGGTTTAAGTTTTTTGGGTATTTTTTGTTTTTGACTTAGCGTTTTTCTATGTGGCCCTGACTGGCCTAAGGCTCGCACTATAAACCAGGCTGGCCCTCGAACTCGGAGATACCCCTCCCTCAGCCTCCCGGGAAATGCCATGCCAGGCACCCCCACTGTTCTTGAATGGCATGGTGTCACCTGAGTTTTGTCCCTTGCTGGGAGCGGGAGGCCCAGAGGCAAGCGCTTTGGCGTTTCTTTGAAAAAGCTCTGTGAAGTTCATTCATAAAACTATTAAGTTTGTTCAGAACAGCTGGGGGTAAGTCTGGGCTAGAGGGTTAGGGTCGGGATGGCCTCACTAGGTGGTGGCAGCGAGCTGCAGTTCACACGGACCTCACCTGCGCTGGTACCACTTGCAGCACGGAGCTGATGAGACGCGTCCGGCGCTTCCAGATCGCCCAGAATAAATGCCTGGTCATCAAGTATGCCAAAGACACGCGCTACAGCAGCAGCTTCTGTACGCATGACCGGTCAGTCCCCCCACCCTCTCCCCACCCCCGTGATCCCGTGCTGCGGAAACCCCTAAGGCAGGGAACATTCTGTCAGATGTATCAGGGTGGGGGCTTTGTCAGAACCTGAGAAGGGATAGGCTGCTACAGGCCTCCGAGGGACAGGGACTCGAGGCTCCAAATTGAGAATGACCAGTGCCCAAATGAACATTGTGCTGGGAGAACCTGGGTTCCACTTGGGTAGACGCTGCCCCCTGCAGCCCTCATGACTGACTGCACAGAATTTTTTCTCTAGTTGGCCCCCTGCAATCAGGTGTCGGTCACCGTTATGAACTGTATGCTAGAGCACTGGGCACTACCCTGTGCAGCCGAAGGGTGGGTGGGAACTGAGTAAAGTGGTGGCAAGTCTGGGGATTGGTGTCCTGAGTCTCTGCTGAGTGTCCTGGGCTCACCCCTGAGCCAACGCTGACCACGAGGCTGGAGCTGCGGGCCAGGGTTGCTGTAGGCTGGGCCGAGGTTGAGCAGCCTCTTGTAGGGCACGTTTCTGAAGCGGAACAGGAAGTGGAATGTCCCTCAACTGGGGCTGGAATTCAAGCCATGCTTCCCCCCAGGCTCTATGCTGTGATCTTTACTTCCTTGTGTATGTGACCACGGTGTCTACCACACAGCATGGGATGAGTATCCCAGAAAGCCCAGGAGGTGGGTGGCCCAGGCAGTTCATTGCTTGTCCTCTGGTCTGCTCTACTGGGGGAGAAGGGAGCCTGTGCAGGGTGCGGAGGACAGCCTCCGGACAGGTCTTCACCTTCACCTTCTTTCTCTCAGCTTTGTGAGTTTCAAACTCGATTGGTCGGGCTTTGGTTTGATTTTTGTTTTTTTGAGGCAGGATTTCTCTACAGAGCCCTGGCTGTCCTAGAACTCACAGAGATCCGCCTTCCTCTGCCTCCCTAATTCTGGGATTAAAGGCGCGCACCAACATGCCTGGCCTTCATGTTTTCATAGCAAGCCCTTTACCCTTGAGACATCTCAACCCTGTTTTTGATTTGGTTGCTTTTAAAAATGCTCTTTGGTTTTTTGAAACAGGTTTTTCTGTGTAGCTCTGGCTGTCCTGGAATTCACTCTGTAGACGAAGCCGGCCTCAAATTCACAGAGATCCGCCTGCCTCTGTCTCCCGAGTGTGGGATTAAAGGCGTGGGCCATCCCTGCCCTGCTAGTTTTAAAACCTTTTATCTTGTTTGGGTATGGGAGTTTTGCTTCCTCCTATGTCTGCTTGCCTGGTGCCCAAAGGAGGTCAGAAGAGGGCATCAGATTCCTTGGGACAGGAGTTGTAGATGGTTGTGAGTCGTCATGTGGGTGCCAGGGATTGAGCATAGGTCCTCTGCAAGGAAAACAAATACCCTTAACTACTGAGCCCTCTCTCCAATCTGTCTATTGAGACATTGTCTCATTATGCAGCCTAGGTGGGCCTTTTAACTTGTGATCCTTCCTCCTCTTTCTGGAATTACAGGGGAGCAATACCACATCTACCCCTGCCCCTTACTACTAGGGTTGTAGACGAATCCTGTCACGCCCAGTTTCCCAGATCTTCGAGATTGTGAGGTTGTAACTGAGGCCAGAGGTGTTTAGATCTGTATGCCTGCCACTGCAGTGCTTGTCTGTGTTTGGGGAAACAGCTTTTTCTACTTTTGTTTTGAAAGTGAGGTAGACACAGGGAAGAGGGCAGGCATTGGACACAGCCCAGCATTCCACTCCTTAGAAAGCTGCCAGACAGCAGACAGCGAGGGTGGGTTCCCAGTGCCCTTTAAAGGCATTCTGTAGCATATCCAAACTGGCTCTCTGAGGCCTGGGTGGGTTCTTCCATGCCGGGAAGCGGTCTGCCACAAGGCCTGTCAGCTCTGTCAGCAGGTGGTCATGTGCTGCGGAGAGTCCTTTAATCTGTGGAGGGCAATGAATGGGGGGGGGGGGATCCAGAGAGCCACTCTGCTATCTGGCTTCCAAGCTCGCCTACCATTCCAGACACTGAGAACAGGACACTTCTTGTCTAGTTGCTGCTCGTACGCTAACACACAAACGTGTTACAGCTTTCCTGTGTGCTGGGCTCTCTTGTGGGACCAGAGAGATGTCTCAGTGGTTAAGGGCACTAGCTCTTGCCAAGAACCCCGGTTCAGTTCCCGGCACCCACATGGTGGCTCTAGTTCCAGTGGAACCTATACCCTCTTCACCAGATGTGCCCCTGATACACAGGCATAATTGCAGGAAAAACACTAACACACACAACGAAAACCTTAAACTTTTGCCAGGTGTGGTGCACACCTTTAATCGCAGCCCTTGGTGGACAGAGGTAGGCCAATCTCTCTGCTGTTCGAGGGCAGCCTGGTCTACAGAGTATCCAAATATCTCAAATACCTTTTGGCACTGACAACAGAACCCTGGGCGTGAGCTACCAGGTGCTCTACCACTGGGCTGTAGTCCAGAATCTCCCTAAAATTTTAAATTATATTTTACCACCATGTCAGTAATATAGGTCAGTGTTATCCTGGCTTGTTTTGAATTTTAAAAGAAATAAACCCAGTTTTTGCTGCTCAGTGTATTGTGGACCCTGGGGGGACTGTCCCTCCTAAAGACCTTAGCTGGAGTTGTGGCTCAGTAGTTGAGGGCTTCTGCAGTACACATACCTGATTCCCTGGAGGGTTAGTTTTTGAGGTTTTGTTTTGGGTTCAGGGTTTTGTTGTTGTTGCTGCTGAAACATTCCATAGACCAGGCTGATTTGGAACTCACTTGCCCGGGCCTCCCGAGTTCCTGAGTGCTTCAGTTGCATGGATGGATGCATTACTGCACACACTTTAGGCCATGGGTTCAAATCTCGGGGCACTGGCTTGCTTAGTGCCTTCCTGTTGGCAGAGGCCCAGCCGGACTCCTTGGGCATGGCCTTGCATGGCTTTCTCACTCTTGGTGGGTCACCCCGCAACCTAGGTCAGGCTCCTGATGACCAGTTAGTTGCCCTAGCGTCCTGTTTCCCGTTCTAACCAAAGGAGAGATTTATTTCTTTTTAAAAAGAGATAAGCATTGAAATCCCACCTATATCTCCAAAGAGAACTTTGGAGTCTTTGTTGAGCTTGGCTGTTAATTTCCAGTTAAGGGAGGTAGCCTGTATTAAGTGGTTCCCCGCCCCTTCCCCACAGGAACTGATGCAACACCACAGGTCGCTCTGCCAGACCACGGTAGCACCCTCTCCCCTGTATCTGGGACCCTGGGATGCCCTACTGCAGGCCTTGCTCATCCTCAGGCCGTTTTTCTTCCCAGGAACACCATGGACGCACTGCCAGCCTGCCTGCTCCGGGATGTGGCCCAGGAGGCCCTGGGTGTGGCTGTCATTGGCATCGACGAAGGGCAGTTTGTAAGTGAACTTGAAGCCACACCCCCAACTCCTCTTCCCTGATTCTGAAGTTTCTCTTTCATCTTTGGGAAAGTCGGGAGTCTAGCATGTCTTTGCTGGTGTGTGAATTCCCTTGACTATGTGTCATATAGAATGTCTTCTCCCAAAAAGGCTTGGGGTAGAGCTCAGTGGGCAAGCTCCACTCTGGCCTTGACCTCTGCAGTGGCTGGGCCTCCAGTCCATTAACACCGGCCTTGGCTGGGTTTGGGGGTTTGTCTGTGTGGTTTTTATTTTTCTGAAAAATCTTGCTCTAGTCCTTTCTGGCCAACTGCATCTCTGTTTGTTTGTTTTTTCCCCAGGGTATCCTCTGGCTGGGGTGGGAGTTGTCTTTTGTGGTCTTAATTTCCCTCCCAGGCTTTGAAAGTTTGGACTAGAAGTCCCTGTCTGAACACCTGAGTGGGGCTGAGGAAGTTCCAGCGTGCATAAGGCCCTGGCTTCCGTCCCCAGCCTTCCCACTGCGTCACTAACAAGCCTGTAACTCTAGCACCAGAGACAGGCGTGGGGATCAGTTCACAGTATCCTTGGCTATATAACCAGTTTGAGGTCAACCTGGGCTTCGTGGAGGCCTGTAAACCAAAAGGGTCTGGCTGCACACCTTTACAAGTTTTAAGGGCAAGGACAGAGGCTTAACAAATGTGCACCCGACTCCTAAACTCAACATCCTCAGTGGTTTCAGAGATATTCGCTGGCGGGTAAGGGGTGCTGTGGAGTCTCCTGTGTTGGGAGACTAAGGCAGGAAGAGGATCGGGCCAGCCTCAGCTACAGGGTGAGACCTTGTCTGAAATAATCCAAAATCGGGCCAATGAGACGGCTCATTGGGGAAAGGAGCATAAGCCTGGAGACCTGAGTGATCCCTGGAACCCACAAAAGGGTAAAAGCAGAGAACCACCTCCACAGTGTTGTCCTGTGACTTCCACACTTGGGCTAAGGCACACGTGAGAGGACCCCCCCCCCCACACACACACACACAGTCGTGTAGACAGATAAAAAGCCGGAGAGAAGGCTCAGTCATTGAGATCACTTGCTGGCTTTGCAGGTGACCTAGGTTTGGTTCCCAGCAGCACATTGGGCAGCTCTGTCTGCTTATAACTCTAGCCCAGAGGATCTGAGAGTCCTGACCTATGTGGGCACCTGCATGCACGCACATACCCTCACATAGACACATATTACATTTTTCAAATAGTTGTCAAATAAAGATGGAATGTATCTCCTTAGCATGCAACCAGGTGACATAATAAACTACTCAGTAGAGAATAATTTCTCCCTGTCCTGTGGCTCCTGAAGGCTTGCTCACAAAGCTGAATGGATGTTCTGCAGGCTAGAATTTGCTGTGGCTCTCTGGATGCCCACTACTATCATGTTCTACTGTGGAAGAGGGCAGGCTGATTGGGGGGGGATTCCCAATCTGCTCCCTGTACACCCCTGCTCCCCACCTCAGAGTGAGGCAGCTCTGGCTGCGATGCTCCCCTGTACCAGCCTTGCCTCCCCATGCTCTGGGACAGCTCTGAGTTCATCCCACCGTGAGGTGCACGTCCCAGCGGTTGGCATCCGTCCATAACTTGGACATCTAAGATCTGCTATTGTCCCCAGAGGGAAACCCTAAAGCATCACAGCCTTGCAAACATTGCCTTAGAGTCAGGACAGGGTACGGCCCCTCCCCTCAGGCCTGCTGCAGTAACCTGCGATTAGCTCCTCTCTCCTGGTATTCCCAGAGGCCCCAGCATACCAGTTACCCCAGTCTGTTCCCTTCCTAACCTATAAAAGAGATTTATTTATGTGCTCCCCCTACTTAGGATTAAGAAAATGTTAATTAATGTAGTGGATACTTTGATTTTTTTAAAGATTTATTTATATATGTATTTTATGCATGAGAGCTGTATCTGTATATATGCCTACATGCCAGAAGAGGGCATCAGAACCCTTTATAGATGGTTTCTGAGTCACCATGTAGGTTAGGGGGATTTGAACTTGGAACCTCAGGCAGAAGAGCCCATACTCTTAACCACTGAGCCATCTCTCCAGCCTGATGCTTTGAATTTGGAGATGGGACCTTGTGGTCCAGGCTGGATTAGACTCAGCCTCCTGAGTGCTGGGATTAGAGCCCTGGACCCCATGCCGGCTTCAGTGAGTGTTCATTGTGCACGATATATAAATACCACAGCTATTCCATTCTATCCCCAGCTGCCAGGGCCCTGCTCGTCACAGAATTCAGGATCTTCCCATTCCTTCTGTGTCCTTGCCTTGGACAGTGGGTTGAGGGTTGTCTAAGGCCGTTGAAGTCACAGCTGAGAATATAGAACCTCCCATGTGCTCATTCGCCAGGGCCAGGGCCAAGTCCCACAGGCTTCCTGGCAAGAGTAGAAGCTATGCGTCCTTAAGAAGTTTGTGTTTCGTTTCTGTTGGATACAAGCAACGCCAGACACACACTAGGAAAAGGAAGTTTCCACAACAGCATCTTTGAACCAGAGACCACTGAAACCTGCCGCGGGGCAAACAGACACCGAACAGAGGGACTCTAGAGAGGGGACAGGGCTCCCTTGGGTCCTTTGGCAGAAGGGCTGGAGCCTGGCTGTGCTGTGGACCAGGAAACTTCAGAAACCTGCACCCTTAGAGGTGGGAGGGGCCTGGAAGGAGGGTGGTGCCTCCTGACTGGTTCCCTTTGGCAGAGACTGAGCTATGTTTTGTTGATGCTCAGGTGTGACTGGGGAGGGGTCGTTACACATGGTGGCTAGGGTACCTTGCCTGATGTTGGCCCAGGAGATTGTATTCAGCCAGTGTGAGTGCCAGCCCGGCCTGGATGCTTCTAATTATAAACATGTTTTTATAGAGCGGCCCATGTCACATGCTGTGACTATTGTGGGAATAGCTAGGTCCAGGGACCAATCACATCCATTCCAAGTTCCTGCCCTTCGGCTGTAGCATTCTAGGCTCTGGAGACAAAACTGGAACTTCCAGCTCACCTACAACTGGGAGGGACTAAGGAGGAGGAAGACGCTGCCGGGGTTGGGTGGGGAGTCAAAATCAGGGTCTGAAGAACCAGGCACCGGGGCAGCACCTATTAACTCAGCAGTTAGAAGGCTGAGGCTAGCCTGAGCTACACAGTAACGACCAGTCCAAAAAAAAAAAAAAAAGGATGGGGAGAGAATTTGGTTGATAAGGCACATGTTCCTAGCCCCCTGTAAATACTGGTTATAGCCAAGTGTCCATAATCCTAGTATTAGGGAGGCAGATATTGTCCGGCCAGCCTAGCTGAATCGTTGAGCTCTCGATTCAGTGAGAGACCCTGTCTCAAACACAAGGTAGAAAAAGGCACGCATGGTAGCATATGCCTTTAATCTTGGGAGGCAAAGGCAAGTAGATCTCTAAGTTCAAGGCTAGCGTGGTCTACATAGCTTGAACAGGAGACAGACAGCAAGATCGGGTGTTGGGAACAGGACAAAGGCCACCTACAGCTGTGTCAGGAGCCAAACTGCACACATCCCTCTTGCTTCCCATTGCCAAGAACCATTCTTTCTCTGAGACAGGGTTTCTTTGTGTTTCCCCAGCTAGGACAGGGAACTTGCACTGTAGACCAGGCTGGTCTTGAACTCAGAGATCTACCTGTCTCTGCCTCTCGAGTACTGGAATTAAAGGAATGTGCCACCACTGCCCGGCAAAGGACAGATTTTTTTTTTTTTATGCGCTATATGTTGTGCCCATAGAGGCCAGAAGAGGGCATTGGGGCTCCTGGAGCTGGAATTGACAGATGGTGTGAGTGACCACATGGCTGTTGGCAACTGAACCAGGTCCTTTACAAGAGCAGCAAGTGCTCTTACCTGCTGAGCTGCCCAGCCCTCACTGAAGTCTGTTTTAAACTTAAGTCAAAATGGGCTTTAGGCGCAAGGCTTTGTTCACTGACAGTTCGAGAAGGCAGGAACCCATGACTGATCTAAAGTGCAGTCGGGCCAGTTCCTTCAGAGGACTGTGAGGGAAGCTGTGGCCTCTCCGTTCATAGAGGCCTCTGTTGGGTGCCAAAGTCCGCTGGCAGGCCTTGGGTAGCATGCTGCTGAGCCATACAAAGGGACTGGGTAGCAGTGGGCATGCAGGTGGCATTTCACGGCAATGGCGGCATGGCCTGGTCTCCAGT
This sequence comes from Arvicola amphibius, assembly GCF_903992535.2. Taxonomy (NCBI): domain Eukaryota; kingdom Metazoa; phylum Chordata; class Mammalia; order Rodentia; family Cricetidae; genus Arvicola; species Arvicola amphibius. The sequence goes on from NC_052050.1 coordinate 4,084,237, forward strand.
TCTGGGCTGACCTGCCCGATCGGGCCCATCAGGGTGTCCATGAAGCCCCTGCGCAGGGTAACTGCCTCACTTTCTCCAACTTGTCCAGTTCCCTGACATCGTGGAATTCTGTGAACTGATGGCTAATGCAGGCAAGACAGTGATTGTGGCAGCACTAGATGGAACCTTCCAGAGAAAGGTAAGGTGTCTGACCTAGGCCTGGCAGTGGGTCCTGGAGGGAGGTAGGGCTCTGGAGCATGGGACAATCCACAAGATGTCCCCAGAAGTAGATATGTTCAGAATAGTTGCCTGGTGGGTACTCTGAGTGGGCCAAGGGCTTGAGAGCATGAGGGTGTGGCTTTCTAGAAAAGCAGGATCCGGGTGATGTATCCTGAATCATGGGGTTCAAGGGAGAAGCGCTGGGGCTGGCAAGAGCTCAGGCTGTGACATGCTTGCCTTGCAAAGAGTGCACACCTGCGTTTGATCCTCGGAACCCTCTTTTTAAAAATGCCAGGCAAGGTGGTGTGCATCTATTACCCTACCACTGGGAGGCAGAGACAGGCAGATCCCAGCTCACTGGCAAGCTCCAAGCCAGCGAGAAACCCTGTTTCCAAACAACAAAAGCAACCAAGGTGGGCGGTGCTGAAGGAATAGTCCCTAAGGCTGCTCTCTGGCTCCTGCAGGCATGCACACAGTGAACACAGGCAGGAAAGGGAACTGCTTGGCCAAATGACCAAACGCACCTGCTGTCCTGTGTGTAGGCTTTCGGCAACATCTTGAACCTGGTGCCCCTGGCTGAGAGCGTGGTGAAGCTGACTGCCGTGTGTATGGAGTGCTTCCGAGAAGCTGCCTACACCAAGAGGCTGGGCATGGAGAAGGAGGTATCCTCACGCTTCTGTCCGTGTATCGGGGTGGGCTAGGGTTCAGTCCCACCCTCACGCATCCCTTCCATGGCCCGTCCCCAGGTGGAGGTGATAGGCGGAGCAGACAAGTACCACTCCGTGTGCCGCCTGTGCTACTTTAAGAAGTCCCCGGTGCAGCCGGCCGGGCCGGACAACAAAGAGAACTTCCCGGTGCTGGGACAGCCTGGAGAGGCCTCAGCTGTCAGGAAGCTCTTTGCCCCTCACCAAGTCCTACAGCACAACTCTGCCAACTGAGAGGACCTGGGGCTGGAATTGCCTCACAATAGACACTGCCCTGGACAGGCTCAGCTGCTTGTTGCAGCCTTTTTTAGTTCCCTTCTGGGCTGCTGAGATGCTTCAGCCCAGTGGGGAGCCAGCGCCTGCCTGGTCCTTAGGGCTTGACATTCAGCCAGAGGTGAAGACAGAGCCACATGGTTGTTGTGACATTGGTGGTGCTGGCTTCTTCCTCCTTGGTGGCTTTCACTGCTGGGTTTCAGTCTCATGGAGCCCCGCCCCTTACCAAGGCTCTAGCCCTCCGTTTGTGTTAATGCCTGACCTACGCCCCCACAATGGCCCCCAGAGCCAGTCAGTATACAGTGGCGTTGGTCTTGCCCTGCTCAGAGCCCCAGCCCTGTGACTCGGGGCTCTTAGAGCTGTGCTTCTTCTGCTGTAGTATAAAATAATTAATATTAAAGTTTGCTACTTGAGAGCTTATTTCTCTTTAACCTGGATTTCCCCGAATCTTGCAGTCAGAGCCCATATGACTTGGGGGCAGGGATTTCTTCTGGCTGGTTGGTTTCAGTATAGACATGGAAAAGGAACCAGGGAGAGCCCAGGGGATGGTGTTTGTTGCTGGCCCTGGCGGGGGGGGGGGGGGGCAGGTTTTATAACAGAAACTTGATAACTGGGCTGAGGAAATCACAGACGTGCCTTGTAAAGTGGGCTGTGGTAACTCCCTTGAAGGCCAAAGACCTGGGTACGCGTGTCCCTTCCCTGGTGCTATGCCCAGCTTCAGGCCATGCTCTAGAGGGAAGGTCTACAGCTCAGAGCCTGGCATAGCACCCTGTTAGTTTATACTTCAGATTTTGAAAGACACCAAAAGAACCAACTACTGGTGGCCTCATCATTGCACAAAAGCTAAGAGTTGCCTCAGGGGCACGCTGCTTCTTGATAGAGATGGGTCCGCTCTGTGACTCGTCCCAGGAAGGTATCAAGACCCAACCTCATGCACTGTGCCCTTCACTTCTGATAGGAAACATCTGCTGGGGGGGGGGGGGCAGCAGAACCTGGACAAGCTATCTAGAACCCGTCTATACGCTGACACTGGCTAATTTAGGGTGCAGTAGAAGGCAGTGTGGAGAATGAGACCCCATCGGGAGAAGCTGCCGCCCCATGCTCCAGGGTACATGTTCTGGCTGGATGTGACGGTTTACAGCTTATTCCCAACACTCAGGAGGCAGAGGCAGGTGGATCTGAATCCGGGACAGCCAGATCCAGTGAGACCCCAGTCTAGCCAAGCATGGCAGCACAGGCCAGTGCTTCCAGTCGGGTAAATTTTGAAGCCAGCCTGGGCTATGCAGATATTATGAAAAGCTGGGGTGGAGCTCAGTTGCATAGCATAAAGTCCAGGGTTTGAAACCAAGAAGGTCAGAGCTTCATCCTTGGCTACATAAATTTGAGGCCTTTTCTCAAAACAATATCAATCAAGGTGTATTTCTATCCCTAGCCTTTGGTGCCATCAAGGACAGCACACTGAGAAAAAAACATTTATTTCACATCCCGAACAGTCTACAGAACCTGAGGGCAGGGCCGTCCCCACCAAGTCTCGATACATTCAGTGCAGGGGTTCCTGCCCTCCTCCTAGTATCTAATAACTGCTGGGGGATATTTACATAAAGCTGGGTGTTATCTCAGACAAAGCTCCTCCCTCCTGCCAGGGGCGGGAGCAAGAAGGAAGTGATATCCAGTCCCCAGCTGTCAGGCAAGCAGCCTAGGGACAGTTGGCCCAGTGGTAACCCCAGAAGACAGTGGAGAGGAAGCTGGGTAGTGAACCTGAGTGAGGAAGTGGGGAGCCTAGGGCCAGCACTCCAAGGAGATCGGTGCATGGACCCCCAACCTTGTCTTCGGAGGGACAAAAAAAAAAAAGATGGTTGGAGCTCCCGTGGCCACAAGCTGAGCTCAGCTTTCCAGCAAAGGGGAAACTGGCATATGCCAAAAACAGCATATAGCGGGCATCTGCTTCTGGCTGAGGTGGGGTTCAGGGTTATCAAAAGCAACAAGAGCTGAGCACACAGCTCGATAGTGGCACTGGGTAAGCAAATTCAAGGCCCTGGGCACCATCCCCAGTCCTGGGGGTTGGCGGTGGCGCCCCTTCGGGCACAGGCACTTCAGGTGTGCTCTGGCTGCAGCTAGAATACACAACAGCGTGGGCTCTTTGGCTGTCAACTGAAACCGGCAAGAGACTGCGGTTCCGGCAGCAAACCCGGAGAAAGAAGTCCAGGGGAGAGGATGGCCCCAAGCACCTCCCTGCCTCTTTGCTTCTGGCTGCTCAGTACACAGGGGGAGGCTGGTAGCCCTCAGTGGTCTCCACGTTCTGGGTGAAGGGTGGCTGTTGATAGTTTTCCACCGAGGCACTGGGGTAGGAGGAGTAGGCTGTGTTGGGGTCTGGGGTGGGGTCCACGTAGTTCTGAATGAAGGCATCCACTCCTGCCTTGTAGCGTTGGTAGGCCAGAGAGGCCAGCACACCCTGCAGGGGAAGACATAAGGCGTGGGCAGGGCAAGAGGACATGGTTTTTCACTGGACTTCTGAAGCTGCCCTCCCCAGCCCACCTACCCAGGAAAAGATGGAGAAGAAGCTGAAGGTGATGGCTGCCCGTGCCGAGTCTGCTTGCACCCGCACATCTTCAGAATTGGTGGCTGCCCACTGGTTGGTTAGGAAGCAAAAACCAACGAACCACAGGAAAGTCCAGAGAGCTGGGGAGACAATGAGGGAATAGTGGGCCCCAGAACATGTCTCCTGGGCCCCTGGGAATCCCGTCTGTCCCCAGGCCCAGAAGGGACTCAAGGAAGGACCCTCCCACGGCTCTGTGCTGTGTAACCTACAGAAGCAGAGGGAAGTGAGGGCTTAGGGGTAAGTGCTAGATGGGATGGATGAGTCCAGAAACCTGATGCCATCCTCACCCTTATGCCAACACTCTTGAGTTTCTGAAGTCTGAATGCCTTGGGTGCCATCCCAGGGTATAGGGGTCTCAGGAGAAGCCATAAGTGAGGCCCATGATCCTGAGCTGCTATCGGTAACCCCTCCCAACAGCACCAAGGCCCCTCATTGCGAAGCCTTGGCGTGCCAGTGCCACAGGCATACCTGAGAAGAGCAGGTCACCGATGACCAGATACTTGCGATCAGTAGCATTGCTTATCTGGGAGAAAAGGGCGTCGACCACGAGAAAGAAGGCTGATGCCAGGAAGGCCAGCACCCCGATGGCACTGCCATAGCGGCAGGCATCCTCGTTCTTGTTGAACACACAGTATAACTGCCGAGAATCGTGAGTGTTGCTGTAGCCCTCACCGAATATGCAGGAGAACACGATCAAGGCCAGGACCTGAAGGGGGGAGGGCACTGGTGGGCGGGTGCAGGCACCTGTGGGCACATCCTGCACAGACAGACCCCCTCTCAGAGCCCACGATGAGGATCCTAGCAGGGCAGCAGCTAGCTCTTGTCTCTCTACTGATGCCCTTTTGGAAACTGGTGTTTCAACCCCTCTGGACTCCTGGGAGTGAGGAGATGGGCAGGCTGTGGCCAGGATGTTCACAGGTCCTCCCCATCAGGGGCCGGAGGGTAGACTGGGCTACTGTGGGAAAGAATTACCTTTCATCCCTCAGATGTTGAGATCCACCTGTCTCTGCCTTCAGTGCTGGGATCAGGGTGTGTGCCACCAATGCCCAGCTGTTCTTGTTTGTTTGGGTTGGGTTGAGCTTATGTTTTTGTTTTGTTGTTTGTTTTTGGTTTGTTTGTTTGGCATTGGGGATCACGTTTAGTCCAGGCTGGGCTCGGTGTAACCCAGGATGATCTTGACTCCTGGTCCTCCAGCCTCCACCTCCCAAATGCTGGGATTACAGTCATGCACTACCATGCTTGCTTGGGGTTCCCCCAACCCTATCTCTTCCTCATTGCTGTCAGTTCAAACCTAGGGCCGCATACATGCAAGGCATGTGTACCACATGTTGCTGTTGGTGGTTGGGGGGTGTTTGTGTGTTTATTTGTTTTGTTTTTCGAGACAGGGTTTCTCTGTGTAACAGCCCTGGCTGTCCTGGAACTCACTCTGTAGATCAGACTGGCTTCAAACTCACAGAGATCCACCTGCCTCTCCCTCCCAAGTGCTAGGATTAAGGCCTGTTTGTTTGTTTTGAGAGAGGGTCTCACTATGTAGCCCTGGTTGTTCTGGAACTCAGAACCTGCTTTTGCTTTCAGAGCAGAGTGTGGTGATTAAAGGCATGAGCCACCATGCCTGCTCCTTTTGGCTGTTTTTAGTCTCAGACCGGAGAGCCAGCTCATCAGTCAAGAGCACTAACTGCTCTTGCAGAGGACCTGGATTTGGTTCTCAGCACCCATACTGTGACTCATAACCGCCTGTAACTCCAGTTCCGGGTGAACAGATGACCGTTTTCTGACCTCTGTGGTTACCAAGCATGCACATGGTATCTTCATCCACACACACGAACGCACACAAAAAAGACAAGATCTCACTCTGGCTGGAGCTGGCCTGAAGCCTATGACAATCCTCCTGCCTCGGCCCCCTCAGTACTGAGATTACGGATGTGAGCCATCACATCCCATCTGAATGAGCTTTAAACAAGGTGGCTTAAAACAAGAGTTCCATCCAACCCTCACTCCAAGACCCTGTCCCAAGTCAACTCTATAGCATTAACCACTATCTTCTAGACCATTCTTCAACAGCAGGGCTCGGTCCCCTCCAAGACTGACTCCCCAGCCGGCCAGCCTCCCCCCTACAAGGCCTTGCTGGCTAACCCTTCCCGTTTTGACATGCTGGCTGCTCCCCTCCAGAGAACCACAGCCTAGAATCCAGTCCCACACTTGTTCCCTTCAAAACAAGGTTCTTGGGGTGGTCAGAGCCAAAGGTCTGTGGGCCAGGCTTAGACCCCTCGCAGGAGCCAGGGCTGATGAGGGAAAATCACCAGCAGAAACTGTCCAGTTTGGGAAACAGCGCCTTTGGAATCGCCCTAGTCATTTTGCCTCCTTCCCGCACCTCAAGGCCACTGCTAAGAGCCCACCTCAACCCGGCAGCCGGAACTGTCTGTGGGCACCAGGCTGCCTTCAGACTCCTGGGGCCAGAGCAATCCGATTCTCCCAGAACGCTCTCTATAGGACTGTAGAACCGAAGTCACAAGCCCCGCCTCCAGCTGGAGATGAAGCCGGAACTCCGGGACCGGGCGCACAGTCTGGGTCAAGATTCCTGGCACTGCCATCCTGACTGACAGGGTACAACCCGGGACACAGTCGACTAGACTCCACCGCTAGGCTGGGAGGCTCAGGGAGCCACAGCACCTCCAAGACTCCGAGCCCAGATCCTCTGGGAGCAGTAGGCCCACCCTCAATCCCGCAGCGAAAGCCTCGGCTTTCAGTGTTTTCGTCCCACGATAGGGACACCCGCCGTACACGCCTGGTACCAGAGAGCTTGCCCGGCTTCTGGGGAGAGAGTCTGTGCTGGATTGGTTAGCTGACCTGTTGCTAGCCTCTGAGCGGGAAGGAAATCCTACTTCAGGGCGCCAGGCCACCCCCCCTCCTTGCACCCCACGTGGCCTCAGAAAGTCCCTTCCAGGTGAATTCCCCACGCCGGGAAGCGCGGCGTGCAGGCCACCTGCTGTGGCGTGGCCCCCGAAGCCCCACCCACTGCCAGCAGGGCGACGGGCCTGCACCCGCAGAGCACCTCGGGGGGACATCCCGCACCGGGGTGGCCGGGACCAGTGGATGAGACGAGATCCGGAGCCACGCAGTGGGACAGGCGACAGGGCGCACGGCCCGGAGGGGACGGAGACACGAAGGGGTGCGGGGCCCGCGCTCTCCTCCAGGCCTGGGACGTGCGGCCGCAACCACCTGTCGCTCTCGGAAGCCGGCGGCCCACCGGGCCTGGTGGCCGGGGCGCGCGGCTCCGGGATCCCCCCCTGGCCGACTCACCATGCTCACGATGCGAGTCACCACCTGAGGCTGCGACACGAAGCGCCTCAGGTCGAAGGAGCCGCCCGCGTTGGCCGCGCCGTAGGCCCCGCTCTCCATGTCGCCGTCGCTGCCGAGCCGCGGATGGCCGAAAACCAGGCGGACCGACCCGCCCCGTTCTGGCCTCTGGGGGCGTGGCCGGCCGCCGAAGGAGGGCGTGGTCAGCCGCCGGGGACTCGCTGCAGGGTGTCCCTCAGAGCCTGCTGCGCGGTGCCAGGTGGCAGGAACTTGAAGCTGCGCCTGCGGTGGCGCCAGGGTGGGGCAGAAGGGAGGAAAAGCTCACCTCTGGGAGGTCTCAACAAGAAAGGTTCAGAGAGACCCCTGGGTGGGAAACCCTTGGGCGGCCGATTCCCCACCTTATACCTACACCTGGCTTCTGGCCCTCTCTAGAAAAACTCTCCAGACACCCAGATCCCATCAACCCAGAACTTAGGCTCATAAACGTTCAGATGGTCTCAAGAGGTAGAGAAGAGGAGGAGGATAAGGAGTTCAAGACCAGCCTGAGCTATCTGAGATCCTGTTTCAAAATACGAGAGAGAGAGAGAGAGAGAGAGAGAGAGAGAGAGAGAAAGGGGAGAGAGAGAAGAGAGGAGAGAGAGAGAGGAGAGAGAGGAGAGAGAGAGAGAGAGAGGAGAGAGAGGAGAGAGAGAGAGAGAGAGGAGAGAGAGAGGAGAGAGAGGAGAGAGAGAGAGAGAGAGAGAGAGAGGAGAGAGGAATGTAATTTTAAAAATTAAATAAGATCATTGATTTACAGAACCCAGCTCCTCTTCCCCGCAAAAAAATAGCATTTAGAAAGGGAACCGGGTGCTTATTCCGTGAAAGGGTTGCATGCTTACGTTGGCAACATAAATGGGCTGCCAAGGCAATCATGGCTGTTGAGAGGTGTAGAGGGCTGAGGAGTAACTAGGCAGACACAAACTAGGATCAGGACAAGATGGCACTACCATAGTCACTTCAGTGGGTAAGGAGTAATGAGGACACTGGCACCTCTGTAATGAGGGGGCTGGACAGTAAGGGAAGTTGGGGCAGAAACCTAGCCCACCAGAAGGGGTGCATTGGGGAGAAAACAGGAATGGGCACAGTAGGAGTTGGGCTCCCCACGCTTACGTAGAAGGTGGCAAGTGGCTGGTGAGTGAGCACAGGCCCACTCCCGGCTGTCTAAGTCCTAAAATCTGCACACACACACACCCAGAGTGTTTGCCGAAGGAATCCTGCTGGTGGCAGGACTCTCCCACACCTCCTTCCTTCCTTTTCTTTTCTGTCTAGATTAAAAAAATAATGATAAATTTAGCCAGACTGTGGGGGCATGCCTTTAATCCCAACACTCGGGCAGCAGAGGCAGGCGGATCTCTGTGAGTTCGAGGCCAGCCTGGTCTACAGAGCGAGTTTCAGGACAACAGCCACAGCTGTTGTTACACAGAGGGACCCTGTCTTGAAAAGCAAACAACAAACAAATAAATCTTTTTACATTACATTTATTTGTTTTGTGCCTGGCGTGGGGGTGGGTGGCAGATGACATGGTACATCTGACAGAGAGGGATTCTTGCAGGAGACAGCGCTCTCCTTCTACCGTGTGGGTGCCTGGGATTGAGCTCAGGCTGTCAGGCTTGGCAGCTAGCACCTTTGCCCATCTCACAAGCCCCTTTTTAGATTCTGTTGTTGTTGTTTTAATTTTGAGACAGAGTCCTACTATGCAGCCTGGCTGTCCTGGGACTATATAGACCGGGCTGGTCTCTAACTCACAGGAATCCTGCTGCTTCTGCCTCCCAAGTGCTGGAATCAAAGGTGTGCACCATCACACTCAGCCAGCACCTCAATTTTTGTTTTTATTTCTTTGTTTGATTGGTTGGTTCTTTGAGATCTGACTCATGTACCAAGATTAGCCTTAAACTTTCTTCTATCTCCTGAATTCTGGGATTACAGGTGTGAGCCACCACACACAGAAACCATTTACTGTTACCAAATTGCCAGTGACCCCCTCTTCAGTTACACCACCCTCAGTGGGGAGGAGCTGGGCTGCAGTGCACCCGCGAGCAAGCACACCCACTCAGTTCTCGTATTGTTCGCCTAGCAAGAGCTGCCAACAGCCACTCGCACAGCAGGAATCCCCTACACAAGTTTATTTCTTTGGGCCTTATACACGATAATGCTCTAGACTTCAGGGCCCCTTTTGGGGGTGCACTACTTTTGGTAGTCTGATCTTCACACACTCCCCTTTCTGTCCCCTCTCCCCAGGCTCTTTTTTGCTGCAGTGGTGAATTCTTGTGTAGGGCAGGAAGGCAAGCCTGGGGACTCTGTCTTCCGGTCACAACCTGATGACAAGGGAGTCGACAGTCCAGGTCAGGCAGACTCACCCAATCTTACGGTTTCAAGAGCATCAGTGAGCTTCTTACTCACGCCACTAAAGGCATTGAATCACCAAGAGGTCACTCGCTGGCTCCTGGTCACATGGTCAGCAGGAGCTAGGTAGGCCTCTGTGTTCCCATTTTATAGAGGAAAACAATGAGTCTCAGAGAGGTGACATACCCTCCCGAGAGTCTAACCTCTGCATAGTCTTGGGAAGAGGAACAAGGAGCTCCAACAGGGGCCAAGCTGAGATGTTTAAGGAGACAGAATTGACCACCACCCAAAGGCCAGTAGTTGGTGCTCAGAGATCTGTGGTACCTGGAGTCAGACCACACAGACACCCTGGCCACTGTACATGTCAGAGATGTGAAGGCTTAGAGAGGGGAACTTGGGAGGCCTCACCTTTGCAGAAAGGTTGGCTGGTGGGACCACTGTTGGGGACTATGCAGGCCAGAAGCCCCTGACCCTCTCTGGTCCCTTGAGGCTCCATGAGACCCATAGGGAAGTGCCCCACCAGAAGTCAGCTGAGAGCCCTGGTTAGGGTGGGGTGTGAAAGGAACATGCTAGGCACTGTAGGCTTTTGGCTTTAATAAGCAGCTTCAGGCTGGGTCCTTGCTGTATCTCGTTGACAACCCGTTTCACAAGACTAACCTGCTGTTCCCACTTAGGACCCTGGCTGTTCAAGGGGGTGGTCGGCCTCTTGCCCAGTGTCAAGCTCCCGTGGTTATTACCTGGTTGACCTCAGCATCCCGTAACTAATGGCTGCAATGGAGACCAGGCTGCCGGCCAGAATGCAGGTGGGTGTCAGGGGCAGCTCCCCTGTAGGGTGGGAAGGAGTGTGGGTTGGGCTACTGCTAGGCCAGGGACAAAGGAGGCATGTAGCCTCCTCAGGCCCATCGTGCCCTGGGCAGTGCCAGGTCCAGTCCTTCCCCAGCCCTGGCCACCTTCCCGGACACACTGCAGCCCCTGCTCCAGGTCTGGAAGGTCCTTCTCACCTGGGGGCAGCAGCACGCGGGCACTGCTCTCCACACTGACACCATTTGCAGCTTCGCAACGGAACCAACCAAACGTCTGGGACAGGGGGATGGAGAAGTTGGCAGGCTTCCCATGGAGGGGTCTCTGCTGTGCGTGTACACGCCCGTCACTCCCGACCAAGCGGTAGATGATGGGTGGACTGCCTGAGGATGCCAGGCAGGACAGCTCCGCCGAGAGGCCTGAGTTCCCATTGTGCAGGGCGAAGTCAGCCTGCAGCTGGGACACTGGCTCTGTCAGGGAGGGGAAGACAGAGCGGCACAGGTGAGATGGAGAAACTTCCAGACTCCCAATGCATCCTCCTCTTTATCTGTCGAAGGATCCCAGAGACGTAGCTGTGACTGCCACCTTCCCCTGGCAGCTTGCCAGATTGCCCTCTGGCCTGCTTGTCTAGGCTAATAGGTGACTTGTAGCATATACTATACAATTCCATTTAAATTTAAAAACAAACAAACAAAAAAAAACTCTTTTAGGCCAGGTGGTGGTACACGGCTTTAATCTCAGCACTGGGGAGACAGAGGCAGGCAGATCTCTGTGAGTTCGAGGCCAGCTTGGTCTACAGCGTGAGTTCCAGAACAGCCAGAACTATACAGAGAAACCCTGGCTGAAAAAAGAAAAAAACTACAAAATTTTTTTCTTTGAGACAGGGTTTTTTTGTGTAGCCCTGACTGTCCTGGAACTCATTCTGTAGCCCGGGTTGGCCTTGAAGTCAGAGATCTGACAGCCTCTGCCTCCTGAGTGGTGGGATTAAAGGTGTGCACCACCACCGCCTGACATCATTGGGTATTTTAAAAATTGTTTTGGACTAAACTCCTGCAGGGACCAGGCCAAAAATAAAAATGGACTCATAAGAGCTAGGTTCCACATCACCAAGCTAACACCGAGCAGACAGCAGTCAGGATTCTCAGGCAGCCTGCTTTCTAAGTTCTTAAATAGTGACCTGGCCGGACATGGCAGCACATGCCTGAAATCCTAGCCCTCGGGAATCAGAGGGGGGGGGGAGAATATATATATATATATATATATATATATATATATATATATATATATATATATATGGGGGCCTCAGCAGTTGAGACTGCTTCCTGCTTTTGCAGAGGACCCAGTAGGTTCCCAGCACCCATGGTGTATGGCTCACAACCACTGTAACTCTGACTCCAGGGGGCCTGATGACTCTAGCCTCCAAATACACCTTAAAAACCATATACAAATAAACAGGCCAGGCATGGTGGCTCACGCCTTTAATCCCAGCACTCGGGAAGCAGAGGCAGGCGCATCTCTGTGAGTTCGAGGCCAGCCTGGGCTACACAGTGAGTTCCAGAACAAATAGAGCTACATAGAGAGACCCTGCCTCAAAAATAAACAAGCAAACAAATCTTTTAATTAAAAAACAAGAAAGGAAAAAACAACAACAACAAAAACCAGTTGGAAACATGGGAAATACCCATGGACTGGACTACACTCCAAATTCCAGGCCAACCTGGGTTACAATGTGAGACCTGACCAGGTGTGATGGCCCATACCTTTAATCCCAGCACTGGAGATGAAGGCCACAGAGGTAGATGGATCTCTGAGTTCAAGGCCAGTTTGGTCTACAGAGTGAATTCCGGGACAGCCATGGGTACACAGAGAAACCCTGTCTCGAGAAAGGGAGGAGGAGGAGGAGGAGGAGGAGGAGGAAGAGGAGGAGGAGGAGAAGAAAGGAAGGAAGGAAGGAAGGAAGGAAGGAAAGAAGAAAGGAAGGAAGGAAAGAAGGAAGGAAGAAAAAGAAAAGAAACAAAAGAAAAAAGTGCTTGCTGCTTTCAAAGAACCCCAGTCTGGTTCTTGGCTCCCACAGGGCAGCTCACAACCATCTGTAACTGCACTTCAGGGGCCCTGACAGCCTCATCTGGCCTCCATGGCACTACACGTATGTGGAGCACAGACACTACACGTGTGTGGAGCACAGACACTACACGTGTATGGAGCACAGACACTACACGTGTGTGGAGCACAGACATAAAGGCAAGGCAAAGCACTCATCTCCATAAAATATAAATAAATCCGTACGCTAGGCTGGGGATGTAGCTCAGTGATTGGGTGCTCACCTAGCCCGACAGGCCTCTGGCCTAGCCACTAAAGGTGAGAACTGCGGGGCAGGATGGCAATAAGCTCTTTCAGACACAGGCCATAGCTTAGAAGAATGGAGGTGCTGGGGTCTTCAGGACTCCGCTGAGCAACCCTGCTGACCAGAAGCTGTCTCATGCCTGTGCCTAGCGTCATCAGTGCTGAGTGTCACCTCCCTTGCACCTTTCTAAGCCCACTCCCTTCCCCCTGGGTGTCCTGTTATCATCTTGCTTCACGGGCAAAGCAATCGAGACCCAGACATGGAGAGACATGTTCAAGACCCCATAGCCAGCCAGCTCACAAGGAGATCCCAGCCTTCCACATGCTGGGTTTCAGAACCTGGCGCCCTCTTTTAGGCTCTTGGCCTTGGTGTTTTTGGAGGGTGAGGATGCTGGACTCGTGGAGGCGAGCAATACTTCCTGGTTCCTATTAACAGAGTGACTGCCTGGGTGGAAAGGGAAGAAAGAAAGGTCTGGGGGGGGGGGAGGGGGTAGCGTGGGAGATGAAAGCAGATGTGGTCACTTACGGGTTGTCTAAGCAACACCCTCAACCTCAGAGGATGTTGACTTCCACAATGGCAGTGAGGAACCTGAGTGCCTCCCCACGGTGTGGATGAGACAGCAATGCCTTGACGAGCAGCTCCATGTCAGACCCACTGAACCTTCTGGCCCCTGCCAGGAGACTGTGCCCGCTGGTCACCCATGGACTGGGCACAGCCTTGGAGGCAGGCAGCCTGCCCTCTGTCCCCACTGTGCCGCCTCCTCCTGTCTCCCCCTCATCCCAAAGTCCACCATCCCCTCCCCCAGCCCCTCCAGGGATCCACATCCCACCAGCCTCACCAGCCCGCACCCACCCTCTGGCACCTTCTGTACTCACTGGTCCACAGCTCCCAGTACATCTGCAGCTGGCTGCTGGGCCCATAGGTGCCCAGATTAGAGGATGCTTGGCAGGAGTAGGTGAGCAGGTCTGGGCTGGACTTGAGCGTGATGTTGATGTTGAAGGAGGCTGGCTTGTCGTCGCGCACAACCCTTGTTGCCACAAGGACCCCTCGGCTAGCCATGAGAGAGTAAGTGATGGGCCGCGGTGCCTCAGGGCTGTCGCAGGTTATAAGCACCCGGCGGCTTTGAGGGTAAACTTCCAGCACTTTGTAGGCAATGGTGATGTCTGGGAGGTGAGCAAGTTAGGGAAAGAAAGAAACCAAGATGGACCAAGTACTTTAAAACTCTGGTTTGATAATTCTTCAAAAAGTTAATAGTTGGAGTTGGACAGAAGACCCAGTGGTCAAGAGCAGTCCTAGGAGACTTGGGTTTTGGTTTCCAGCTTGTGTCTGTCAACTCACAACCACCTGTAACATCAGGACTGGGGATGGACACTCTCTCCTGGCCTCCAAGGGCACCTGCACGAAGGTGATTCACCAAAAATCATGCAGATACATACAAACATAAGCAAATAAATTTAAATTTTTAAAAAATGATTTATTTATTTTTATTTTGTATCCACTGGTGTTTTGCCTGCCTGCATGTCTGTCTGTGTGAGGGTGTCAGATCCCCTGGAGCTGGAGTTACAGTCAGCTGGGAGCTGCCATGTGGGTGCTGGGAATTGAACCCAAGTCCTCTGGAAGAGCAGCCAGGGCTCTTAACCCACTGAGCCATCTCTCCAGTCCCACAAATGGGTTTTTTAAAGAAGTGTAAACATAGGGGCTGAGAGTGGATCTCAGTGTTGAGAGTGTATCTCAGTGGTAGAATACAAGACTAGCTATCAATTCTAAGACCCTGAGTTCAGTCTCCAGCACCATTAAAAAAAGAAAAAGAAAGGTATGGGAGGAGTTAAAAAAATTAGTGATGGCTCAGCATGTATACTCCAGGACACATCCCAACAGAATCAAAGACAGACTTTGACAGATCCGTCACATACATGTCAGGGCAGCTCCGGTCACAGCTACCCAGAGGTGGAAACAACTTCAAATCCTAACAGTGGAACACAGTCTTTGCAGGGGATATGATTTGATCTGAGGATGAACAAGGGTTTAGAGGCATCATGCCATGGCAGAGCTTGAGCCAGGCATGGGTAAGGTGCTCAGCCTGATTTCCAGTGAGGTCAAAAGGAAGAAATGAGCCCCACCCATTTCTTGATGCCATAGCACCAATATAACATGACTCCATGCCATGGAGTCAGACGGGAGGGAAACTGCTGTGTAAGTATGCTTTGGGGGCTTGGGAGATGGCTCAGGGGTTAAGAATGCTTGCCGCTCAGAGTCACACAGTGGCTCACAACCGCCTGTAACTCCACTCCCAGAGGGAATCCAAACCCTCTGCTGGGTTCTGTGGGTACTGCATGCCTTGGTGCACAGACATAGACACATAGACACACACACACACACACACACACACAGAGAGAGAGAGAGAGAGAGAGAGAGAGAGAGAGAGAGAGAGAGAGAGAGAGAGAGAGAGAGGGAGGGAGGGAGGGAGGGAGGGAGAGAGAGAGAGAGAGAGAGAGAGAGAGAGAGAGAGAGAGAGAGAGAGAGAGCAGGCATGGTGTCAGCCTTTGAGAGGCTGGCAGATCTCTGTACTTGTGTACATAGTTTACATAGTTCCAGGACAGCCAAAACTACACAGTGAAACCTGTTTCGGAGAAGAAGAGGAGGAAATAATTAACGTCCCAGACTCCCGACCATATAGGCTGCCCTTGCTCTACTAGGCCTGGACACTGTACAGTACCTGTAGGCCAGGCGTGGTGACACACAGCTTTAATCCCAGCACTCAGGAGGCAGAGTTAGGGGAATCTCTGAGTTCAAGGCCAGCCTGGTCTACAGAGTGAGTTCCAGGACAGCTAGAGCTACACAGAGAAACCCTGTCTTGAAACCCCCACCTCCTGCAAGAAAATAGAAAGAAAGAAAAACTCCCGTGGAGAGGCTCCAAGCCCAGGACTCCCCAAGTTTCTGACCACTGTACCCACTTTCTTTCAGATCCTAATTCCTGCCTCAGGGGAACTTGTGTCTACTGCACTTCAGCTGAGTGCTGAGGCCAGGGACCCCATTCCACACCCTACAGCAGGGAGTGCCAGGCTGAGAAAAGAGGACAAGTTCTGGAGACACCTGCCCCAACTTGTTTTCTGGTTTTCTAAGACAGGGTTTCCAGTCCTGGCTGTCCTGGAACTCACTCTGTAGACCAGGATGGCTTCAAACTCACAGAGATGGGGCTGCCTCTGCCTCCCAAGTGCTGGGATTAAAGGCATGCGCCACCGCCGCCTGACTTTCCTGTAGCTTTTTAAACACTTTGTTGAGTATCCCTCATTGTGAGGGAGGTCTTTTGTTTGTTTTTTGGATTTTTTTTAAAATCAAAATAGATTTCTAATTTGAGATATCAGACCTAACGCCACTGCCAGACCTTCTCTGGTCTCCGTCTGGCAGACTCGTAACAAGACTTTTGTCAGTTGACCTTTGGGGACAACAGGTCTTTTCAGCGTCTAAGGAAGGTGTTCAGGGCTGGACTCTGTCTCACTGGGTGGGAAAGGAGTTGAGGGCCCAATCGTGGTTACATGTTTGTTTGTTTTTCTGCTCCCTTCATGAAGAGCAATGAGCTTGACTTATAAAAGTGAGAGAAGCGGTCCCTCTCATTTCCATGCTGGCGGCCCGGAATAGAAGCTTGGTTTGCATACATGGGGCCTGGAAGCGCACTAAGACAGCACAGTTGGCGTCCTGAGGTGGAAATAGAAAAGATCCCTCTCCACGCTAGCCTGCTGCGGTGACAGCTGTGTCTGCTTTTGTTTGTTGAGACAGGATCTCACTATGATGCCCTGGCTGTCCTGAAGCTCGCCGTGTAAACCACGCTGGCCCAGAACTCACAGAGATCCTCCTGCATCTGCGTCCCAAGTGCTGGAATTAAAGGTGTGCCACCAGGACTGGTACCACACCCTCACACTTTTCTTCTAAAGATAGGGTTTTACTGTTGCCTCCACCTTGCTGAGGATGACCTTGCCCCTCTGAGCCTCCTGCCTCTAATTCTCAGGGATGATGGTTGTGGACCCGCACGCCTACCGATGCTCCTGATTCTAACAGCATGGGGTGCTCGTTCATTTTTGCCCTCTGTCCCTGCAGGAAGATTGAGTGGCTTCTCTTTCTGTACCTGTTTTATCCTCATGGCTGGCAACAGTGCCAGCAACCAAACATCCTCTGAGAAGATATGTGAAGGAACAAAGGCTCAGTCAGCCTTCAGAAGCCTCCTATGCAGGACCCCACCAGCAGAGCTGAGCAGAGGCCATGGGCTGAGGGGACAGGAAGGCAGCACTGCCTCTGCCCAGGTACTTTCCTGAGACCCAGATACCAGCTCTTTTTTTAGATATGACACGAATAACGTTTTTCTTTTTTACAGAAATGAGGAAATGGTAGTTTGGTCTGTGCCTCATCCGACTGAGACCTCCGTCAACACCACCCTGCACCCTTCCTTAAGCAGAACAGAAGGGGATGCCCAGGGATGCAAGGCGGAGGACAAGGCATGGAGCTGACTGCCTGCCTCACCCTGAGGGGCACAGAGATGAGGCTGAGTGCCAAGGGAGGGTCCAGGTAAGAGGGGCAGGGGAGGAGGCAAAGAGGAAGATGGAATAGACCAGGGACTGTGGTCTTTCCCTGACTCCCTTTCCTCCCTGGCTCTGTACCTGGGCTGTTGAGGAGGAAAAGAGGAGAGAGGAGGGGGCAGGGAAGGAGAAAGAGAAGGGGGAGACAAAAGGGGAGGAAAGGAAGGGGAGACAGAAAGACATGTGTATATATATTATACACTATACATGTATATATATTACACACTATGCATGTATATTTATCACACACTATGCATGTATATATTATACACTATGCATGTATATTACATACTATACATGTATATATTATGCACATGCACACTCCCCACCCCCCACATATATTAAGAAAGAGAGAGAGAGAGAACAGTCACTCTCAGCTGCTTCCAGAACAAGAAAACTTAATGTCTAAGTTTTCTCTGCTCCCTCCCCTCCCTCTTCCCCTCCTGAAGGTCCCCCCTCCAGGGAAAGTGCACCCTAGAATTTCCTGGCCTTCTCTGGATCCCACCCATCAAGCAGAGCTGTGGGCCTTGGGGCAGGGGAATTCTATTCCCTGTGAGGCCCTGGGGCCCTGTGACTGGAACACAGCTGCCGAGGATCCCTCCTCTTCACACACTGCAAACTTCCTCCTCTCTCCATGCACCCTGGAGGCCTCCTAATGGTCTCACCCAGCCCTGCAGGGGTGGAGCCAGAGTTTTCCATCTGGGTCCCCCCATGCCCCTTCCTCACCATTAGTAACCTCTTTCCGGTCAAGACACCTGTCACAAGTGTGCAGCTCCGGCAGAGGTGCCCCCAGCTAGATCCTTCCCCCTGCAGTGTGGGGGCTACTCACCTTCTGTTGGCTCCCCTGAGAAGCTGCAGGCAGCTGTAAAAGAGGAGAGGGGTAAGCGGAGCTGGGCAGAGGAGGGAGACAGCCCAGACAGCTCCCTGCCCAGGCTGAGCCCTGATAGCAAGCCCTCTGGAACCAGATGGTGGCTCTGGTCATGACTACATGTTCTATTCTACTTCGCACAGGCTCTCTCCTATATTCCAGGCTGGCCTTGAACTCACTATCTCCCTGAGGGTGGCCTGGAACTCCTGATCTTCCTGTCTCCACTTCCCGAGTGCTGGGATTTCCAACATGCACCTTGTTTGAATGGAAACTCTTCTGTACAGTCTCACACTTGGAATCCCCAGGGCAGGCAAGTTAATGGGAGTCAGGGAATCAGGAGAGATGATTGCAAGCATGGTGACCCAAGTTCCGGTCCCAGGTTTTGCCCACCAAAAAGATGGGTGTGGGGCGTGTTTTAACCACAGTGTTGGGGGAGCAGCTAGCCAGTCTAGCTGAAACTGCAAGCTTCAGGCCAGTGAGAGCCTTTGCCTCCAAAACTAAGGTAGGGAAGAGATTGAAGAAGACACGATCTTAATGCTCAGTGTCTGGTTTCCATAAGCAACCACACTGGCAACTACAAACACACACACACACACACACACACACATACACCAGTGGAATCAAGGTGATGATGCCCTGCATGGTCAAACATGTGTGTGTCATCTATCGGGCTGATGTCAGCATCCTGCTCAGCCCCCCACCCCGCAGCACGCACACACACACACACACACACACACACACACACACACATCCACCTTCTCTCCCTCTGGTACATCTGCCTTCAGTTCTTTCTCGGACTCTCTGACACCCCATTCCCTGAGCCCTACTTCCTCAAGGCCCTTCCCATGGTGTCTGCAGGAGACTCACCCAGCATAGCCAAGAAGTGCAACAGAAGGAGCCTCATACTTCTGCAGGAGTGGGGCTGTGTGGGGCCTCCAGCTCGACTTAGGCTTCCTCATCTACCCTCTCCACCCTAAGGCCCCTGGATGCTCCTTGGGAGGCTGCCTGCAGCTAGGAGATAATCTGAAGGTTGTGGCTATCCAGGAGGCCCCCTGATACCCTGCATGGCTGGCTCCAGGGGTGTCTGTGTCCTCCCTGGTACCTGTGGGGGAGGGAGGGAGGCTGTGTCTGAGTTCCAGATGGTGTTCAAACAAAGGCCTTTCTTTATCAAGGAACTTTTATTTTATTTTATTACTTTTCTGTTTTTGTTTTTCGAGACAAGGGTTTCTCTGCGTAGCCTTGGATATCCTGGAACTCACTCTGTAGCCCAGGTTGGCCTTGAACTCACAGAGATCCGCCTGCCTCAGCCTCCTGAGTGCTGGGATTAAAGGCATGCGCCACCACTGCCTGGTTTAAAATTTTTTTTTATAATGTAATGATTTATTTTTCTTCTGTGTACATTGCTGTTTTGCCTGCACTTACATCTGTGTGAGTGTTGGATTCCCTGGAACTGGAGCTATAAACATCTGTGAGCTGCCATGTGGTTGCTGGGTCCTTTGGAGGAGCAGCCAGTGCTTCCAACTACTGAGCCGTCTCTCCAGCCCCACCAATAAGGGGTTTTCTTTATCAAGGAGCCCTGGAGTGGTCACCTGCTAAGAGACAGGGAGGAGAGGTGCTTTGGTGTCTATTGATTTGTATCTGAGCCCACTGATAGGGCACCTGGTACAGTTGCTGTGCTCTGTATTGGCTAAATGAGTTCCCAGTGAGACCCCAGGGTGGATGAGGTTCTCCCTCACCTGAGAGTATGGAGCTGTGTGCCTAAGCCTGTCCTTAAAGGAGTCCAGAGAAAGGCAAAGTCTCCCCTTAAGGACCTGGACCCAGGTTAACCTGAACAAAAGAGAGTAGGCCATGCTACCAATCCTAAGGCCACAGCAGGGCCAGACCCACTGGGTCTGAGGGACACAGGGCACCAAGGAAGCAGACGATATGGGCACTAGAACATGCTACCCATGAGAGGCGCTCATATCTGCCCACCCATGCTGTGGGCTCCTCGCCCCATTCCAGGCCAGGGCCTGCTGATCAGTCTGTGGTTTTCTAGGCATGCTCAGTGACTTCTGAGCAAACACCCACTTTGGAGGCTTTGTCACAGTTGAGGTCCCCCGCTGCCAGGTCACCTCCTGTGTCGAGTGTAGATGCTCTACAGGGCCTGGTTGGCAACTGTACTCAAGTCCAGCCCTGCCCTCTGGGAAGGCACACTGGATCTAGGAAGGCCCCTCCAGCCTGGTCCCCTCTGTGGAGGCCTGGTTTTATCAGGAAGCTGTCTGAACAGAGGGAAAGCCACGGGAAGAGTCAGCAAAGGTGTCAGGTCACCTGGACACCCACCCACTGTGCTCCTCACGGTGAGGTCCTTCCTGCCAACCGCCTTGAGTCAGTTCCCCACTGAGCACCCACAGCCTGGCATCTCCCCCAGGGCTGGAGCCTGTATCCCACGCCCACCTCCTCAAGTTTTTCCAGTGGGAACTGAGGAGGGGGGGGAGAACATTTTGACTTAGTTTCCAACAAAACCCCTTTTATTTAAAAATTAGGTTTCTTTTAACTTAAAATATTTATTTATATTTTATGAGGATGCATGTGTGCCTGAGTGCATGTATGTCTAGCATGCATGTGCAGGAGCCTGTGGCAGTCAGAAGGCGTCAGAGCCCCTGGTGCTGGAGTACAGGTGGTTGTGAGCCAACACTGGGTGTTGGGAACCGAACCCAGGTCTTCTGCAAGAGCAGCAAGTGCTCTTGATGGCTGGGCCACCTCTCCAGTCCCTATCTCTTTACATTTGAGGCAGGGTCTCCCAACCACGGTCCTAGGCTAGCAGTGCAGACACATTTCAGTGCCCCTGGTACCCATCACCCAAGCCCTGGCACACACCGCAAAGGTGCCACCTGGGCCTCCCGCACCATGATCACCTTCTCAGCGTCCCAACTGCCCCAAGCCTGGACTGTGTAGCACCCCCTGCACGCCTTCCTCAGCTCCCGCACCTGCTCACATCCTCTCTTTCCCAAAAGCCGTACCTGGGAGGACATCAACAAGCCCTCCCTCTGAGGTGCCATAGCCAGAGGGACCCTGGTTAGCTTTCTGGCTGCCAGCAGGTCTCAAACCCCCTTCCTACCTCCCCCACTGTGTCTTTTGGGGCACAACTTCACAATGTTTTGTTTAGTTTTATGGTAATGTTATTTTTAGGTGTTTTTTATTGTTTGTCTATTTGAGGCAGGGTCTTACTTTGTAAGCTGTCCTAGAACTCACTAAGTAGACCAGGCTGAACTTGAACCTACAAAGACTCCTATCTGCCTCCAGAGTGCTGGGATTAAATAAAGGTATATGCCACCATGCCTGGCTTTTTTTTTTTTTTTTTTTTTTTTGTATATTTGACACAACTTCTACTCTATTTCCTGGCTGGCCTGTAACTCATTGTGTAGACCAGGCTAGTCTCAAACTTAAGGCTATCCTTCTGTCTCTGCCTCTTGAGAGCTTGGATTACAGGCATGTGCTACCATGCTGGACTAGTTTTGTCTTTGAGACAGGATCTTGCTTATAGTCTAGGCTGACCTCAACCTCATAATCTCCTGCCTCAGCTTTCAAGTGTTGGAGTTGTAAGTGTGAACCTTGAGCCTGGCTGCAAAAACAACAAATACCCAGGTGGTGGCGCACACCTTTAATCCCAGCACTCAGGAGGCAGAGGCAGGGGGATCTTTGAGTTTGAGGCCAGCCAGGTCTACAGAGTGAGTTCTAGGACAGTCAGAGTTACACAGAGAAACCCTGTCTCAAAAATAAAAACCAAACAAAACCAAAACACACACACACACACACACACACACACACACACACAAAGAACCACAAATGACAAGTGAACCACAAGGAGCCACTGTTGCTGGCCTTACAGCTCATGGTTTAGAGAGGCAGGGACAAGAGTCTGTTTCCAACCGACTTTGCTACAGCTGCTGTTTAAAAAGCTGTTAATGAAGATGTCATTTTCACCTGGACAGCTTGTGAATTCCCTCCCACTGATCACCAGAGCCTGCCTGTGCACCTCCTGGTCTTGTTGCCCTGGGAACAGGACCCTGAACCCCTGTCCCGCCCTGGCTTTGTGTCCCGGGAATGGAGACAGCATCTTCCAAGACCACCTCCTACAGTGCATTCTCTGCATGTCCCGGAGTGTAGGCCTGTACACACCACCTAGACCCTGGCACTTAGAAGCACTTAATTGGTTTTGGGAGGGGGAGGTCATGTGATGGTCAGGCAAGCTAGGCAAAGTCAGCCACAGGAGGATCTGAACTGCTAACTCTTCAGTGGTCACCTGAGAAGACGCCAGTCTCCAGGGCAGAAGTCCAGGCAGGAGCTGCAGGCTCCTCAGCTAGGTGGATGGCCCATGCCTGTCACCCTAGTGCTTGGGAAGCAGAGGCAGGAGGATCAGGAGTTCCAGGCTGCACGCTGGCCCTGCCCTTGCAGCACCCATGAACATACCACCTTCCAGGCCACCTGCACAGCACACTCTCCACACTCACCTGCCCCTGAGCGCCTGGCAGGGTAGGAACCGTCACCCCTCAGAGGCTCAGTCAGTTCACAGGAAGGCCGAGAGAGAGAACAATGTTTGGCAGAGGTGTGGCTGTGAACTCTGTGCTGCTTGTTTTCCCCAAGGGACCCAGATGTCACTCAACTTCAGCAAGTCACTCTCAGGATCAGGCGTGACCCAGACCTTATTCCACTTTAGTGTGTCTCGGAGGCCATGTATCTGGCTCAAGTTCCGGCCTGGCCACTTGCTGAGCACAGGTGGGTGGTACAATGTGGGGGGCACCGAAGAGCCCTCAGTGCCCGGAAGCCTGTTCCAGACCAGGGCTTGCAGCGTCATGGAGAGAGGTATACAAACACTTCTGAGAACCCCTTCCCAAGAAATTTGAATTCTTCTAAAAAAAAGTACATTAATTTTATCCATGAGTTGATATACATATGTACACTATAAAACACTCAATCAAACATTTGAAGGGATTAGACAATAAAATAGAGGTAGACATTCTCATGTTCTTCCTGCTGACCTGAGGATGAAGCCTGGGGCCAGCTGTAGGCAGTGGCTCCTGAGACTATGGATCCTTGGGTAAGGGATGGGAGTGGAGGCACCGGAGGAAGCTGCAGCAGAGCTGGGGGTGGGGTGGGCTGTGGGGCGATCGGTGCTACATCTCTGTGCGGCTAGGGAAGTGAAATCTGGAGACAGGAACCGAGACACTGGGGGCTCCGGGGCTCGAGGAACTCAGCCTGGTGGAGGGTCCCAGCCGGGGTGTCCTGGGGCCGGGTGAACCTGGGCACGGGAATCCGGGGCAGAAGGACCGCGGACGTGAAGCTCGAGAGCGAGGGGACTCGGGCTCCGGGCTTAGCTCGGGCAGCAGCCGCGACAAGTCGTCCACCAGGTGCCACTTCTCCTGGACCTGCTGCAGGGAAAATAAGGGACCAGCTGGTTTGCTTTAAGCAAACCATAGCCATAAGCCACGCCCACAAGGCAGTCTGAGGATGTTCTCACTGCAGCCGGAGCCCACCTCGAAGCCCGGCCCCTAATTAAGGACCAGGCAGCACCACGGCCCCGCCTCCAACAGTCCCAGCCCCGCCCCAGATCACGCCCACAACCTAAGGCTCTGCTTCAACCCAAGGCCACGCCTCCACCGAAGTAGGCTGCCAGTCAAGCTCCACACTCCTGAAGGGTTTGTCAGAAGCGCAGTCACTCACCCACACCAGCTGCTTCCGCAGTCCTTGGATGGCTCTGGCGTTCGCCCGGGACTGGGAAACACACACGGTCAGGACGAGGCTTAAAGCAGATAGAAGTGCAGGTCAGTCACCTCCCAGGCCACAGTCGTCGCTGCCTGACTTCCTTCCCCGTCCCCCAGTCTCTATCTTTGAGACAGGGTCTTGCCATGAAGCCCAGGCCGTCCTGGAGCTCACTCTGTAAGCAGGGTGTCCTCAAATTCACAGCCATCCTCCTGCCTCAGCCTCCCAAGTGCTGGGATCGCCGATGTGCGCCACCACACCGGATCTACCCTCTCAATCTCAAAGCTCTGTGCACGCTGTGTTATCTGAAGACTCCCCTTCCTCCCTCGCTGTAACAGCTCCAGCATGGTGAGGCTGCTTGGCCAGGGGCTCCTAGGAGTCCAGAAGGCCTACAGTTTGCCCTCAGGTCACCTGTCTTGGAGCCATTTCCCTGATTCCTGCACCCCAGGACACTATCAGGAGATGCCCAGGTGTACACCACCCCTGAGTAAGGAAAGCAAACTGGGTTTCTCCCTCGGTCCGGTCCCTGCTGTCTGGAGTCACCTGAGCAGAACGAGGAGAGGGAAGCTGAAGGCGTGGGAGCTGAGGTACCGGAGGGCACGCTGGCCAGGAAGTGGGAGCTGGAGGGTCACCAGCTCTGGCACCACCTGCCAGGGGGCTGAATAGTTGGTGAAGAGGCCACAGTCCCAGGAGGAGTGGGTGCTGGAGAGATGGGAACGGACAGGTTTGTGAGGGTCTGGGGTAGGAGTTGCTGGACCAGCCTCCCAGCGGCCAGCCCCCATCACCTGCTGATCACGTAGGCCAGAGGGACCACAGCCAAGAGCAAGCCCAGGAGCAAGACCAGTTGGAAGAAGAAGGTAGAGCTGGAGGCTCGGAACAGCCTTGGGGACGCCCTGGAGTTCCTCAGGAGGGTGTACTGGAGGTGGGCGAGATAACAGGACTTACCAGGGTGTTTTGCGGACCATGGAGTCTGAGGTCCCGGGAAGGGAAGGCAGAATCAGGATGCAGCAGCCTTCCGGTGCCTGTCCCAAGCTCCCACCTTCTTGATGTAGAAGGTGAGAAAGAGGAAGATACTGTTGAGGAGCGGCAGCAGGGGGCAGTAGAAGAGGCCCATCCAGGTGACAGTCTGCGCAGCCACGATGTCCAGCACATTCTTGGGCACCAGGAACTCCTCCCGGTCCAGCCAAGTCCAGAACCAGCCTGAGAAGCGCTCCACTAACAGCCTGGAGTGGGGAGTGCAGGATCGGGTAGGATCTGGGTCCACTCCCGGCGGGAAGGGTATGCGAGCCACGCGGGTCTTCCCTATGGGCCATCTCACCCTTACTCATGGGGACAGACCTGGCTCATGCTTGGCAGTGGCCTCTAGCTGTCCCCTGCGGTGCCCCCCATGTAGCTCACCTCCGAGGCAGGCTGACCAGGAAGGCGAAGGCCACGGTGAGCAGGAAGTTGAAGATGATTAATTTATATAACTCTTCGCCCACCGAGTTCTCCCAGCACTGGGGTGCAGAGGAAAGAGACCCATCACTACTCCCACATTCCTCCGAACTCTCTTTCCTCAACCACCGCTTGCCAGGGTTGGGGGTGGGTTGGTGGCTGGGGCGACTCCCAAAGCCAGGAGAGCTATGCACCTCTGGGGGTGTGGTGCAGGGCGCCCCCTGGGGGTACGCCATGGTATGGCAGCTCCGCCTCCAGCTACTCACGAAAGCCAGACCCGGGCAAGGACAAGGACTGAAAGGGATCGGACTCGGAGTTTGAGGTGGGGCTTTGTGGGGAAGGATGGGTGGCCACCTGGTATTCGCAGGCGTTGTAGCCGTAGGTCTCGCAGCTGGTCTTGTTTCTGCCTATGCACAGCACAGTCTGACCCAGCGAGAAGGAGAACATCCCCAGGCTGGCCAGCTTCAGCACCACGCACCTGAGGGCGGGTGGGGGATGCATCAGAGGTGGGTTGGGACTCTGTCCAGGTCATAGAATGACTGGTGTCTGAGACCTGGCGGCTCAACACCGCCTCCTTCCAGCCTGCTTCATCTCCCACCGGTATTTTTCAAAATGAGTTCCTCAAGCCTCGGTCTACGTGGTTCACGAGAATGGATCCTGCCTCTAAGTTAGTGTGGGAAATACTGTCCCAGTCAGTTCTCCTTCCTGCTGCCAGATCTATGGTTTATTTGGACGAGTCCTGCAGGAGAAAGTCTACGCCTTCCTGGGTCCTCAGAGCCTCAGTTCAGGAGACACCTTCCTCTTCCTTTTTATTTACTTTTTAGCCCTGGCTGACCCCAAAGTCACTATGTAGTCCAGGGTAGCCTCAAAGTTGCAGAGGTCTGTCTGCCTGTGAGCGCTGGTATTAAAAGGGGGCACCACCACACCTGCCCCCCCTCTGTGTTGAGTACACTCACATGCATGTGGAGCCCCGAGCTTGACGTTAGGTGTCTCCCTCTATTGCTCTCTACTTAACATTTTAAACATTTTATTTTTTTGCCTGTTTATTTCTTTGAGACAGGGGCTCCCTATGTAGCCCGGGCTGGCCTGGGACTTGTTCTGTGAACCCAGTTGGCCTCAAACTAATAGAGACCTGCCTGTCTGACTCTGGAGTGCTCTTTTTATTTTTAAAACTGTGTGTTTTATGTCTGTGTGGGGGTACGTGTCTGTGAATATTGTTGTCAGCGATGGCCAGAGGCACTGGAACTCCTCGGAGTCAGGGTTTCAGGCTGTTGTGAGCACCAATGTGGGTGCTGGGAATGGGACTGGAGACTTCTGGACCTGGTCTCCAGCCTCCAACTTATTTGAGGCAGGGTCTTTCGCTGAACATGAAGCTTAGTGCTTCAAGTCAGACTGGCCAATGCGCAGCTACCCATCTCACCTACCCCAACACTGGCATGGGATGTGGGGTGTGACAAGCATGTGCCACCACACTCAGCTTTTACACGGGTGCTGGAGGTGAGCTCTGGCCCCTCTTTCATGCCAAGCACATGCTCCATGGCTACGCTATCTCCCAGTCCCACTGCTCAGCGTCTTATGCTTCAGTAACAAATGCCCATGTGTAGCTTCTTCATATGTCAGGGCCACACTGGTCTGATGGCCTGAAGCCACCACATGCCTGTAACTTGGACAATTGCAATGTATGTGTGGCTAGAACAGCTGGGGACAGAGGGTCTCCAGTTCAACAGGGGCTGAGAGGCAAGGGTGGCTGGGATCTTATTTCTTAATCTTTTACCCTTTGGAATACCTTTGTTTTCCTTTCTTTCTTTCTTTCTTTCTTTTCTTTTCTTTTCTTTTCTTTCTTTCTTTCTTTCTTTTGTTTTTTTGAGACAGGGTTTTTCTGTAACTTTGAAGCCTGTCCTGGAACTAGCTCTTGTAGACCAGGCTGGTCTAGATCTCACAGAGATCTGCCTGCCTCTGCCTCCCAGTGCTGGGATTAAAGGTGTGCATCACTATACCTGGCTTCTGTTTTCCATGGCTGCATTGTGTACTCTAGGTTTGCTGGCCCAAGAGTTTCCAGCTGATTCTCCTGTCTCTCTCCCATCTCAACAAAGGAGTGCTGTGGTAACAGATGTGTGCCACCACATCTGGCTTTGTACACGTGTTCCGGGGATCCAAGCCCAGATTGCCAGGCTGCATGGCATGTGCTTTTCCACACCGAGCCATCCTGCCAGCCCTTAAGATTTTGATGGTTTTGACAGCTTCTTGCTGCATAACCCAGGTTAGCTTTGAGCTTGTGATCCCTCCTGCCTCTGCCCCTCAAGTGTTAGGGCTATGCCACTGTGCCTGGCACAGTTTGGACAAAAACAGAGTTGTTTTCCATGTATGTTTCAAAGCAAATCAGAATTGACCACGAGGGAAGCAGAGGGGGAAAGAAGGCGAGACCCAGAGAGGTGAGAGGCGCTCGTGAAGCAGGCAAGGCACAGGGAGGTCCCATGGGGAATACTCAGAGCGGGGCTCACAGTGGAATCCAGAAGGAGTGGCAGAGCTAGGAGGATGAGAGTGACCTTGGCCAGGACACCTCGGCAGTGAGTGACAGTCATCAAGGGAAGGTGTCCAGCCCTTCTGGTTCACAGGAGCTGTGTCTCGAATCACCAGACTGCAAAGTGTGTTCACAGCTGGCCAAACAGCATCCCTACCCCTCGGAATGGCTCTCTGCTCCCTTCAGGGAAAGCCTCAGATTGAATGTTCTAGAAGCACTGCCCACCTCCCCTTTGGTGTAATGGTAAATATGAGAGTCTCCCGGTTCAGGACTCTTATGGACCACGATGCTGCAACCCTGGGTACTCACCAGATTAGGGTGAGGTTGACCTCAGTGCTGGGAGGGAAGTTCTCCAGCTGGATCAGGACCGTGAACAGTTGGGGACCCAGGAAGTTGACCAGGGCAATGATTCCAGGGGGCAGGTACTGCAGCACCAGGAAAAGGGACTCCTGTCGGGAGCAGGAGGGGTGGTCAGGGTTCTGTGGGCGCAGCTCATGCGTAGGGCCTTGGCCTGAGCCTCAGTTTTCTTGTCTGCAAAGTGGGATCACCTGTCTCCTCTCATGGTTCAAAGCAGAAAAGCAAGCAAGCAAACCATAAAGAGAGGAAAACATGGGGTCTAGAGAGATGGCTCAGAGGTTAGGAA
Organism: Arvicola amphibius; assembly: GCF_903992535.2. Lineage (NCBI taxonomy): Eukaryota > Metazoa > Chordata > Mammalia > Rodentia > Cricetidae > Arvicola > Arvicola amphibius. The sequence continues at coordinate 4,112,614 of NC_052050.1, forward strand.
CACTGGCTGCTCTTCCTGAGGTCCTGAGTTCAATTCCTAGCACCCACATGACAGCTCACAACTGCCTTTAACCCCAGTTCCAAGGGATCTAACATCCTCATATTTTTTCATACATACAAGCCAAATACCAATGCACATAAAAGAAATAATTAAAAAGGCATAATAAACAGATCTTTTTTAAAAAGGAACGAATATACTGTCTCACACCTCCTTGTTGTCCTGTGAGTACTTGGTGGCCCAGAAGATGGCGCTGATGGCTCCAACCACTAGGAGTGCAATGAGGACATTGGTCCTTAGGTAGGAGAGCAGGTGACAGGCCTTCTGGGTGCGGGTCTGCTGTTGAGCCAGCTCCAGGCGGCGGCCCTCTTCCAGCTCCACCTGAGGGGAGGGGGGAGGGGTCCTGAAGCATTTTACACACACACACACACACACACCTACCTTTTGTAGCTGGGATTTTTTACACTGTGTGTGTGTGTGTGTGTGTGTGTGTGTGTGTGTGTGTATGCCATGGTGTACATAGGGAGGTAATAGCACAACCTGTAGGATCTGGAAACTGCACGTCAGCAGGCTTCAGAACAGGGCCATCTACCTGAAGAGCTGTCCTGCCAACCCCTTGTCTTGTCTCACAGTATTGGCTGGCCTGGCACTTATACAACTGTAGCTTAGATTAGTGATGAACTCAGCATTCCTTCTGCCTCAGCTTCCCGAGTGCTAGGGTCACAGACATATACATCATACCTAGACGTATTTACGTATTCATCTGTTTTCTGTCAGGGTCTCACTATGTATCCTTGACTGACCTGGAGCTTGTCAAGTAATTCAGGCTGACCTTGAATTCACAGTGATCCCCATGCCTCCACCTCCCAAGTGCAAGGATTACCACTAGGCCTGGCTCACACATTCTTACAGTATTTGCATGTTCTCCTACACAGCCAGTTCATACAGTCATCTGGCCACTCCTGTTCACGCTTTTGCAGCCCCTCACCCGCCACTTTCATCACAAGACACACACAGACACATGCACACACAGACACGCACACACACAGACACACACACACACACAGACACATGCGCACACAGACACAGGCACACATACATACGTAGATACACACACACAGACACATGCACACACACAGACACATGCACACACAGACACACACACATTCTGCCTCCCACATACCTTCAGTTCATTGCTGATTTCATGTTTCTTGATGGTGGCAGCTTCCCACACCCGGATGCAGAAGTCCCAGGACGAGAAGACTTTGGCGCTGAGGGGCGCCCTGTAGCCCTGGCCCAGGAGTGGCTGCTGTGGCAGTCCCTGTACCATCCTGGGGGACGCAAGAAGGATTGCTGTGGGAGTTGCTCCATGCTCCACCCTTGGCAGTGGCTTGGCTGGGATTCTGGCCTCAGAAACCCCGTGCAGGGATCCCTGTAGCTCAGCACCCGCCTCGTGGTATGGGAGGCAGGCTGGGGGCCAGGTGAGCCTCGTTGCTCAGGGATCTGTCTGCTAGCTTTGCTCCAGGAAGGATGGCCAAGGACGGAGGCCTGTAGGTGACATGGGGTCTTTCCTCACCGCTGCAGTGTCCCGCAGAAGCAGAGGAGCAGGCACGCCATTGGGGTGAGGAGGTAGGCCAGGCGGATGCTGTATGCTGAGCTGTGTTCTGGCTCTGCCCGGTAGGCACCATAGAAGAGATAGGTGTTGTTGAAGGCCTGGGGACACAGCGAGGGTGTGTGAACGCAGGTGGACTGTTGGGCCCTGTTCTGAGTGCTTGTCCTACAAGGAAGGACAAGATCTCCCTACGTAGCCCAGGCTGGCCTTGAGCGTGTGATCCTCCTGCCTCAGCCTCCCAAAGTGTTGTGTTTGCAGGTATTTACCACTGTGCCGGGCCTAAAGTATCCTTGCTTTACAGGCACTAAAAGAAGCTAGGTGACTTGCCCAGGTCATACAGATTTGGGTCCAGGACACCAGTGGCCTCCAGGAATTGGTGTGTGTTGTGTGTGTGTGTGTGTGCGTGTGTGGTGTTTATCTCAGAGGTTTGGACACTTTCCCCATTTGTCTCTTGCTCCAAGCTGCGTTCTATATCTCATGGACCCATGTCACCATGCCCCTATATCTGGCCTGGCCATTCTGTGTAAGACTCTCCCTTAAAAGCCAAAATGTCTCTTGAGGATCAGGGGTCCTTTCTGACTAGAGTCTCCCAGATGCCCTAGAGCACAGTCACACAGACAGCAGAGACCCCACTTACCCTGCCCGTTAAAATATTCCAAAGTGGGTTGTGGAACTTCGGAATGCCGCTCTGGGACAGGTGGCTGCCAGAGCACTGGAGGCCTGCTGAGTGGGAAGAGGGGACCAACAGAACAGGGTCCCCAAGACACACGTGACACTCAACCTTCCAACTCCACTGCATCTGCCTAACACTGAGGCTGTATGTGCAGAAGGTAGTGTCAAGCAGAGTCCAAGGCTAGCCCATGCAGCATGCCCAGGCTGAGGTGCACAGGGTCAGGGCAATCCCAACACTCACTCAGTTTCAAGGCAGGGCCTCGCTCAGGGTGGCGCAGCCAGACCAGGGGCAGCAGGATGAAACTGGTGGTCATCAGCAGGGTCAGCAGGTTGAGCAGCAGCAGGAAGCGAAGGAAAGTGAAGTATGACTGGATCCCGGTCCCGAAGAGGCCTATGGGAGAAAAGTCGGGAGGGACAAGCCCCCCAAGCGGAGACTCCCAGGGCTGTGTGAGTCGGGACCAGCCCATGGCAATGTTGGGGTTTCAGTGCAGTATCTCCAATAACCCTCTGAGTGCTGACACCCATCAAGGTGTGCACGGGAGGAATTTGAGGGGACCGTACAAGGATGGAGGGAGGTGGGACGTGAGGGTCGGTATAGGATCCTACCCCCAATCTCGTAGAGCGCTCCCTCCCAAAGCCCGAAGCCATGGGCCAGCTTCTGCGCAGCCTCCCTGAGGTACTGTCGGGCCACCTGCCCTCTGCGACACCACCGCTGCCGGCAGGAGGTCTTTACCCCCTCGGGCTCCCGCAGTTCCCTGCGGGAACGTGGTGATGGGGGCGCCCTTGAGTCATCCATCTGACAGGTACATCCTCGGGGGCTGCCCCCACCCCCACCGCGGCTCAGCCAGTATCTACCGGATGAAGCGCCTGTCGGCCATGGCGTAGGGCAGCATCCGTACCGGCTCCCGGGAGGCGCACAGCCGCTCCACTTCTTCCTCCCACAGCTCCTCAGCTGCCGCAAGGGATCCAGGCCGTCGGGGGGCCGGTCCTGACTGCACCGACCACTGGCGGAACATCCCAGCGGGCGCGCGGGACAGACAAGCACGATCCTTGCTCTCAGGAGGATCGAGGGGCGCCGGGTGGTGAGCTTCGCCTTGGCCCTGCCTTGGCCCAAGTGAAAAAAAGCCCCCTCCACCTCTGACCAAGGCCTAGGTCTCCCAGCCTGTCAAATGAGGTGAAGGGTCTCCAGGAAAGAGAGAGAGAGAGAGAGAGAGAGAGAGAGAGAGAGAGAGAGAGAGAGAGAGAGAGAGAGAGAGAGAGAGAGAGAGAGAGAGAGAGAGAGACCGCTGGCAAAAGCGAAGGCTGACTGTCACAAACCTTAACCTTTGGAAAAACACAATCCCTACTCTTTTTCATGTGCAGATTGACAGATAGGAACACTGTCCTGAACCCCAACAGCTCCTAGAATCTCCCTTCCTGCAACACCCCAGCTTTGAATGTGCTAGGGCCCCTTCTGTGTGTTTTTTTCTTGCCCAGCCTCCTTAAGGGACCCAGAATAGAAGGCGTGGCTACATCCCCAACAGCGAGAAAAGGAGGAACCCCCAAACCACCCCAGAGGAAGCCATAGACTTGGTCCAGCCCCTAGACCTCAATTCTTTCCCCTCTCACCGTCCTTTTCTCCACACATCAGGCAGCTCACGAAGGGGCAAGGGACCAAGCTCCCCAAGAGGCTCCCTTGTGCGACCAGCTCTGGACCAGACAGGGCTGTGAGGGAGTGGAGTGGGGTCACGTGGCAGGACTCCCCCTCCGGGGGCAGCGTCTCCTCCCCTCCACCCACTCCCGCCTTCCCCGCAGTTTCCTCTGCCTCTGTGTGCACTTCCTGCACCGGGGCGGGAGGGCACAGGTGAGAGGCGCGTGGTGGGCACCAACTCTACCTACCTGCTTTCTTCCCCTCCCCTTCCTGCTCAGTCGCAGAGGAACCCGTTATCTGCCCTCTGCAGTCGCCCCAGAGAGTGTGATCGTGACATTGCCAGAACACCCAGCTGCTGGCTCTCTGGAACCTGGCGTTATTTCTTTTCTTTTTTGTTATTCCAAGGCAGGGTCTCACTACATCGTTTTGATTGTCCCGAAACTCACCGTGTAGACCAGGCTGGCCTTGAACTCACAGAGGTACCAGCCCAAGGCTGGGGTTAAAGGCCTGCACTCTTACTCCCTGCTGGCACGTTATTTCTGAACTTGCCGCTCTCACGGCAGCAGGCACTGCCCTCCCTTTACGGTATGCCCTGGCGCCAAGCCCAGCCTAAGTGCTCAGGAAGCGACTCTGAGCCGTCACCGACTAGACCTTGAGGAGTCTTGGCCAGTGAGCTCTAGCCTTTCCTCCCTGTTCACCTCCTTTAAGGCTTTCTCTTCTCAGCTCTGGATTCCCTGAGCCTCCCTGCGTCCCTGAGCAGCGCCTCTGTTATTCCACAAAGTTCATGCAGGAAGGCTCCCCAGGAAATGGCTTTCAAGCTGGGCCAGAAGCCATGCAAAATTCAGTATTCAGTGCAAAGGGGAGCTGAGGAGGGTTGGGTCTGCAGGTCAGGATGCCCCACCCAGCCACACAGGGACAGTTGCTGAGAATTGTCACTGCCCTTCCACTTCCCAGCTCAACCGGACCCTGTTATATCAGGCGTCACCACACGCTTTTGTGGGGGCAGGGGCTCGTTTTTCGTTCTATTTCCTTCTCATAACCACCCTGCCCGTCACATGGGGGAGGGGGCTCTATGGAGCATCTGGTGGCCAAGTCCCCTGCTCCAGCTGGTGACACCGGGAGGCTGGTGGAACTTTCCCAGCCTCAATTTCCTCTGTGAAAGGCCATGGTCTATGTCTGGGTCACAGAAAACCAGGCAATCAGCGTAGCATTTGGGGCGGTGGGTACCGGAAGCGGCTTGAACTCCAGTTTCAGAAATAGACACCACGCCCAGGGCAGAGGAGGCGGTAACCCCTTTCCTCAGTGGGAGATGGGGAGCAGTGAACCGAGGCTGGGAGGAGGGGATTACCCAATCCCTCATGGAGTGGCTGAGGACTGGTAAGTAACGTTGGGACGTGAGTGGGTTTGGAAATACTGACCCGTTTAGAAACTTGGAGAAACCGAGTCCTACAAAAATTAGGGGCTCCACCTAGGGATCGTATCTATCCAAATACTCGGCTGCGCCCACTTTGCTCAGACTTCAGGGTGGAGTCCGAAGCTGGCGGGCACAGGGCACTGTTTTGGATGGGCGGGGCCTACCCGCGGGCGGGAGCAAGTCACGTGACCTGCTGGGCCCGCTGCCACGTGGGCGGGTAGTGGGGCCACCTCCAGCTGCCAGCCTGGGAACTATCAAAGGTTGCCCCCTGGACCTTAATTACTGTCTGTTAATGACGTCTGCTGATCAAGCCGAGACTGCGCGGTTGCCCGCGGCGGGTACGCGCACAGGTGAGCCACTTGGGGAGCGGGGCACCTCCCGTCCAGCTAGGCGCCTGGGGTCGCAGCTCGGCTGTGGGAGTGTCTGCTCCCGCGGGGGGGGGTGTGTGTGTGACACCTTCGCTGCAGCTTCCTGGGAGCTGCGGCTGTCGGCCTCTCCGGGTCTGGCTCAGGGCGCAGGATGGAACTGCGTCCCGGAACTGCGCGCACCTGGCCGGCCCCGGGAGGGACTGAAGACCTGAGGCCCGAGCAGATCCGGACTCCGGGCCTGGAGCCTCAGAGCACTTCCAGCATCTTGTGGAGAAGAGGTGTGGGGTGGCCTGGGGTGGCTTGAGCCTGAGAAGTGTTGTGGCCAGGGAGGGGACCCGGAAACTAAGCGGGCACCACCTTGCCTGGCTGCTTTCCATTCGTGACTGGCTTCAGGCTGGAGCAGCGCAGGCGGGGGCGTGCCTGGCGCGAATCGGTGTTTCGTGGAGACTCTCGGCCGTCGGGAGAGCGCTCCGAAAACTGCGAGTCCCCTAAGTGAAGACGGAGAGGGTTTGCCGACAGGGCTGAGCCTGCCTTCTGGTGGGGGAGATCCTGCAGGAGTCAGGGGATTGGTTGCTCTTTCCGCCGCGCCCTCCCTTAGGGCTTTTGGCCAGGAGGACAATGAGCCCCTTACAATGCTCTGGTTGCAATTGTGCCCGGTGGCAGAGCCGGACAAAGGGAGCTTGTGTGGGCTCAGCTCCCTCCTCCAGCTTTAAGCTGCGTTGGGAATGTAGGGAGGCAGTTTCCCGTGGACTGGAGAACCTCGGAGCGTCCAGACCCGAGCGTTGGGGGTGGGCTTCAAAGAATCCTGTGTGTGGAGTGGGCGGTGCTAGGGGCAGGGCTTTGCGGCTGCCAGGCAGCGCTTCCTGCTCAAAAGAGCACTTTGGGGTCATAGGGCGGGCACAGGGAAGTCCTCTAAACTTCCCAGCCTCTTCTCTGAGAGAGTTGAAGCCCTAGGGCCACGACTGAGAACTGACCTGAAGGGGTAGTGTTCACAGACCTCTACCATTTCCCCGGGACTATTGACATCTAGGAAGCCAATGGGGAACTGCGCCTCACCCTTCCTTCCTGTTTGCTTTCCTTCCCCATAGCCGGTTACTGGTGAGAATGTTATTTGGGGCCATTTGTTTAACCAAGCGTTTAGCTGTCGAAGGGGGGGCAGGGTGGAGATTCCTGTAGTGAGTAAGTGTGTGTGTTGGGCCCCCAGGGAATGGGTGCCAGGCATTGAAAGCTGGTTTTGTCTCAACAGATGGCCTGTTTGGGCTTCCATAGGCTGCTCTAGTCTCTGAGCTCCCTTAGGGCTGCAGCTGGGCTGAGGGTGTACCACAGCCATGGCTCAGCCACTGACTTTAGTCCTCAATGTCCCAGAGACCACGGGGGATGAGGAGTAAGTACCCCGGTGCTGGTGGTCGGGATGATTCACCCTGTCTGATGGGAAGTCTTCTGGGAGTGGGGGAGGACAGGAGCATGGGTTCTCACATGCCCCCCTCCCCGGCAGCCTGGAGCCCAGCCCCTACGAAGAGAGCGAAGTACACGACTCCTTCCACCGGCTCATTCAAGAGCAGAGTCTTCGGGTGGCCGAGGAGGGTCTGGAGCTGCTGCCCCTGGCTCCAGGTGAGCTCAGCCCTGCTCTGTGACCGGGTGTGGGCAGGACCTGGGAATATCTGCCCTACATGTTATAGTCCTGTAACATGAGACAGCTGCGTTGTCTCCATCCTTCCTAGACAGAGGCTACCAGACCCTCCCCAGGCCTGAAGGTGCCCCCACGCACAGCACGGCCACTCTCCGCATCTTGGCCAGCATGCCTAGTCGCACCATTGGTGAGTGGGACCCTCTCTCTGCCCTTGCTCTGGCTTTGACGCCAGCCTAGGTGTCTGAACCTAGTTCCTCTGGGCTCCCAGCCTCCCTGTGGTTGAGGCCTGGAGCTCAGCACAGCCCTGTGCCACACACACCCCTGCTGGATTCTCAACATAATGGCATTTGTCATGGGGTAAAAATAGGCTCTTGGGACCAGACGATGGCGCACGCCTTTAATCCCAGCATTCAGGAGGCAGAGGAGGTGGATCTCTTGAGTCTGAGGCCAGCCTGGTCTACAGAGTTCCAGGACAGGCAGGTTTCACAGAAAAACTGTCTCAAAAATAAATAAACAAACGAAGGCTCTTGGGTTTCTGGTAAAGGCATTTCCCCCACCCCTGGGAAAGGCTAACGGGCAGGGAGGCCTGGTGCTAAGAACTGTCCAGAGGGATGTGAGGCTGGTCCAGTCTCTGCCATCTGCTACCCTGCTACTGTTTTCCAAGGCCGCAGCCGAGGGGCCATCATCTCCCAGTACTACAACCGCACTGTGAGGCTGCGGCGCAGGAGTAGCCGGCCCCTGCTGGGGAACGTGATACGCTCTGCCCGGCCCAGCCTTCGCCTCTATGACCTGGAGCTGGACCACACCATCTTGGAGGAGGATGGTAAGTGAACGACCTAGCCTGCTGCCTGAGGGCTGCCTGGCTGTGAGGTTCCTTAGGTATAAACAAGAGCTGCAGACGTCTCCTCCAGGGCCAGCATGCTCCCTGCACCCCACATCCATCACTGAGTGCTGGGAGGCTTCCAGCTTGTGATGGTGGTCGGTACACCAGTCATAGCTCTTAGGAGCTTTCTTCCTGCTGGGTGAGCACTCAGATACAGGCACATTCAGAGAAGACACTGCAGGAGAGCCACCTGGGAGTGGCCCAGCCTCGGGCTCCAGGGAGGCTTCCTGAAAAAGGGGCTGGAGCAGAGGAGGCAAGTGCCAAGCCCCCTCTCCCCCTCCCCCGGGCAGGAGCAGACCTGGCGTCATTCACAGTGTGAAGAGGCTCCCGATGGTGGGGGTTGAGTGGGTTAGAGTGGCAAGGGTTCCAAGTTCAAGCTGACTGCCCCAGCTTTTCCCTTTACTCTGTCACCTGGCCATGTTCTACCTTCTTCTTGGCTGTCTGTTCTTCTCTGCACCCCGCCTCCATCCCCGTCCCCATCCCCCCATCTTCCCTCTGTGTGGATGGGACCCAGGGAACTGTATTAGGCAGATGCTCTCTCTATCACCGGTCTGTGTCTCCAGCCCCTGCTGACTGAAGACAGGGTCAAGGCCTTGAACTCAGATCCTCCTGCCTCTGAAGGTCATTTATGTGTTGATTCTGAGTTAGGGAACTTCCCCCCATGGGCTGGCGCCTGTCTATTTTGTGGGGCCGGAAGTGTGGCAACAGGTTTCTTTTCCTGTTGTGATAAACTGCTGTGCCAGAAGCAGCATAATGGAGCCAGGGTTTCCTCAGCTCAGTTCGCACCGTGGTCCAGGGTGGCGGGGTCGTCAAGGTGGCAGGAGCTCGAAGCAGCTGGTCCCTGGCATCCACAGTTGAGAATGAATGCTTGCTGGGGCTCAGCTCGTTTCCTCACTTTATATTGTCCAGGGTCCCCTATCCAGGGAAAATTCTTGTCACAGTTTAAGTGTGGCTTCCCACACTGATTAGAATAACACCATAACCCTTCACAGGCGTTTCCAGGGACCCACTTCAGGTGATTCTAGAGTCTGTCAAGTTGACACTTAACACTGACATCACAGCGGCCATGAGAGGAGGCAGTGCTAACCTGTCCACGTTCCCTTGTGGCTTTGCTCATCTAACAGGCTTATGGCTCCTAATATGAGGGAGAACACCTGAGACTTTTTTTTTAAAAAAGATTTATTATGTATATAGTGTTCTGTCCGCATGTTTGCCTGCAGGCCAGAAAAGGGTACCAGATGCCATTATAGATGGTTGTAAGATACCATGTGGTTGCTAGGAATTGAACTCAGGACCTCTAGAAGAGCAGCCAGTGCTCTTAACCTCTGAGCCATCTCTCCATCCCTCCCCCCACCTTTATGAGGAGTCCCAGGGTACCTTGATCAGGTCAGACCCTGCCCTCCATTCTACGAGGACTGATCACAGCTGGGAAGCACTGGCCTCAGGGCTGCCAGGATCTGGTGGGGATGAGAGAAGGGGCTCCTGGGTCTGAGGGGTAGGAGAATGAGGGGCGAGGGTGTTGGAGGGTTGTGCTGGGCTGCTGGCTGTCAGCAGGAAGGATGCTGGGCACTGAGGGATTCTTCCTCCGGGCAGAGAAGCGGAGCCTGCTAGTGAAGGAGCTTCAGGGTCTGTCGGTGGCCCAGCGGGACCACATGGTCCGGAACATGCCTCTGAGCCTGGGTGAGAAGCGCTGGCTTCGGTGAGTGCCTCATGGCCCCGGGGGGCCTCCCTCAGCCAGGAGGCAGCCACAGTCCTCTGTAATCTAGGCTTTTGTGGTCTAGGCATTGTCTCTGTCCCCAGAGAGAAAAGTTGGAGCCCAAAGGGAAAGCGGAGGAGCCCGCAGGACCGAGGTGGGGCCTTCTCCTGCTGCAGCAGGCTTGGATACAGCTGCATTCTGGTACGAGGTCTGCTGTGGGTGTGGCAGACTTGGGGTGGGGGACACCCTATCCTGTTGCTGTCCTGCCAAGGGACTTTAACTCTACTTTTTTCCTGGGTCTGGGTATGATCTGTCCTGGTGGACCGGCCCTCAGAACTGACCTGCAGCTGTTCCTCCAGGCTCTGCACAGCCTGGGGCTGGTACTGGTCTCAGGACTGTATGCTGCCAGGCCATGGCGCTACGCTCTGAAGGAGATCGGCGGTCAGTTTGGCTCCAGCGTCCTCTCCTATTTCATCTTCCTCAAGACCTTATTGGCCTTCAATGTGCTGATGTTGCTGCCTTTGCTGGGCTTCCTCGTGGGTGTGCAGGCTGCCTTCCCGCCTGACCCACCAGACCCGGTCCCTGCCTGCTCTGGTCTAGAACTCCTCACAGGCAGGGTGAGGTCTTCAGCTCCCGCCATGCCCTACTGTGCCCGTCCTGTCCCAGTGTCCCTGGTGGGCTCCTGCCTGTTCCTAGATGTCCCTATGAGTGGCTTCCCCTCCTTCTGGAGGCCTCAGGGAAGGCTAGGGCAGTGCATTGGTTCTCAGCCTATGGATCGTAACAACCCCTTTGGGGATTGCATATCAGGTGTCCTGATTATCAGATATTTTACATTATGATTTATAATAGTAGCAAAATTAAAGTTATGATGTATCAACAAATTAATTTTATGGTTGGGGGTCACCATAACATGAACTGAATCAAAGGATCACAGCATCAGGGAGGCTGAGAACGCTGGGCTTGGTGGAAAGGGAGGATCCCTGACTCTGCTTGACCTCCTGACAGGGCTGTTTCACACACACGGTCATGTACTACAGCTACTACAGTAACGGCACGCTGAGCCAGTCATGTGACTCCTCACGGGACAGTGGCCGGTGCAGCCCCAGGTTGGGCAGCTTGCCCTATAACATGCCGCTGGCCTACCTCTTCACGGTGGGGGCCACCTTCTTCATTACCTGCATCACTCTGGTATACAGGTACTGGCCTCAACCACGTGGCCCTCGCTCTGAGCCCCATCCTTCCACCCATTGGTCCTCCATCTATACCTAGTTCCTTGTCTGCCCACCCGTCCGTCCGTCTCCCCACATCTACCTCCTCGTGTTCCCACCGATTGATCCATCTACCTGCCTTCTACCCGTCTCTCTCGATTAGTCTTTTCTCCCATATACCTACTCATCTTCCCCCTCACACCCATTCATTCATCTGTGCACCCATCAACCTGCCTGTCCATCTGTCCACCCACTTATCCACCTAGCCATCCTCATCCCTCATTTATTAGTGCTTTCTTCTGTCAGTCCATCCATCCCTCTATCCACCCATTTGCCCACCTACCTGCTGGCCAACCCTCTTACCAGTCTATCCACCCATCCACCCACCCATCCACTCCTTCACCTGCTCATCCACCCGTCTACCTGTCCCTCCTGTTCACTTCCTGTCTCCGCTGCTTGCTAGCATGTCCCACTCCTTCGGGGAAAGCTACCGGGTCGGCAGCACCAAAGGCATCCATGCTCTTACGGTCTTCTGCTCCTGGGACTACAAGGTGACTCAGAAGCGGGCCTCCCGTGTCCAGCAGGACAGCATCTGCACCCAGCTGAAGGTAAGCAGCTACCTACCCACACATGGCCCTGCGGGCCTGGCCTGGATCCTCTCCGGATACTGGAGTGGTGTCTGCGAGCTGGTGGTCTTCCCCACAGTGTCCAGGCAGGTCTGATGCTCCTGCCCCCTCGAGCTCCAGGGACATGAAGGGGCTGAAGTTACAGAAACTTCTCGTGTGCTTAGGCTTGGGCCAGGAGGACAGGGGTCTGCTCTGTGTGGCACTCTGTCCTCCTATCCTGAAGCCATCAGCTGCAGCTAAGAACGACTCCTCTATAGTCATTTAATGACTGCGGTAGTCAGGGGCTTAGGACTACAGGGGAACCTGCAGCATTGAGGTCAGATCCTTTGTGTAAGGTTCAGGGTCCCAGGGCCAACTGGGCTTCATGGGAATTCTCTTCCTTTCTGGGTTTCGTGCTGCTGTGACTCATGGGAGTTCCTACTGGGGACAGATGTCCTCATCCTGGGGGCTCTGGTTGTAATGGGGCGAAGGCCACAGGCTAGGCACTGGGGATGTCTGGAGACTAGGCTGTGGCCAAAGGATGAGAAAGGGCCCTAAGGTGGCAGCCATCCTGCGCTCCCTGAGCAGAGGAAGGTGTGGCCTGGGCCTCTCTTGGGAAGGGAGAGGCTTGAGCAACCTGCCTTGTGTGTTGGGATCCAGTGATAGGGACACGCTACCTGGCATCTGCAGGAGCTGCTGGCTGAGTGGCAACTACAGAAGCACCCCCGGAGTGCATGTGGGCAGCTGTGGCAGGCTGCCATGTTAGCTCTGGGAGGGCTGCTGTGTCTGGGCACCACGATGGGCTGTGCAGCGGCTGTCCGCACCTTCTCAGAGGTCATGATGCAGGTAAGGCAAGGGACAGACCGTCCCAGGGCTGAGACCCCCACAACCCTGCTAGGCCCATGGTTCTCATACTCTCCTTGGCTCCTGTGTCTTTGGAACTGAAGCCTGGGGCAAGCTGCATGTCTTGGAGGGAGGTGCTACGTGCATGTTGCTCCCATCTTCCAGCCAGACCCTTCCTGTAGTGCCTGCTCCCACAGGACAACAGCGAACATGTCCCTGTGTGCCTTTTCTGACTGAGTCCTCTCTGTCCTCATAGAGACCCGCTGCTGGCGGCCAGGGGGTGGGGCTGCTGGCCCTGCCCCTGGTGGTCAGTGCCCTTAATCTGGGTGCCTCCTACCTGTTCTGTGGCCTGGCCACCCTGGAGCGGCATGACTCCCCCGTGTTGGAGGTGTACATGGCCATCTGCAGGTATGTGTCCGGGAGCATGAGCTGGTGGGTAGGGCTTCTTGGAGCGTCTGTTGCCCGTCCTCCCCGAGCCTTCACAACCTCTCCCTGTACAGGAGTCTCATCCTGAAGACGGCTGTCCTGGGCGTGCTCTGCTATCACTGGCTGGGCCACAGGGTGGCTACACTGCAGGACGGGTGCTGGGAGGAGTTTGTGGGCCAGGAGCTGTACCGCTTCCTGGTCGTGGATTTCATCTTCATGCTCTTGGACTCCCTTTTTGGGGAGCTGGTGTGGAGGTGAGGAGGCTCCACCTAGCCCTCCCACTCTGCCCTCGGTCTGTCAGGGACAGGTGGGGAAGGTTGATGTGTGCTCGGCTACCCCCACCAGCCCGTGAGAAGGAGGTCCCCGCACGAATGAGGGTGGTGGGCGGCAGGATGTAGGGTAGTTTCAGATCGGAAAGGAAAATGGTTTCAGTGTTGCTCAGACACAGGAAGGGAGAAGGGAGGGGGCGTCGTCAGAATGTCATGTCGTGGGGTCTGGCTTTTTGAGTGCTCTTTGAGAATGCATGGCTTTAATGGTAGTTGAAAAGCAAGGTACCCTTTTTCAAACTTTTCTTATACATTTATTTATTGTGTGTTTTTGTGCATGTGTGCACACGTGTGCTGGGGAGTGTGGAGGTCAGTTCTCTCCTAACCATGTGGGTCTTGGGGATTGAGCTCAGGGCGTTGGGTTTGGCAGTAAGCATGTTTACCTACGTGCCTAGCCGTTTTACCAGCCCCCCACCCTTTTCATTAGAGATAAATCTTGTTGAGTTGCCTTTGCTGGCTTGAACTTCCTTCTACCTCACCTTTCTGAGCAGCGGAGCCACCTGACCCACAAGTTCTTGTTTGTTTGTTTTGAGTTAAGGTCTCTAAGTAGTCCCAGCCTGCCTACAGTTCCCTACACAGACCAAGCTGGCCTCAAACTCAGAAATCCCCCTGCCTCAGCTTCCTGAGAATTTCAAGCATGCACCGCCTTGTGCATTCCAGTTAGTTTTGTTTTAAAGCACTACAACACTTGATGCTGCTGAGATTTCTGTCTCTTAGAGAAGGGGCTCAGAGGAGCTTGAGTGAGTGGTGGTGACAGCCTCTAGGCCCAGATGGCTCTGTCTCTCTTGACATTTGCTGGGTTCTAGCTTGCACTGGTGCAGGTGGCCCCTGCCCTGGTGCGCTGGGGATAAGGGTCTCCCTGCCCATCTCTCAGGGACTCCTGACCTCTTCTCAGGCTCATCTCTGAGAAGCTCAAGAGGAGGCAGAAGCCCGAGTTTGATATTGCTAGGAATGTTCTGGACCTGATTTACGGGCAGACACTGACCTGGTGAGAGTTTCTCATCTACATCCGGTTGGCTGTCAGCCACTGCCTTCCTTCCCTGGGCCACAGCAGCAGCCTTTTGGTTCTGGGTGGGTGGCTCAGGTTGGGAAGACACTTACCAGCCCTGCCTGCTGCCACCGTCCCTAGGCTGGGTGTCCTGTTCTCACCGCTCCTGCCCGCAGTGCAGATACTCCGGCTGCTGTTCCTTTTCTATGTCAAAAAGGTAATGTGAGCCAAGAGTCGTGGCGGGCACTTTTAATCCCAGAATTCCCAACAGTTGGGAGGCAGAGGCAGGCAGTCTCTTAGTTGATGGCCAGCCTGGTCTACAAAGCAAGTTCCAAAACAGCTGAGGCAAAAAAAAAAAAAAAAAAAAAAAAAAAAAGGCAGTAACTTGGGCCTGCTGCTACGCTGGGCTGCCCCTTCCTGACAGTCCTATCTTAGGCAGGCTGGAGACATCTGCTGGTTCCCCAGTCCTTTGGGAGTGACTCTGAGTCCTTCTCAGTTGGTGTGCTCGGGCTGACAGCCATGACCTTGGTCCCCACCAGCTCTGGCCATCCACACTGGGGCTGGTGTACTCACCAGGCTGACGTGGGCAGCATAGACCTAGAGTGCAGTCTCTGCCTGTCCTGACTAGGAACTACACCGCTCACAGGGATGCCCAGATGCTTGTCTTCCTGGTGATACTAGATCCAGTCAGGCTGACAGGCCATATTAATCATACTCTTAGAAGAGGATGGGGGAAAGGTGCTTGGGGGTAGGGCATGGTGACCTTGGCAGAATGGAAATCAGTCTTTGTCCCTAGGCAAGCCTGATGGCCAACTGCCAGGCACCTCGCAGGCCCTGGCTGGCATCACACATGAGCACCGTCTTCCTCACCCTGCTCTGCTTCCCATCGTTCCTGGGCGCAGCTGTTTTCCTCTGCTATGCTGTCTGGCAGTGAGTAGAGGCCTAGTTCTTTGGCTTTGGGGTGACACAGGACACACCTTGTCCTAGCCGAGAGTGGGACTGTTGCCTCAGGGTCTCTTGTCCCTCTCTTCTCCAGGGTGAAGCCCTCAAGCACTTGTGGTCCCTTCCGAACTCTGAACACCATGTATGAGGCAGGCACAGTCTGGGTGCGTAGTCTGGAGCGTGCTGGCTCCAGGGGCTCCTGGTTGCCCTGGCTGCACCACTTCCTGGTGGAGAACACTTTCTTCCTTTTCCTGGTGTCGGCCCTGCTGCTGTGAGTTCGCAGGTGGGGGCTGGCCTGAGGTGGTGCCCTAAGCTGCTCTGGTCTTGCCATCAGCCTTCAGCCTGAGCCCTCGTTTCCTCAGGGCTGTCATCTACCTCAACATCCAGGTGGTGAAAGGGCAAAGGAAGGTCATCTGCCTACTCAAGGAACAGATCCGGAACGTGAGTCCTGCCTGTGTGGTTTCTGGGTCTGGCCACCTGTGCACCTAGCGTGTGGGGTTCCCCTTGGCACACCTGTGCTTGTTCTCTTGGTTTTAGAGATAGGATTCCACTCTGTAGCCCAGGTTTGTCCTGTATACTGAGGATGATGTTGGATTTCTGGTCTCTATCTTGTTTATGTGATATCAGGTATTGCACCCAGGACCTTCTGTGTGCTAGGCAAGCACTCCACCAGCTGAGCTACATTTCCAATCTTTTTTTTTTTTTTTTTTTTTTTTTTTTTTTTTGATAGGGTTTCTCTGTGTAATCCTGGCTGTCTTAGAACTTGCTTTGTAGACTAGGCTGGCATCAAATTCGAAAGATCTGCCTGCCTCTGCCTCCTGAGTGCTGGGATTAAAGGCGTGCATTCTGACTAAATTTTTAGATTTTATTTTTAGTGATTGTGTGTGGAGTTGGTTCTCCCACTTCTTTGTGGGTTCTGCTGTCGTAAGCCACCTTTTCAGGGTGATTTCTGCTGGGCTTCTAGCCGCAGCGGGGAGCTTTTCTGCAGATCCATCTCCATCGCCCTGGTTTTTTTGAGATAGGGTCTTACTTTAATCTCAAAGTGATCCTCCTGTCTTAGGTGTTTGAGTACTGAGACTAGTGGGAGCAACTTCTCTTGACTGGGTTAAGCAGAGAGTAGGCAGGAAGTGGTCAGGCCTGGGGATGGAGTTGGCAGGTAGCCTGCTGTCTGCTTTAGGTGTGGGAAACACTGGGCTCACACGCTTTTCTCATGATCTAGGTATCTCTGTGTATGCACATGGCTGTCAGCTGGGATCAGGACTAAAAGCATTGTTATTAAGGAGACAGGTGTGGTGTAGGCCTGAAATCGCAGCAACTGAGCTGGTTCAAGGTCATCCCCAGTTACCTGAATTTGAGACCAGCCTGGGCTTCATGAGACCCTTTCTGAAGGGAAAAAGGGGGTAGGGTAGGAAGACGACCTGTCTAGGGCAGAGGCGGAGCCTGTGTAAGGCTAGCTCACGGCTTTCTTCTCTTTACCTTCATTGCTAGGCTTGGATCACAAATATCCCTTTCTCTTTGACCTTTTTGATTTTTGAGGCATGGCTTTACCGAGTAACCCCTGCCTAACATGGATTTTACTATAAAGCTCGGGTCTCCCTCACAGAGATCTGCCTGCCTTTGCCTCCTGCACTGAGACAGGTGTGGGCCACGATGCCTGGGCCCCTCTTTGACCTCTTAACTCTGTTCTTTGTGATGTTGAACTTCCTACACAAGCTCCGCAGAAGTCCAGAGCAGGCCAACTCTAGGGTGGAGGGATGAACAACTCTGTCGTCTCATGCTGTGCTCTGGCCTTTCCAGGAGGGAGAGGACAAGATCTTCCTGATCAACAAGCTTCACTCTGTTTACGAGGGGGAGCAGAGCAGGTGATGGAGAGGCCTGTGGGAGGGGAAGGAGGGTGGTGTGAAGTGGCACTGCCCCTTTGCAGTGGTGAGGTACACCAGGGCTTCAGGAGTCGGTTCCTGGCTTGCCTCACCTCTGCCTTCTGTGTCCCCACAGTTAAGAGCTGGGACGGGGGCTTCTGAGATGCAGGGGTTTGTGTACTCAAGACACCCTTGGGGATGGAGAGGCACTTTGGGGCACTACTAAGGTGTATGGGTGGTATTTTGCTTGCATGTATATCTGTGCACCGTGTGTGCCTGCAGTGGTCAGGGGGGCATTGGATCCCCTGGAACTGGAGTTAAGCTACCATGTGGATGCTGGGAATGGAACCTGGGTTCTCTGGAAGCGCAGACAGTGCCTTTGAAGTCTGAGCCATCTCTCCAGTTCCACAGACCAGTTTTACAATGACCCCGACAACAGTTTCTCCCTGCTGAGTGGGACACGTCCACAGAGAGGTCCACCCATCCCCAGTAGGCTGAGGCTTGTTCCCCCAGGCTATGTCCACAGGTCCTCAGCTGCAGACCAGTGAGGTCAAGGCACTGGAGTACTCTCAGAACTTCTACTCATCATGGGACTCAGGCTATCTTGTAGGGGAACCCGAGGTCAGACACACAGCCCATCCTCTATGCCTTGTACAGACAGCAGGTGTATATACGTGCTGTGTTTTGAGCCCAGTATTGATGACAGGCCTTTACTGAGGGGACTGTTACTGCAAGCTGCTCCACACAAGGTCACCGATAGTTCAGAGTTTTTTTTTCCCCCCGAGACAGGGTTTCCCTGTAGTTTCTAGAGCCTGTCCTAGAACTAGCTCTTGTAGACCAGGCTGGCCTTGAACTCAGAGATCCGCCTGCCTCTGCTGGGATTAAAGGCCTGTGCCACCACCGCCCGGCTAGTTCAGAGTTTTGAACCGTAGAAGTGGCCAGTTCATGTGACCCAGCAGCTTTCCCCAGCAAATCCCTGGATTGTAATCTTGCAAGTTCTTCAAGCTGCTCTGTCAGCCTGGCCCTCACTGCTCCAGAGCCTTCAACCTGGAAGGCCTGACATGAAACACCAGGGTCTCGGAGCATCCACTGAGCCCAGCCACACAGGTTAGAGGAGCTTTCACATTGGTTGGGCCACCCTGACTCTCCTTTCTGGCAGGCCTGGCAGAACCGAGGCCACCACATCATCTGCCCAGTTTGTGGATGGAGGGGACAGTCACCATGACCCTGCAACAGAGGCTTGGACCTGAAGTCCCTACAGGACACAGCACTAGAGTAACTTTCTTTGTCACCAACTTCTCGAGGTGATGGTGGAGCAAGGATGTGGGGTTACTCCAAGGACTCTGTCCTACCTGG